>NW_026694601.1:0-455000 GCF_021218885.2 Marmota monax | reverse complement strand
TTTTTTTCTGTTTCTAAATTTCTTCATTTGTAAACCTTGAAAAATATATGGTTTCAGGTCAATTTGTGGAAGAAGTCATTAACTCCTGTTTTCATATTCTTTTATTCTGTGGGCATGTTTTTATTTGTTTTCTCCCTATTAACATTAGTATTAATGATATTTTGGGTTTCTGCCAGGCATCCCATTTGCACACAGACTCCTGCCTATACTGTGCCTGCTCTGGCCCAGTAACACAAGTTGTTTTCTTTTTAAGGGACAGATCTGATTCGTGAGAACAATAATGAAGCCAAAGACCTTTGGTTATCAAGATCTTTTATTACATTTTTAATCTGTTCTGGGAAGATCATGCAGTGTCAGCATCAGTTCCCTACTTGTGAAAAGATAGAGTGGAGGGATAGTAAACTTGGTAGAAATAAATACTTTTAAGAAGCTAATTGCCTAGCATGTGTGAAGCACTGGGTTCAATCCTCAGCACCACATGTAAATAAAAAAATACATAAAGGTCCATTGATAACTAAAATATATATTAAAAATATATAATGTATAAATATATATATGCTAATTTAAAGATTCAAGGGAAATGTGGTTTGGACTGTTATAACAAAATTCTATAGATCAGGTGGCTTAAACAACAAAAATACTTCATCAGTTTTACAGGCCAAAAATTCCAGATCAAGGTCTGATAGGGTCAGTTTCTGATGAGGGTTCTCTTTGCTTGCAGATGGCCACCTTCTCACTTTTTCCTCACATGGTGGAAAGAGAGATCTCTCTTTTGCTTCCTCTTTTAAGACCCCCAGTTCTATAAGTTTCCTGCTAAAACCCTATCTCCAAATACAGTCACATCTGGAGTTTGGGCTTCAACATATTAATTTTAGGGCAACAGACTTTAGTTCGCATCATGACATTCCAAATCACCAAAATTCATGTCCTTATTACATGCAAATTACATTCATCCCATTCCAACAGCCTCCAGGATTCTTGACTCTTCCAGAATTAACTCTGCAATCTAAATTCTATAGTTTAAACTAAATATTACCAAAAGCAAGTATGAGTGCAAATTTCATCCTGAGACAGACTTCCTCTCCAACTGCAAATCTGGGATATCAAACAAGTTATATGCTCATAAAATACAATGGTGGGACAGGGTGGGAGAGATAGTCCTGTTTCAAAAGGGAGAAACCAGAAAGAAGGAAAGGGTAACAGAACTTAGGGTTCACAAGGGTCCAAAACTTAGAAAGCACATTCTGTTAGATCTTCAGGCCAGAGAATAATACTCTTTGGTTCAATATTCTGTCCTATAGGCCCACTGGGACCTATGATGAGAGTAGCAGCCCTGCTGATTTCTGAATCTCCATTGGAGGTCATATTTTCCTCTTTTTTTTTTTTTTTAATTTGTTCTTTTTAGGTATGCATGACAGTAGAATACATTTTGACATATCATATGTAAATGGAGTATAAACTTCCCATTTTTATGGTTATATATGATGTGGAGTACATTTCCCTCTTACTGAAGGATGATGCATGCACACAGCCAGATTTTATTGTGTGCCCTTTTTTTCTTTTTTCTGTCTCCTGGTTACTATTGAGATGGCCAATTTTGTAATTTGCTCATATTAATCTGCTTATCAAATGGTTATTTGGGCACACCCTACTGTTCTCTTCAGAACAGGCTTTCTCATTTTTTATAAAATGGAGAAGCTGAAATTTTTCCAAACTCTTTTAAGTTCTAGTGCCTTTTTGCTTTAAGTTCTAATGCCTTTTTGCTTTATAATTTCTTCTTCGATACATCTCTCAACTTAACACTTTACTATAAGCAATAGGAAGACTCAGGCAGCACCTTCAACATTTTGCTTGGAAATCTCAGCTAAATATCTAATTTTTTCCGTCACCAGTTCTAAACTCCACAAAACACTAGAATACAATTCAGCCAAGTTCTATGCAACTTACAGAGATGACCTTTTTTCCATTTTCCAATAACTTATTCCTCTTATCTGTCTGATACCTTATCAGTGTGGCATTTCGCATCCAACATTCTGTTCGGGATTATTTATGTATTCTCTAAGAAAATGGAGGATTTCTCTCCAGCTCTCCTTTTGACTTCCTGAGCCCTTACCAGAATCAAATTTAATGTCCATATTTCTACTGATTGTCCCTTTATGGTAATCTAGGCTTTTCTAGCATACACCTTATAACTCCTACATTCTTTATTCATTATCTTATTCCAAAGCCACTTCTACATCGTTTTGGTGTTTGGTACTTAATGGTACATAAATATATCTTAATCTGCATGGGCTACCATAACAAAACACTGTAGATTAGGTGGTTTAACAGAAATATGTTTTCTCACAGTTCTTTATGTTGACAGTCCCAGATTAAGGTCTGGCAGGGTTAGTTTTTGGCAAAGAGCTTCTTACTGCTTTCAGATGGCACCTTCTCACTGTGTCCTCACTTGTGGAGAGAGAAAAAAATGTATTTAATTACCTCCTAAAAACCATGATCTATAAATAAAGTCACATTGGAATGGGTTTCAATATAACATGAATTTTGGGTAGAACAGAAGTTAGTCCATAGAAATAAGTAGCCCTCGGTCTTTTATCCTCTCATAACCCAGAAAAGGCAAAACTTTGGAATCTTACTTTAGGCTATTTTAGATGTGTTACAGAGAAAAGTGAAGGGAAAGAATTGAGAGAAGTTTTGTAGAGGGCAAATAACCTATAACAAGATATGTATAAAATCATTACTGTTAGTACCAAAAATGATTCTAATACGTGGTCTTTCTTAATCTTCAAGATAATCCAATTATTTTTTCCATTTTACAGATAAAAAATGGACACATAGTGAGAGGTTGAGTAGTTTGCCCAAGGTCACCCAGCTAACATGTGGTGGAGCTGGCATTTGAACTAAGTCCATCTGGTACACAGCATATACTTTAACCACTCTATTTCTACTCCATGCCTGACATATACTTTCACTAACACTATGTTGATTCATTAAACTAACTGTACAATTTTATTATCTTTTTTCACATGAACAAACAAACTCAAAGAAAGTAATAGAACCTCAAAGATCGTAAATTTAATAAATGGCAGTACTAGGATTTGAAAACAGGGACATGGAATTGATTCCTGCCTTTTTTTTTTTTTTTTTTTGGCAGGAGAGGTTACCAGGGTTTGAACTCAGAGGCACTTGACCACTGAGCCACATCCCCAGCCCTGTTTTGTATTTTAGATACAGGGTCTCATTGAGTTGCCTAGAGCCTCGCTTTTGCTGAGGCTTACTTTGAACTCGCCATCCTACTGCCTCAACCTCCCAAGACACTGGAATTACAGGTGTGTGCCACTGTCCCCAGCTTGATTTCTGACTTTCTACAGTGAAGTAGGTCAACACTTTATTACCATATTGAAATGCCATCATAGGCTTAAGAGTACATTTAGTAGACTTTGTGTATGGTTAATGCTTTCTTACTGTTCTGAACTTTAATGTTTGATTTCAGGGAAACATTTAACCAGAAGAGCTCACCCAAATAAACACTTTATAGGAAAAAATTCAGTTCCCAAGAAAAGAAGATATGATCTTAGCCATTAGACAATTAAATGGTTATTATTGGGAACCTTACCCAGTTTCTTAACAGATTAGTTCTGCTAATTTAATGAGTCATATAATATTAAAATGCATTTTCCACAGATGGTAACAGGTACCTATTATTAAATTCATTGAATGAGCAAGTCTCCAGTCTAGATGTTGACGAAAGAGAAACACAGTTTAGAGGGTAGGAAATGAAAACAGGTATTGGTGTGATAGTCACTGTGGCTACATTTATACATTGCCGTTCCATTGTGCATGTGCTAAAAGTCAGGCCTAACGGAGATTCGAGAGCCTTTCCAGGATACCTGGAAAGTTTATGGGGTTGGAAAATGCAACCTAGACTTAGTACTTTTTTGTGACTTTTGTGCTTCTTAACATATTATGAAGAATCTATGAAATTATTTAATTTGTATATCAAAACAAAAACACATTTTTTAATCATTGGTAATTTCTAAAAGGATACCTAACAGACTCTTTAATAGCAGCCTACTACCCAATTGGGACCACAGAAGAGAGAGGCTTATTTTAATTCCACACACTTCTGTACAATTTTAATTGTCCTTTGCAAGCCTATTTGCTTTTTAAATTATGTAGATTTTTTTTAAAAGATCATCCCACATATTTAATGCATCATTCCTCCCTCTCCACTCAGCTTCTTCTGCCTGTTCAAATCAATACCAGATTAGAAATATTTCTGTATCCATTTTGATAATATTTGATTTGATAAGTTCAAAACATAGAACACAGTTCCTTGAAAATTTAACTGTGCTTTGAAGCTTTTTTTATAACTACTGTGGTCTGCGCATGGACCTCATTCTGGAGGGTGAGTGAAAAGGGTTGGAAACACTGCTCCCGAGCACTCAGACTGGAAACAGCTGGGAATTCAGGAAAGGCCTGATTATGAGGAAATAAACAAGGAGAGTCCCTCAATTATAACTCATGCTCCAGCCTATTAAGTGCTTTTGGACAGTGACTTGTTGTTTGGCAAAATTTACAAGTTCTCAAATCTGTTTGTGATCAAAAAAGAAATACAAATTTGGACAGACATGAAGACCAATGGTACAGAATAGAAGACACAGAGACAAACCTATGTAAATACACTTATCTCACACTAGATAAAAGCTCCATAAACATACACTGGAGAAAATATAGCCTCTTCAACAAATGGTGCTGGGAAAACTGGAAATTTATATGTAACAAAATGAAATTCGACCCCTATCTCTCACTCTGCACAAAACTCAAAGTGGATCAAGAACATAAGCCTTAGACCAGAGACCCTGCACCTACTAGAAGAAAAAGTAGATCCAAATCTCCATCATGTTGGCTTAGGAACTGAATTCCTCAACAAGACTCCTAAAGTGCAAGAAGTAAAATCAAGAATCAAGAAATGGGGGGCAAGGGTTATGGCACAGGAGTAGAGCGTTCACCTAGCACGTCTGAGGCCCTGGGTTCGATTCTCAGCACCACATAAAAATAAATAAAGATATTGTGTCCATCTACAATCAAAAAATAAATATTAAAAAAAAGAATCAAGAAATGGAATGGTATCAAACTAAAAAGCTTCTTCACAGCACAGGAAATAATCAAGAAAGTGAAGAGAGAGCCTACAGAATGGGAGAAAAGCTTTACTACTGCACCTCAGATATGTCTCCAGGACATATAAAGAACTCAAAAAACTTAAGAGCAAAAAAAAACAAATAACCCAATCAATAAATGGGCAAAGAAGATATGATCTTAGCCATTCACAAAAGAAGAAATGTATGATCTGTAAGAACTCCAGTGATGCCTATGCTTTGCAGTACCTTTCCTTGTTTCTTCTCTATTTACCTAGAAATGGAGATTAGTAAACAGATTTCTGAGACCTAAAGGAAATTGTTTTTACTTTCTTTAATTAAAATCTAAGGGGCTGGAGTTGTAGCTCAACGGTAGAGCGCTTGCCTCACATGTGTGAGACACTGGTTTCGATCCCCAGCATCACATAAAATAAGTAAAATAAAGGTGTCCATTTACAACTAAAAAAAAAAATCTGAATTTTTAACTTGGATAGTTATTTTTAACCTTAAGGAAAGTTCTAAATAGATGTTTCGATTTGGAAGCATTTTTCTAAATATTTATTTTGTCATTCAATAGATTGGGCAACATTGCTTTCTAAGTTTCAGCAACATTAAAAATATTCATTTTTTCCCCCCAGTTCTTGTCTTAACATCAGTGTGACATTAAAAAGCCCAAGACTGGGCTGGAATCGTGGCTCAGTAGGGGAGCACTTGCCTCCCAAATATGAGGCACTGGATTCAATCCTCAGCACCACATGAAAAGAAAGAAAGAAAGATATTGTGCTCATCTACAACAAAAAAAGAAAAAAAAAAAAAAGACTTTTACAGACTTAGTTTAGCTGCACAAGAAAATGGAATCCAGTACCTACTAGAAAACAAATGAGCCTGAGTTGGTAGCGATTCCTGGAAGAGCTTGTGTTTTCCAATAAATTCATGTAAATCATATAGTGAAAGAGAGAAGCATAAAGAAGAATCTGAGACTATTGGGATCATGTTGGTAATTAAACCCTCTCTCCTCTTGACACCCAGTAAGAGATCTCCCCCTATAGTAGAAAACAAAAAAAAACCTATATGCTTATTGCCAAAGTGGATCTGACCAAGTGTCCTCTCACCTAGGTGATGAAAGTAAAGCCTCTTACAGTTCTTTTCTCCAAATATCGAAAGAAGAGACTGGTTGAGGATCAAAGGCACAGTTCAAGTCCCTCTTGGCAAGAACAAGGCAGGGAGGGGCTCCATTCCTCCTAAAGGATACAAAGGACAAGAATGTTCAGGAAGGAGACAAAAGTGGACCTAGCTGATATGAAGCTATTATGTGAAAACTGAAAGCTGCTATAGTATTGTTTTAAAGCCAGATTATTCTGGGAACCAAAGAGAAGTTTGGGCCTTCAAATAACATGACTAGGGTAATCGGTGCAAAAGAAGTAAAATGGGACCAGAAAGCATTTGTGTCTAACATTGTCTGTTGAAAGAGGTTGTTTGGAAAAGTTTTGCAAATATCACAAAATTAGAATTCAAGGTGATTTTGTGTATTGTGACATTCATTGCAGCACTATATATAATAGCAAGAAGATGCTAGCAACCTAAATATCTAGCAGTAGGCAATTTATTATATAGCCATGCTCCAGAATATGAAACCACAATCCAGCATCTTCTGTGTATATTTAACAACCCTGGAAATTGTTTATAATATAATATTAAGGTTTTAAAAGGAGTATACTTTTTTCTTTACACTTTTCTGTAGTTTCCATAGTTTTGATAATGAGTGTGCATTAATTATAAAACATGTTTGTTGGGTTTATTTTATATTATACTAAATATTGCTTTTTCTGCTTTTATATTTGTTTGCTTGTTTTTAATAAAGAAATATTGAGCAAAGTAACGAGGTGGTCAGATTTTTATTTTTCTTTCCCTTTTTTTTTTTTTTGAACTGGGGATTGAACCCAGGAACGCTTTACCACTGAGCTATATGCCAGTCATTTTTATTTTTTTGTTTTGAAACAGTGTCTCCCTAAGTTGTCCAGGCTGACCTCGAATTTGAAGTCTTCCTGCCTCAGCCTCCCAAGTAGCTGGGATTACAGGTGTGTGCCACTGTGCCTGGCTACATACGTTTTTTTTTTTTTTTTTAATATTTATTTTTTAGTTTTCGGCGGACACAACATCTTTGTTTGTATGTGGTGCTGAGGATCGAACCCGGGCCGCCCGCATGCCAGGCAAACGCACTACCGCTTGAGCCACATCCCCAGCCCATACATACGTTTTTGTTTTTGTTTTTTAGTACCACGGATTGAACCCAGAGGTGCTTAGCCACTGAGCCACATCCCCAGCCCTTTTTATTTTTTATTTGGAGACAAGGTCTAATTAAAGTTGCTTAACACTTATATCCTGGTTTATCTTGTCTGTTCCATTAGCTTTGTCCTTTTCTTCAACAACATTAATTAAAAAACATGTTAGATCTTCTTTGTCTTCCATAACTTATCATCTCTTCTGTAATCTATATGTCAGTGCTCTTTTCAATTTAAAGATTTCTTCAAACATTTCCATTATTTTTTTATTATTATTATTTTGGTTGTAGAGGGACACATACCTGTATGTGGACACATATGATGGACACATATCTGTATTATGTATGTATGTATGTATGTGGTGCTGAGGATCAAACCCAGTGCCTCATACATGCGAAGCAAGTGCTCGTCACTGAGGTAAAACTGCAGGTCACCATCATATCTTTTTTTTTTTCAGTAGTTGCATATTTATTTTTTCCTTTCCTACTTTCAAAGCTGTTATATACTAAATTCCATTTATTTTACACAAAATCCTTTTCTTGAAGCCCTGAAATCTCTTCTTTAAAACCCTCCTCCCTTTTTAAAAATTTATTTATTTATTTATTTATTTTAGATATCAGGCTACCAGAAATTCTTTGAGGCTCTTAGAGATATTTTGAGATTATATAAGGTTTTCATCTCCTAATTTATTTTCTTCCTTCTTTTATTTTTGAAGTTGTCATTCATAGATTTTCTGTTGGTGGGTTGTTTGGGGCTTGTATCTCATGTTTGAATAGGGCCAGCTACCCTAGTGAATAATAGTTTTGAAGGACAGAGGAGGGCATAAGGACAGAGAAGGGCATATATCAAGCTGAAGGCATCTGAAGCTTCTTCTGAATCTTACTGTCATTACTACTAACTCATCATTACTGTCATTACTACTAACTCATCTTACTGTCATTACTACTAACTCCTTTATTCTGGAGTCACCTATATTTTTAATGTATTCTATTCACCTCATGTTATGCTTCTGGGGCAAACAAGCTTAATGTAGGCACTAGAAATAGGATTTTTGTTGTGAGGGGGTAGGTATTTGTTTTGTTTTGTTTCATTTGCAATGCTAGGTTTGGAACCTAGGGCCTTGGGCAAGCTAGGTGAGCACTCTGCCACTGAGTTACATCCCTAACCCTAAATATAGCTTATGGCATCATTCCTTCCAAAGTAAGTTTGTCCTGGACCATTTATTGTCTCTAGATCTTGTGGCTTAATCAAAGATCACTGGGTGCCTTTGAGGTTGGTTAGACTCCGTTTTGAGGGATTTCTGTATCCTATTGTAAATCCAAGGTGCAGCATGTGCTAGATGGCTTTATAGCTTCTCTTTCTGGGCAGATTTCATAGTTTAAAGCAGTTGTCTCAGGTTTTGTGGTTTTCAGAAATGGTGGGCTTTTTGCTTCATTGAAGTTGATGCTGTTTAATTTTGATTTATTTTTTTCAACGAAGTTTCAGGGAAGAGAACAAAGTGAAAATAGTACTAGTATTTTAATTAAAACCCATATTTCCATTTTAGACATATTACTGCTGGCAGTTGAAAGAACAATAGAGGCAAAGAATGTGAGATCAAAGAAAAGAAAATGTGGAAAATATAGATAGTTTGATAGAGTTTTTGTCCAAGAGTCATAAAATGCAGGTTGTGGTTGTGGTTCTGCCATAAAACATCTGTGCATCCTTAGGCAAATAATTTCCCCTCTCTGGGCTTCTCTTTTTATACATGTAAAATAAGATGAGATGGTGATTTTACCTAAAGCTCCTGAGCTATTCCTCAGGATCAGAAAAGGGCATATTTAGATGTGACTGTTCTTCTGTAAATGGAAGTTTTATCTTGTTTTTTCCTTTGTTGTTGTTTATTTTGTGGTACTAGGGATTTTACCCAGGTGACTCTACCACTGTGTTATACTCCTGGCCCTTTTTAACTTTTATTTTGAGGCAGGGTCTTGCTATATTGCCCATACTGGCCTTGAACTGGTGATCCCCCTGCCTCAACCTCCCAAGTCACTGGGATTACAGGCATGCGCCACCAAGCCCAGTTTAAAAATGGAGGTTTATGTGCTCTGCTCACCATATCTGATATTTTGAAAAACTTTCCATTTTGCTAACTCTTGTACATTTAATGACATATTCATGTTAGAATATGTCCATTGTAACAAGCTGGAGCCCTCTCATGAGAACACTGGATAGGAATATAAAGACAACTCAGCATAGACCTTTTTTTATTAACCAAAATTAATATAGCCATTTAACTCTTGCCTATACAGAAATTGTAGTAGCGACTAAAAACTTTGTATATGAGGCAAATACTTCTGTACAATGCAACAAATAATTATAGACAAATTAATATCCACAAGAAAGGTTATTGGGTCAGTTTTTCATATAATTTCCCCAGAATATCAAGTTCCAAGAAATAATTCTTAGTTATTTGTGAGATGTTCAAGAACCCTTGGGATAAGAAAAGTTGCAGCTGCCCATGTGTGTTGCAATTTAAGACAGCGTGTTGCTCCATGTGTTTGGTCAGACTGTCATGGTTAGATAGACCTAGTTCTTCAAGGCTGAGACAGAATTTAACCAGCTAGTTTCTGTAGTGGAATGATTAATGAGCATTATCATTTTTCCCCTTTTTTTCTTGGTTGATTTGGTTTAGGCTGTTTTTGTTTTTGTGTTATGATACTAGGGATCAAAACCAGGGCTTCACACTTTCTGGGCAAGCACTTTTACTGAGCTAAATCCCCAGCCCTCTAGTAATTAAAATACTAGTTTTAATTAAAATACTAGATATGTTCCCAGAATTGATTGTGCTGATGTTTGCTCAACTCTGTGAAGATACCGAAGGGGGGGGGATGATTTTAAGCTGTAAATGGATAAATTGTATGATATATGGATTATATTATTACATTTAAATAAAACTATTATTTTTAAAATATACAGTACAAAAATATAGCAGGTTAAAAAAGGATTATCTCCCTTTATTCTTCTGCCATCCACTTTGCTCCTCAGAGGTCCACTATTAACTATTTGATGTGTTGTATTCCATTCACCCTATACTTTACAAATATATATTTACATACAAATACAAATTATATTATTTATGGAATATCTGTGTCACAATTTATTTATTAGGAGCATTAATAAAAGTGTTCCAAGGACTTCTAGAAGAATCATTAACCATTATGAAATAAATAATCCCCACTGCTACTTATCCTGGAGTTATACATAGAGTAAAAACAGTTCAGTTATAATTGGTGTCCTCAGTACCCTGGACTTATGCTATTGGGAATGTTCTGGTGGATGCTGATTTTGGAAACCCCTCTTCATTCATTTGTCTGCCCATAGTGTTTCAGTACCTCAGACAGATCAGCTGCTCTGAGATAACTGCCTCTCTTTGAAATACCTCATCTGGAATACCCCCACAAAGAATTTTGTGTTTGCCACACAACCTCTATTTTAAATGAAGCCACTCATCACAAACATACCCTAATATTACTGAAAAGCTGTGAACAGATAGGCTCAGTTTTATGTTTCAGGTCAACTTCTATAATAGTGCTTCTTAGAGTCTCTCTAAGAAGGTAAGGGCCTTTGTAAGCAATCAGCCAACCAGCTCAGAGTAGTGGCATTCTTTATTCTTCCCTGTATGAAAGGAGAAGTGACACTGAGGTAACATTTTTGAGAATAACCCTAAGGAATAAAAAGAACAGTATTACCTTGAGAGTAATAGGTATGTTAGGAAACTTGAGTTTTTATTTCTAGCTAAAAAAAAAAAAAATTCTTGCATGACCTTGAATAAATAATGAAAGTAGTTTTTTTTTTTAAAAATGAGTAACATGTATGGAATAATGAAAGTAGGGATGATAATCAGGTCATCCTCATAAATGGGTTGAGGATGATGCAAAAGGACAGGAAGTAAGTAAGTTCTGATCATGTGGTGATTTGGACAGGTAATTTAGGGCTGGAGCCTCAGGTGTAATTGTGCTGACTATATAGGCACTCAAGTCTGCCCAAAGTGGAGTTTTAGTCACTAAAAGCTAAATGGAATCAAGAATAAAGGGAACTTTCGTAGAAACAGGTGGAGTTAACAAGCCCAGCAAGTAAAGGAGATTTTTCTGGATTTGGGATGCCAGGAATTCCTCCCCAGGCCCTTAAGGGCATCACAGACACTATTCTCTTTTGTTTTTTTTTGTTTGTTTGTTTGTTTGGCACCAAGGATTGAACTCAGGGGCATTCAACTACTGACACACTCCCTTCATCAGAGAGGATTCTTCTCATCCTAAAGAGAAGTAAGTAGGCACACTGGAACATACACTAAGATATAGAGAATCCAGATAGTTTAGTTGATCTGGCTATTGTGTCTCTTTCTAGAATACTTTAAGTGCTATTAAATATGATCTTATTCCTTTCTAGAATAAGACTGGAATTCTTCCATTACTTCCTTGATTGTGCCAGATAATATTGGCCAACTGAAATCATGACTTTGTATCTACAAAATTTTTTTAATATTTATTTTTTATTTGTAGTTGGACATAATACCTTTATTTTATTTATTTATTTATATCTGGTGCTGAAGATCGAACCCAGGAACTCACATGTGGTAGGCAAACACTCTACCACTGAGCCACAACCCAGCCCCTGTATCTACAAATTAAGGTAGTACCCACATCATAGGCTTCTTGTTGACTGAATCAAGAACTTTAAGTACCTGGGATACTAACTAACAAGTGTAGCTATTCAATCTTTTTTTTTTTTCTTTTTCCCCCCCCTGGGGGATGGTGAAAACCAAATCACAAATCTCCTTGATCTCTGAATTCATCAAATAGCACCGTCCCAGAAATTCCTTTTAATTATTATTGGAACTAGTCAGTAACAGACAGAGTTTCTTTGGCCTTAACCTGAATTTGTGTTTCCTAATTTGGCAAGTAGTCTTTCTCTGACCGCTAAGACTCCATACTTCACTGACAACCAGCCCAGAGGGTGGATTAGTCACAAGTACAGAGGATTAGTCATAGTACTGGAGGATTCACAGTCTCTCCTGATGGAGGCAGATTCTGCTCTGCTCAGCTCTAGAGCAAATGTGTGTGTGAGTGGGGTGCGGGGCAGATTCCTTTTTTTTTTTTTTTGTCTTTTTTTGATGAGTGGGTATTAAACCCAGGGGCACTTATCCATAAAGCCACATCCCCAGCCCTTTTTTGTTGTTGTTATTCTACTTAGTTGTACATGACACCAGAATGCATTTCAATTCATCATACACAAATGGAGCGCAACATTTCAATTTTCTGATTGTATAGAATATAGAGATGCACCATTTATGCAGTCATACATATACCTAGGGTAATGATGTCCATCTCATTCCACCATCATTCCTAATCCATAACCCCTCCCAACCCTCCCCTTTGCCCAATCTAAAGTTCCTCCATTCTTCCCATGCCCACCCCCCCCATCATAGATCAGCATCCACAAATCAGAGAAAACCTTTAGCTTTTTAGGATTGGCTTACTTCACTTAGCATAGTATTTTTCAATTCCATCCAAAGGCCATGATTTTATTTTCTTTTAATGCTGAGTAATATTCCATTGTGTATATATACCACAGTTTCTTTATCCATTCATCTATTGATGGGCATCTAGTTGGTTCCACAGTTTAGCTGTTGTGAATTCAGCTGCCATCAACATTGGTGTGGCTGTGTCACTATAGTATGCTGATTGTAAGTCCTTTGAATATAAACTGAGGAATGGGATAACTGGGTCTAATGGTGGTTCCATTCCAAGTTTTCTGAAGAATCTCCACACTGCTTTCCAAAGTGATTGCACCAATTTGCAGTCTCACCAGCAATGTATGAGTGTACCTTTTTCCCCATATCCTCTCTAACAATTATTGTTTGTATTCTTGATAACTACCATTCTGACTGAGGTGAGATGAAATCTTAGAGTAGTTTTGATTTGCATTTCTCTGATTACTAAAGATGTTAAACACTTTTCATATATTTGTTGATCGTTTGTGTATCTTCTTCTGAGAAGTGTCTGTTTAGTTCTTTAACCCCTTAATTGATTGGGTTGTTTGGGTTTTTTTTTTTTTTTTTTTTTTTTGTGTGTGTGTGTGTGTGTTAAGTTTTTTGAGTTCTTTAGTGCTCTGTCTGATGTATGTGTGGTAAAAATTTGCTCCCATATTGTAGGCTCTCTCTTCACCTCAATGATTGTTTCTTTCACTGAGAAGAAGCTTTTTAGTTTGAATCCATCCCATTTATTGATTCTTGATTTTATTTCTTATGCTTTAGGAGTCTTGTTAAGGAAGTAGGGGCCTAATCTGACATGATGAAGATTTGGGTCTACTGTTTCTTCTATTAGGTTCATGGGAGATCTTTTCATCTTCTAAAGTCTTCTGAAGTCTTTTTCAATTTCTTTAGTGTTCTGTAGTTTTCATTGTAGAGGTCTTTCACCTCTTTTGTTAGATTGATTCCCAAGTATTTTATATTTTTTGAGGATTTAAAAAAATTTTTTTAGTTGTTATTAGACTCAATACCTTTATTTTATTTATTTTTATGTGGTGCTGGGGATCGAACTCAGTGCCTGGTATGTGCCAGGCGAACACTCTACCACTGAGCGAGAACCCCAGCCCCTAATTTCTCTTTCAGTGGATTCATCACTTATGTACAGAAAAGCATTTGATTTATGGGTATTTATTTTATATCCTGCTACTTTGCTGAATTCATTTATTAGTTCTAGAAGTTTTCTGGCAGAATTTTTTAGATCTTTAAATATAAAGTCATGTCACGGCAAATAGTGAAATGAGTTCTTCTTTTCCTGTGCATATCCCTTTAATTTCTTCGGTCTGTCTGATTGCTCTAACTAGAATTTCAAGGACTATGTTGAATAGAAGTGATGAAAGAGGGCATTCCTGTCTTGTTCCAGATTTTAGAGGGAATGCTTCCAATTTTTCTCCATTTAGAATGATGTTGGCTTTGGGCTTGGCATATATAGCTTTTACAATGTTGATATATGATCCTACTATTCCTAGTTTTCTAGTGTTTTGAACATGAAGAGATGCTGTATTTTATTGAATGCTTTTTCAGCATCTATTGATCATACATAAAGACAAAATTTTTGTCTAAGTCTACTGATGTGATTTATTACATGTATTGATTTCCATACGTTGAACCAACCTTGCATCCCTGGGATGAACCCCACTTGTCATGGTGCACTATCTTTTTAATGTTTTTATATGTAATTGGCCAAGATTTTATTGATAATTTTTGCATCTATATTCATCAGGGATATTGGTCTGAAGTTTTCTTTCTTCTTTGAAGGTCTTGTAGAACTCAGCTATGTATCCATCTGGTCCCAGGCTTTTCTTAGTTCGTAGGCTTTTGATGGTGCCTTCTATTTCCTTTCTTTTTTTTTTTTTTTTTAAATAACATTTTTTTGGAAAGAATTTTTAATATTTATTTACTTAGTTTTCGGCGGACACAACATCTTTGTTTGTATGTGGTGCTGGGGATCGAACCCGGGCCGCACACATGCCAGGCAAGTGCGCTACCGCTTGAGCCACATCCCCAGCCCCTCTATTTCCTTTCTTGAAATTGATCAGTTTAAATTATGTATGTCTCCCTGATTCTTTTGGGTGGATCATGTTTCTAGAAATTTGTTGGTGTCATCAAGATTTTGTATTTTGTTGGAGTATAAATTTTCAAAATATTTCCTAATTATCTTCTGTATTTCAATAGTGTCCGTTGTGATATTTCCTTTTTATTCTTTTAATGAATGAGCCCAGTGCAATGAACTTTCCTCTTAGCACCGCCTTCATAGTGTTGCAGAGATTTTGATTTGTTGTATCAGTGTTCTCATTTACCTCTAAGAATTTTTTTATCTCTTCCCTGATGTCTTCTGCTATCCATTGCTCATTCAGTATCATATTATTTAGTCTCCAGTAGCTTCTGTTTTTTACCATTGATTTTTAATTTCATTCCATTTATAATCTGATAGAATACAGGGTAGTATCTCTATTTTTTTGTATTTGCTGAGAGTTGCTTTGTGACATAATGTATGGTCTTTTTTATAAAAGAATCCATGTGCTGCTGAGAAGAAGGCATATTTGTTCGACGATGGATGAAATCTCTATGTCTGTTAATTCTAACAGATTGTATTATTGAGTCCTGTAGTTTCTTTGTTTAGTTTTTGTTTGGAAGATCTATCCAGTGGAGAAAGAGTATGTTAAAGTCACCCAGTATTATTGTGTTCTGATGTATTTGCTTCTCGAAATTGAGAATAGTTTGTATGCTCCATTGTTTAGGTCATAGATATTTATGATTGTTACGTATGGTTTCCTTAAGCAGTATAAAATTTCCTTCTTTATCTCTTCTGACTAACTTTCGTTTGAAGTTCACTTTATCTGATATTAGGATGGAAACCCCTGCTTGTTTACATGGCCCATATGAATAATATATTTTTTCCCATCCTTTCACCTTCAGTCTGTGTATGTGTTTTCCTATGAGATGATTCTCTTGAAGGCAGCATATTGTTGGATCTTTTTTAATCCAATCAGTCAGTCTATATTTTTAATTGATAAGTTTAAGCCATTAATATTCAGGATTATTATTGAGACATGGTTTGTATTTCCGGTCATTTTGGTTTATTTTTGGTTTTTAACTTGACTTGGTTTCTCCTTTGATTGGATTTTCCTTTAGTGTAGTTCCTCCCTTTGCTGATTTTCATTTCCTCCTCATTATAAATTCTTTTAATTTTTGTTTATCATAGAAGGTTTTTATTTGATCTTCAAGACTGAAGCTTACTTTTGATGGACATAAGATTCTTGGTTGGCATCCATTTTCTTTCAGAGGTTGGTATATGTTGTTTCAGGATCTCCTGGCCTTGATGGTCTAGGTTAAGAAATCTGCTGAGGTCCGAATTAGTTTCCCCCATATGTAATCTGAAACTTTTCTCTTGCGGCTTTTAAAATTCTATCCTTATTCTGTATGCTAGGCATTTTCATTATGATGTGCCTTGGTGTGGCTCTGTTGTAATTTTATACATTTGGTGTCCTGTAAGCCTCTTGTATTTAATTTTCTAATTCATTCTTCATGTTTGGGAAATTTTCTGATATTATTTCATTGAAGAGATTATACATTCTTTTGGTTGTTTATCTCTGTGCCTTTCTCTATCCTGATAATTCTTTGATTTGGTCTTTTCATATTGTCCCATAATTCTTGGAGGTTCTGTTGTTCATGGTTTCTCATCATCTTCACTGTGTAGTCAACTTTATTTTCAAGATTTTATATATATATATATATATATATATATATATTTAGAGAGAGAGAGAGGGAGAGAGAGAGAGAGAGAGAGAGAGAGAGAGAGAATTTCAATATTTATTTTTCAGTTTTTGGCGTACACAACATCTTTGTTTGTATGTGGTGCTGAGGATCGAACCCGGGTCACACGCATGCCAGGCCAGCGCGCTACCGCTTGAGCCACATCCCCAGCCCCAAGATTATATATTTTGTCTTCATTGCCTGAGGTTTTGTCTTCCAAGGGATCTAGTCTGTTATTGATGCTTTCTATTGAACTTTTTATTTAGTTTATTGTTTCCTTCATTTCAAGGATTTCTGTTTGTTTGTTTTTGTTGGTTTGTTTTTTTTTGTTGTTGTTGTTGTTGGTTTGTTTGTTTTTTGTTTGTTTTCAGAGTCTCTATTTCTTGAAGTAATCTTTAGCTACCAGTATTTCATCTTGTATCTCTTTGTTGGAGAGGTCAATTGTTGCCTGTATTTGATCTCTTAAAAAATTCATTCTTTGCTTCGTAGGTCATTCTAATTATGTACATCCTGAACTCCTTCTCTGACATTTCATCTACCGTGCTGTCAATGGAATCTATTATTTTATCAGCTTGGTTTGTTTTGGGCACTTTCTTCCCTTGTTTCTTCATGTTGTCCATGTGTCTTCCTCTCTAGCAGCATGGTTTCAAGGTATTATTTTAATTTCTACCTTATAATCTTGTAGTGTCCCTGCAGGTTACCAGTACCTTGCCTGAAGGAACTGGATGATGCTCTTTTAGGTTCTGGCTGTTTTCACTAAATGGAAACTGGCTGAGAAAGCCACCCCATGCATTGGTAGATGGGACCACAGCGCTGTTGCTCTCCTCCTTCTATGCCGCGGTCATCAGCTACCCAGCCCTTTTTTTTTTTTAATTGTAGGTGAATACAATATCTTTATTTCATTTTTATGTGGTGTTGAGGTTTGAACCCAGTGCCTCACGTGTGCTAGGCGAGCACTCAACCACTGAGCCACAACCCCAGCCCTCCCTAGCCCTTTTTACTTTTTATTTTGATACAGGGTCTTACTAAGTAGACATAAGTAAACTTAAGTAGACATAAACTCTCCATTGGACTTATTTCCTGTACAGATTATTAGTTCTCTTCCATTTTGTAACTGGAATAGGTTATGAATAATTGTTCAGTTTAACAAAGCATCTTTCCATTAATAGTTCTACAGGCTGAGGAGCTTAGGGCCTTGCTAAATTGCTGAGGCTGGCTTAGAAGTTGCAATTCTCCTGCCTCAGCCTCTTGAGCTGCTGGGATTATAGGCATATTCCCCTACACCCAGTCAAAAAGCAGATTCCTTTTTTTTTAAATATCTTTATTTTGTCTATTTATTTTTATGTGGTGCTGAGGATCGAATCCAGGGCCTCACATGTGCTAGGCACTCTACCGTTGAGCCACAATCCCAACCCCCAAAAAGCAGATTCTTGATCCCCTTAGATTGAAGATGGTAGTAGAGCCTAGGTACCTTTGTTTTTTTAAAGGCCCAAGTAACTCTGACCTCACTCACTTCTTACAAAATCACAAAAGTAACTCACAGTTCTTGGTCCTTGATTCTTGTTTCTTGGATGGGGCTCCTGTTGTGTTCCATGACTAAACACTCAGGGTCACTCCTGGTGAACTTGGCTACACAAAATAATCACACAGAGACAGAGAAATACCTTTTTCTTTGGGTCCGGTGACAGCTCCTCTGACTTTAGGGGTCCATGGAAAGAGAGAAGCGCATGCTGAACCCTTTTATTGGGAAGAAGCCATTCAAATGAGGCAAGGGGTAGGATTACAAAGGAATAGGTGAGTGTAGCTCAACCCCCCTGGGTGACACCTATACTTGAAGACCCACCTTGCTATCTGAGCTGGGACAATGCCCAAGTCACCACAAAATGTAGTGATTGGTCAGAGCCTCTGCTTCAGGACTGGAAGCCATGGTCATTCAGAGCGGCTCCCTAAGGCTCCCTTGGCTATCACTCCCATCTCACCCGTCTCACCTTCCTCCTGCTTAATAGGAGAATGAAGTTTCACAAAACTACACTGCAAATTTAGTTTGTGTCATCATTTTCTCATCATCTAATTCAATGTCTTCTTTAACTTTGGAAATCACATTTTTTTCAGAAGAAAGCTTTGCATCCATAATGTAAGGCATAGGTACATTTTTCATCAGTCTTGGCTTAGGTGAAGGAGAATCTAAATGTCTCTCATTACTCCTGTAATGAGACACTTCTCAAAGAAGTGTCTGTTAAGCAGAATTGTGATAAGGGGACAGTGACATTGTAGACATTTTTAATCCTTCAGCCTCCTGGTGGGGCTGCAATGGCATACTTCAGGAGTAGAAGTCAGGACAGGGACTATTCCAGATACCAGGTCCAGAGACATGCACAGAGGCAAAAAAAAGTGCATGGGATTCAAGCTTCTAGTGGCCCAAAGAGGCAGGAAGGGCAGGATTGGAGCCAGAAGACAGGTTTGGGGTTTGGTGAGTGGGCTCTACAGAAAAGGAGTGATGGGCTGGGGATATAGCTCAGTTGATAGAGTGCTTGCCTTGCATGCACAAGGCCCTGGGTTCAATCCCCAGCACCACCACCACCACCAAAAAAAATTAACCTAAAAATGGGCTGGAGTTGTGGCTCAGTGGGCTGGCACGTGTGAGGCACTGGGTTCAATTCAATTCTCAGCACTGCATAAAATTTAAAAAAAAAAAAAAGAAAGAAAGAAAAAGGAAAGGAGTGATGTTCTAAGCATTGCCAAAGCACTTAGTTTGCTCATCCAGTCCCCTGAGCTATTTGGTACAGTAAGCCAAGGATTTTTTTTTTTTTTAAATAATGAGTCATTACATCTTCCAAATATTCAACCAAGAGTATCTTAATCTTACATTTCATTCATCAGTCTTTACAAAGTTACACAGCCAAATCTGTGTCCTAACAAGAGTTTTCCTCAGCACTAATTTATACTTTTAATCAGATGCCAACCTCACTATTATTCTCCATCTTTTTGCTACAACATATTTAATGCCCACTCTAGTTTTCAGTACTTGGCCTATGTTCTTATTTTGCAGGTGGTTTCCTGGACTGATCTTCTGTGATCCCACAATAGTTTCATGTTATTAAGTAGAACCTGGGAAGGTTTTATTCATTTTTTTCCATTAGATTATTATCAGCTTCCTGCCCTCAAGCATGCAAGATGTTACCCACGTAAACTTAAGTAGACATAAACTCTCCATTGGACTTATTTCCTGTACAGATTATTAGTTCTCATCCTTTTTGTAACTGGGATAGGTTATGAATAATTGTTCAGTTTAACAAAGCACCTTTCCCTCAATAGTTCTACAGGCTGAGGATATAGTTTAGTAATGGAGCATATATAATATGCACCAAACCCTGAGTTCATTCCCTAGCACCCTAAAAATAAGAAGAAAGAAGAAAAAATAAATTCTTAACAGCTCCCAAAGAAGTCAGAGAATATATATTTATATTCTTCTTTTTTTAAATTTTTAAAATAGTTTTTGGTGCCAGAGATCTATCCCAGCGTCTTGTGCATGCTGAGCACATGTCTACAGCTGAGCTATACCCCAAGTTCCTATATTCCTATTTGTTATTTATTTTTTGGTGCCAGGGATTGAATTCAGAGGTGCTTAACCACTGAGCCACATCCCCACCCTTTTTTGTTTTTTATTTTGAGAGTAGGCCTTGCTAAGTTGCCTAGAGACTTGCTAAATTTCTGAGGCTGGCTTTGAACTTGTGATCTTCCTTCCTCCCCAAGCTGTTGGGATTACAGGCATGTACCACCATGCATGGCTGTATTTCTCTTTTAAATGAAGTTCATTAAAATTAATTAGCCTAGAGGGCTGAGGCTGTAGCTCAGTGGTAAAGGGCTTGCGTCACATGCATGAGGCACTGAGTTCGATGCTCAGCACCACATAAAAATAAATAGAGATACTGTGTGTTCATCTACAACTAAAAAATACACATAAAAATATTTTTAAAAAATTAATTAGCCTAGCGCTGGAGTTGTGGCTCTTGGCAGCACACTTGTATGGCATGTATGAGGCCCTGGGTTCAATTCTCAGCACCGGATATAAATAAATAGTACAATTTTAAAAGATCCACTTACAACTAAAAAGTATTTTTAAAAGTTGATTAGGCTAGAATACACAAGACTCTTGAGTTTCATCCCCACATAGCACCACAAATTAATAAATAAATATTAAATTAATATGACTATAAGGCATTTCAGAAAATTTCATTGTGTCTCCAAAAGCTACACTTAAAAATAGACTTGGGGGCTGGGGTTGTGGCTCAAGCAGTAGCGCGTTCGCCTGGCATGCGTGCGGCCCGGGTTCGATCCTTAGCACCACATTCAAACAAAGATGTTGTGTCCGCCAAAAACTAAAAAAATAAATATTAAAAAAAAATTTTTTTTAAATAGACTTGGGCCGGGCGTGGTAGCATTACTTTTCTGTAGCAGCAGGGTAGGATATTGCCTCACTCCACCTTGTGTGACAGCAGGCAGGCACATCTGTGCTCTGATCATCAATCCTGTGTTCATAAAATATGAGTGGTATATTAGATTATCTCTTCAGGGCTTTTTTACAACAAAAAACTTAATGATTCAACAAACAATAATTGCCATGCAAAAAGGTAGGTACCTTAAACAGGATCAAAGATAAATTTTAAGATGCCCAATTAAATTTCAATTTCTAATAAATAATTTATTTTTAATAGTAAGTATGTCTCAATTTTTTCATGGGACATATTTATTCAGAATAGTCATGATTTACATGAAATTCAAATATGAACTGGCATCTGGTATTGACAACCCTCACCCCCAAAACCATTACCTTTTATCTCATTTTTTGAAAATCAGTTTTTCTACTTCCTACTGTGAGTTTGCTTGTCTTCACCTGTCTTTTATCCTTACCCTGAAACAACTTGTGAATGTTAAATTGCTGCTTACTCTGTTGCTTTACCTGTGAAAAAAATTCTCAGAATTCAGAGCGGATAGTTACCAATGATCTGTTTCCTAGAACTGGCTGCCAAGACTGTACCCAGACATCTGTTATTTATAGCTGCATTACTGGCGTTTCATCAATAATCCTGACCTTTACTCCATAATTTCTTACACCCAGAGCATGCTTTAGTGGAAATTTTCATTTGCCTCTATTTGTTTTTATTTCATTGTTTTAGGTTCTTTCCATATCTGTTCATTCAAGATACTTTTATTAAAAATAAGCATATAGGGACTGGGGTAGTGGCTCTGTGGTAGAGTGCTTGCCTAGCATGTGTGAGGCATTGGGTTCAATTCTCAGCACCACATATAAATAAATAAAGTCCATTGTCAACTAAGAAAATATTTTAAAAAATAATAATAAGTACTTGGGCTGGGGTTGTAGCTCAGTCGTAGAGTGCTTGCCTCACACATGTTGAGGCCCTGGGTTCGATCCTCAGCATCACATACAAATAAATAAAAATAAAGATATTGTATCCATCTACAACTAAAAATAAAATTTTAAAAAAATAATAAGTACAATTCCAGCACCACATTTCAAAGAAAGAAAAATGAAAACTTCTGTTTAACCCTCCCCATTATCACCCTACTTCTCTTTCTTCCTTTACAATCCAGTTTTATCTATACACAGGTCTTCTCGTCCTCATTTTCCCAGTGCAGTAAAACCCGACTTATCATGTTTCCTCCTCCCTCTGCTATTAAAGCTTCTCTTTGCCATGGCTGCTGGTCATTTCCTGGTTGTCATATCTGTGGGTACTTTGCAATTCCAATCTTATTGACCTCACAGCAGCTGTGGTCAATGTTGACCTCTGCCCCACCTCTGGAAACTACTCTTGACTTCTAGAACAGAATATAGCTCTAATTCCTCTACTCTTTCCTTACTTTTCCAGGCACTTGGTATCAGTTATTGTCAGCCACACTATTTCATCTCTTTGGGCCTTACCTACCAAAGGTTTTACCTCAAGTCTTTTTCTCATTTTCTGCACTTTCCTTTAATCTATATTCTCAATGTTCAATACACATCCTGCACTTGCAACTGGGGCTATGTACAAAACACCAGTGCCCCCATGGAGCCAGGTTTGCATGGAAGTCAGGAGGAAACAGGATCCTGAGAAGACATGAGATGCTCTTTTGTTTCAGTTTCCTTCAATCCATTTGTTCATTCATTTAGTCCTCATTAAGACTCATTTTTTGAGCTTACATTATATCTCAAAAACCAGGTCCTAGGAGTACAAGATGACAAGTAAATTCTTGCCTTCTGGGAGCTTATAGTCTAGTTAAAGCCAACAAACTCATGATATGAGGACACAGCACTATTCCAAAGGCCAGCAGAAACAGGTTACCTGTAATCTGAGTTTTTATGGACAAATAGGAATTAGCCAGATTGGTTCCATGTAGAGAATATTCTTTCAGATTGCTGAGGTACACATGCCTGAGGGAATGTAGGAGATGAAGTGAGACAGGTAGAGGGATACCAGGTCTCAAAGATTTTGTGTTGGATTAAGGTTACAAAATTTAAACATTTTATTAAAACTATAAAAAGAGCCAAGCACAGTGATGCAGACCTATAATCCCAGTAATTTAGGATGCTGAGGCAGGAAGATTGCAAGTTCAAGTCCAGCCTAGGCAACTTAGATCTTATGTCAAAATTTTAAAAAGTGGGGGCAGGCCGCTCAGTGGTAGAACGCTCCTGAGTTCCATCCCCTAGTACCACAAACACAGTCCCTCTCTCTCTCTCTCTCTGTACTGGTGGGGAGAGTAATTGATGGGGAGAGTGCTGAGTGATAAAGTGTTTGCCTAGCATGCTCAAGATTCTGGATTAAGTCCCCAACCCAGCAAAAGAGAAAAAAATTTGTAAGGAGCTATGTAAGAAATATGTTAAATCAAGAAATGACTTGATCTGATTTGTATTTTATAAAGATTTCTTAGAGAACATTGTAACAAGTGGTTTGAGTTAGGGGGTCCAGACTTTTTGTGTGTGGCAGGGAGTACTGGGATTGAATCCAGGAGCATTCTGCCTCTGAGCTATATGCCCAGCCCTTTTATTTTATTTTGAGACAGGTCTTATTTAGTTGCTGGGATCACAGGCACTGTCCTGCTACATGTTTTAGATGCCCATTCTATCAGTATTAGAGCCTTTCTATAGGCATAAGATAGGACCAGCATCAAAAGACTGTCTTCCAGATGATAAGATCTTTTGTTTACAAGGCCAGTGAGACCACTTAGGATAGTCTCAGGCTCAGCATTATTCTTGAACAAAATATTATCTAATTTAAATTCTCATTTGTTTTATTTTACTGTTCTTCACAAAAGGAGACTTTCTCTACATTTTATTAATTTCTTCCTGCTACACCTAAATTCAATTCCCATTGTACCTCTCTTCCTTCATATCATCACATCTCAGACAGATGTGTATTCCAGAGGTGTGGGAACTTCAACAGCACAAGCCAGTGAGTCAGTTGTGAGATTTTAGTAGTGTTAGGATAAGGTGAGTGAATTGGAGTAGTGCCTATTTCCAAGGAGATCCAGTCAAGTCAGTAACAATTACAGCAAGTGTTTTTAGCTAATGAGAGGGTCAAAGTTAGGCAAGTATTCCTATTGTGATTCTGGGTTAACCTTCTTTGGAGATAGGACAGGAAACTAGTCAAAAGTCACTAGAATTTAACATGTGATCTTGCCAGATTCTACTAATGCCTTGACCAACAGGGCTGTCTTAATTCTCAGTAGAGGAAAGGACAAGCAAATCAAGGCAGAAGCTCAAGAACAAAGACTTGATAAACCATAGGAGTTATTGAGGGAAAGACTGGAACTTGATGCCCACACATTCATTATGGTACTCATTTTGAAGTATGCTTTCACACTGGTAATTCTAGGATTGGCTTCTACCTAATGTGCCTGCATGGATCCATATTAACTCTATGCATAAGAGAAAGAGGCTTAGGATCCTAATGAAACTGGAGAAGAAAAGAGTTGATAAATGTAGACTAGCCTTTATTGTCTAGAAAACATAAGCTGGCATTCAACTCACAACATTTAATTGATATATGGATCTTTTTGTTTCTTCTAACATCTTTCTCTTCATTTTTAGCTTATATATAGTATTGGGTCCTTTTTTAATAATTTTTTTAATAAACTTTTTTTAGGTGCCGACTAAAATTGAGCAGAAAGTGCAGAAATTTCCCACAAGCTCCCTGGTCCCCACACAAACACACAGCTCTTCTGTTATTAACATCCCCAACCAGAGTGCTACATAGTTTATATTAGGGTGTACTGTTGATATATGTATGTATGTATGTATATACTGGTGCTAGGAATTAAAGCCAAGGCTTTGCAGGATGCTAAGTATGCATTCTACCACTGAATTACACTCCAAAGCTGAACTCTAGATAGATAGATACATATGAAGGAAAGAAGGAAGAAAGAGAAGCAAAACAAAACTCAAATACTTTCAGAATACTCTTGTGTCCTCACATGTAAAAATGCAAGGCCAGGCATGGTGTTGCACACCTATAGTCCTGTAGACCAAAGCAGGAACATATGAGGCCAGCCTGGGCTACTCAGCAAGACCCTGTCTCAAAATAAAAAAGGGCTGGGGATGTAGCACAGTGGTAGAGTGCCCCCAGATTAAATCCCCAATGTCACGCACACACAACACACACACACACAAAGCAGTGCTAAAATCACATGAATGTATTCACTTTAAGTTGTCAATGAAATTGATCATAGAATTTTTATTATTATCTAAAGTGAAATTTCTATAAGAATTCATGGACCCCTGAGAATTTAGCCACAGACTATCAGGTATTTGTTGATCCCAGCTGGAAAACATTACTATGAATCATACTTCGTTTTGAACTCATTTTTACAAAGCTTATTTTTTATACACTTTTAAATGCTGGTTCTACAAACATTATATATTACCTAAGAAAAGTCTTAAGTATTTTTTATATATTTATTTTTTAGTTGTAGGTGGACACACAATCTTTATTTCATTTTTTTAATGTGGTGCTGAGGATTGAATCCAGTGCCTCATGTGTACTAGACGAGTACGCTACCACTGAGCCACAACCCCAGCCCGTTAAGTATTTTTTAACTGCTCTGAAAGAACATCAACTACCTAATTTTCCAAGAGGTTAATTTACATAAAAAGCCATCCTGTCCCTGAGAATATATATATGAATTTGCTGTCTACAAAGCCAGATTTAACATATCTATTAAGAACAAATTAAATAATTTTTTAAAAAGTTAAAAAGCTTGATTTAACATTTGTAAAACTGACTTCTGGCCAGCATTACAAAGAATTAGCCACACAGAATCAGTCCAATTGGAAAAGATTTTGAAATGACTTGGATTTTATTCATTCATTCATGTATTAGGGATTGAACCCAAGGCACTTTACCACTGAACTACATCCTCATCCCTTTTTGTTATATTTTGAGACAGGTCTCACAAAGTGACCCAAGCTGTGTTTGAACTTGTGATCCACCTGCCTCAGACACCTAAGTCACTGGAATTATAGGGGTGAGTCACCAAACCTTACTGAAGTGACTTGGATTCTTTCTTGTATATTTTCCCTATAAATCTCTAGCCCTGTAAATGTGAATATTTTCTGCAGCAATGTTTAATGCTTAGTTCTTTGTCTGTATCTAAGAAACATTAGTCTTAGAAGGGTTTGTATGCCAATATTGGCTAATTTTTATTGAAAAAGGAAGAAGACAAAGGTTCCCATGATAGAATTTTCTAGGGGAAATATTGGTCTAGTTCTAGCACAGAAGCAAGAGTAAACCAGCCAAAGTAAGCTAGATCAATGAAAACCTTTAGGTCATACTCCTCAGAAATTTTGGTATTGTCCTAGGGGGAGGAACAGGTATCCATGGGGGTCACTGCTTAAATGGGGTTAATAATAAGCAGGTCAAGACTATGAGTCACCATGGAGGTGAGCCTCCTTATATGGAGATCACCGCTCTTTCAGGATTCATCTTGTAATACTATCTGACCATCAGCAGACAGGGTCTTCCTGGGAAATGGCACACATCTCAGCTTCCCCTCAGCCTTTCTGACTCACAGTCCCTGAAAGCCCTCCATTGTTCCAAGTGCCAGGGAAGTGCCTTAGGGTCTCTAGGCTTAGTTTTGTCCTTATCCCCCATAGCCAGGGTCTCAGAGAGAAAATGCAGGAAGAAGGTAGAAAGAACCCATATTGTTCTTTACAACTTTAGGAAAGCCCAAGTTTTGGACTGGAGTTGTGGCTCAGTGGTACAGCACTTCCCAGCAAGTAGGAGGCCCTGGGTTCAATTCTCAGCACTGCATATAAGTGAGTAAAATAAAGGCCCATCAGCAACTAAAAATACATGTTTAAAAAAAAAAAGAAAGAAAGAAAGAAAGAAAAGAAAAGCCCAAGTTTTAAGAGAGAGATGGCACAACAGAATACTGAATTAGAGATGATAACTGGTCTAGGGTTTGTTTTGTTTGTTTCCTCACCAAATGGCTGATACTACTAGGGAAGATATTTATTTCTACATAGACTAAATACCCATACCTACACCCCTTGAAAAGGGAACCATTTTATCTCCCAAACATACTGAATCAGTGTTGGTTTCATAAAAGAGCCTTAGACTGACTTTAAGGCCAACAGTACTTAGGTTGTTGACAGAGTCCCTTGTAACTCTTAAATTCTCTCGCTAATGAATCAACACTATCAAATAGGAAAAAGGCATTCTTTCTCAAACTACCACTCTTTTTAAAAACAACCTTAAGGAATGCAGAATGCCCGTCAAGTTGGTGAATGGATCAGTGCAAAATGCAGCACAAATATTAACTTTCTGTTAATATAACAAAATACCTAAGATAATCAACTTATAAGCAGGAAAGGTTTATTTTGGCTCATAGTTTTGGAGGTTTTAGTTCATCCCTACCTGGCCCCATTGCCTTTGAAGCTGTGAGGAGGCAACACTTCATGGCAGAAAGCAAGTAGTGAAGCAAGATATTCTCCTCATGCCTGGGAAGCCAAAGAGAGAAAGAAGAGAAGACCAAGGCCCACATTCTCCTTCAAGAGGGCATGCCTCTATTAACCTAGGGCCTCCCACAAGGTCCCAACTCTTTTTTCGGGGGGATGGAGTACAAGGATTGAACCCAGGGTCACTTAACCACTGAGCCATATCCCCAGCCCTTTTTATTTTTTGATACAGGGCCTCACTCAAATATTGAGGCTGGCTTTGAACTTGCGATCCTCCTGTTAATCTCTGGATTACAGGGGTGCACCACCATGTCTGGCTAGGCCCCATCTCTGAAAGCTTTCACACCTCCACATAGCACCAAGCTGAGGGAGAACTAAGCCTTTAACTCATGGCCTTGGGGAGACAGTTAAAATCCAAACCATAGCAAATGCATTTGCAAGAAGCTGGGGAAATTGATCAAACTGGTCATAGGACTCAACCCCCATTATGGGTCCAGCAACCAGTAATAGAAAAAATAATGCCTACTTCAAAAGATATTTCTGGGGCTGAGGTTCTGGCTCAGCAGTAGAGTACTTGCCTAGCACGTGGGAGGCCCTGGGTTCAATCTTCAGTACCATGTAAAAATAAATAAATAAAATAAAGGTAAAAAAAATAAAAGATATTTCTGAGGAGCAAAATCTCATTCAAGATGCCATTGTTCATAGAAGAGATGTTAATCTATATTAAGCAATTGGACAATGTGAAGTTTTTTTTTAAATATTTACTTAGTTGTAGAGAAACACACAGTATCTTTATTTATTTTTATGTGGTGCTGAGGATCGAACCCAGTGCCTCACATATGCAAGGCAAGAGCTTTACCATTGAGCTACAGCTACAGCCCCAAATGTGAAGATTTTGTAAACATTTTTGAATCACTGATTAAACATAAGCTCTGGGCTGGGGTTGTGGCTTGGTGGTAGAGCACTTGCCTAGCATGTATGAGGCACTGGGTTCCATCCTCAGCCCATAAAAAAAAAAAATAAAATGTGTCTATCTACAACTAAAAATATTTTGTTTAAAAATCATGAGCTCTTATTGAATTGTTAAGGAGTTTATGGTTATTAGTATTTTTTTTTAAGTACTGGAGGTTGAACCCAAGGCCTTACACATTACTAGACAAGCACTGCCATTGAGCTACATCCTAAGCCTTTGTGATTATTTATGCTATTGGATTCAAGAAAGAATACACTTCAGCTCAGTCAAAATCCACTGACCAAGCTTAAAGCCTTATCTTAGAGTTCACCTCGTGGTCTATGAGGGTTGCCTCCGTACTCACAGATCAATCACAGCTTCGAGTCACTCTTAACACTTCAGGAACCCTCCACAGTTCAGGCACCACTCACTAGTTTTTCTTGGCCACCCATTAAACTCCCCATGAGCTCCATACTCCCCGTCCTCAGAGACACTGGAATTTTTTACAGGGTAGGAATACATCCTTCATCTGACTTATGAACTAAGATGCCCACCAGAACATTGCTCATGGGAGCTGCTTTTATAAACTGTTAGGCCCTTTGCTCATCATGGCTTGGTCACCAGCACCCAGCCTAGCTCTTGGCATGCTGCTGGATGTATTACCCAGAGCCAGTCAGACAGGCAATCTCCAACTGTTCCCTCTCAGTCTCCTTTGCTGGCTTCCCTCTTGCTGACTTTTTCTTTGTAGAGTTTTAAAAGCCTTCTTCTAGGAAATTTTTATTTCTCACATCTGTGCTGCTAGCACTGTCTCCCTCCCTGCAGTCCCACTGGCAGATACCTCAGGCCCTGTTGCTCAGCCTTCCTCCCTTACTTCTCTAGATAGACAGAGTCTAATTCTGCATCATTGCTCATATTTATCTTCATCTTCATATTCCCACCATCTTAATTGAGGCACTCATCATGTCCTGTAAGGACTTATGTGGAGACTTTTTCCCATTCATATTTCCCCAGGATATATGCCTTTCTAAACCAGAGATTAAATTTTGACAAAGCTTTAAAATCTCCCTGTTGTGTTCAATCACTTAAGCAGAATACTGAAGGTCTTTTATGGCCTGGCTCTACTCCATCTCATATTGTTAGAGTATGTTCTTTTAGATGGCAGAGGGACACATGCCTGAGGAGATGAATAGGCCTGTCTATTGTTGATGAACCACCTTTTTGTGAGTTTCTCATACCCCATTGTTCATTTCATTCCCTTGCATTAAATGAAATGAGTTTCTACTCTCAGAATCAGTCCCACAGGCTGGGCACAATGGCATAGGCCTGTAATCCCAGCAGCTCTGGAGGTTGAGGCAGGAAAATCATGAGTTCAAAGACAGCCTCAGCTGGTTTTTTTTTTTTTTTTTCTCTTAGAGAGACCCAAAGCAACTTAATGAGACCCTGTCTCAAAATAAAATTTAAAAAAGGACTGGAGACATAGCTCAGTGGTTAAGCACCCCTGGGTTCAATCCCTGGTACCAAAAAAAAAAAAAAGCCCTACCCTACAGCTAACATTTACAGGACACTTGCTAGGTATACATCTCAGGTTCTGAGTGTTTTCCAAATGTTACCTTATTTAATCCTCATAGCAACCAGATGAAGCAGGAAGAGCTAACCCAAAGAAAACCAATAGCTTTTTGCTTTACAGCCACAAATTGCCTTGTTTTTTTTTTTTGTTTGTTTGTTTGTTTTTTATTTTTTGTTTTTACCTATATCTCCTATTGTCCTGTCTCTGTTATTTTGCCCCTTTCAAGTGGCTCTTTATTCTCTACCAAACTATTGATTCTTTGCTTCCATCTTCAAACATCCCCAAGATTATAGAAACTCCCTCCCCAGACTGCCACCTTTCCTAGACTGCTATTGTGTTGGCTTCCATTCTGTTTCTTCCTTTCTTAACATTCTCAAACTTATTGAAAGCACTGCTTGGCTTCTCACCACCCATTGACCCATCCTCATAATTTAGCTTCTACCAACCCCCATTCTCCTAACACTGCTTCACAGTGTTCCTCAAGGGGAAGATCCAATAGCCTTTTCTTAATACTCATCTTCCTCAACCTGTTAGCAGCTTTGATTCTCTTGACTGCTCTGCTCCCTCCTTTAATCTCTCTCATGACGTCCATCTTTTCCACACTATCTTTGTTGTCTTGTCATTGAACCTGTCCATCCTCCCCTGTTTCTACTCAAGAGCTTTTCAAGCTAGAGTTCTTGCATACTTGATGCAATGCTTGGGTAGTTTCTCTGTGGCCCCACTTTTTTTTGTTTGTTTGTTTTGTTTTGTTTGGGTGCTGGGGCACTCAACCACTGAGCCACATCCACAGCCGTATTTTGTATTTTACTCAGAGACTGGGTCTCACTGAGTTGCTTAGCGCCTTGCTAAATTGCTGAAGCTGGCTTTGAAGTTGCTATTCTCCTGCCACCACCTCCCAAGCTGCTGATATAACAGACACGCACCATCATGCCCAGCCTGTGGTCCCATTTTTTTAATGAGAATTTTGAATGTGCTGTTTTAATTGTGATTATCTTCAGATGAGTTCTCTGGAACTAAGAGCTGCCAAAGATAGCTTTGGGATGCACATGGGCAAAAGAATTAGAAAAGCCTTAAAATAGTGAAATCCAAGGGAAAAAAAAACGAAAAAGGAGTATAAGAAAGTCAACCAAATTGCTTATTTACCTATTATGGCTCTTTGGATTGTTTTCACAAATAATCACTAGATAGTGACAGCATTTGACTTTAAAAAGGATGCAAGGTTTTTTGTTTGTTGGTTGGTTTTGTAGTGCTGGGTATCAACCCTTACTCATGCTAGGCAAGTGCTTTACCACTGAGCTACACCCCCGTGAAACAGTTATCCATACTGTAGAACCTTTTATCTTCCTTCTCTGAACCTTCACAGCATATTAAAGCATCATTTCTACTTAAAGCTTCACTGCAGTTCTCTCATTCTTCCAGTGAGTGCTTAGCAACCAAAATGTCTAGTGCCTAAAGAAATTTTAGGCAATACAAGATTTAGAGATGAATCAAAGGTTAAGCTCCTGCCCCTTTCTTCTCTATTCGAACTAGTATGACAGAGATTGGTGGCAGTAACTTGGCCAAGATGCTGTGGAACCTGCGGGGTCTTCCTCAGATTGCCCAGAGGACTATCAGCACTGCTTCACATAGGCACTTTTTTTTTTTTCCAAACATTTATTGCTTCTTTTTCTTTTTAATTTTTTTAAACATTTATTTTTTAGTTTAGGTGCATACAATACCTTTATTTTATTTTTATGTGCTGAGGATTGAACCCAGTGCCTCATGCATGCTAGGCAAGTGCTCTACCTCTGAGCCACAACTCTAGCTCCTGTATAGAACCACCATGATTTTTACAGTTGGTAGAATAGCATATGCCATGTTGGCCATAGTTTTGTTTTCCAAAGAGCAGGATTGACTTTAGTCATCTCAGAAATCATTTGGTCCAATTTCATGCAACTCTCTATGAACCCGTAATCCGATAAATAACTGAACTCTTCTTTTGGGATCAATATTTATTGACTTGTACTGCCACCAATAAAGCAGTCTTTACCATGAGGGAAAAAAAAGTATGACACAGTCTTTTCCTCTGAAGATCTTTTTCCCTGTTTCTTATGTCCAAGAATACTTGGAAACCCATTGCTACCACCAGTCTCCGTGGGAAGTGAGGGGAGAGAGGAAAACGGGTTCAGATATAGGCATCTGCCTCTTAAACCACCCAATTGAGGCACATCAGGGCAAACAAAACTCTGAACCTCTTTGAAGTAGATTCATTGAATAGATTTTTTTCTGTTTTTAAAAAACAGACACATTCAACAGTTTTTCTTTTTTTCTTTTTCTTTTTTTTTTGGTACTGGGGATTAAACCCAGGAAACCTGCCAATGAGCCACTTCCCAGGCTTTTTTATTTTACATTTTGAGAAAGGGTCTTGCTGATTTGCTGAAGCTTGTATGGAATTTGCAATCCTCCTGCCTTATCCTTGTGAATTGCTGGGAGTACAGACATGTAGCACCATTCCTGGCAAATTGGCAGGTTTTTTTTTTATTATTAATTAATTTTTTTAGTTGTAGTTGGACACAATACCTCCATTTAATTTATTCATTTTTATGTGGTGCTGAGGATCGAACCCAGCGCTTTGCACCGCTAGGTGAGCCACAATTTCAGCCCCAAATTGGCAGTTTTTGAAGAAACATTTCTCATAAAAATTCACGAGCTTTGTTGTAGTGATTTGAAGTGCATCTTTCTAAGAAAGATGTGCACAGGTAACTGATTTTGATACAGTACCTAATATTCATGATTTGCTAATCTCTGGTATCCTGTGAGAAAGGAAAAATCTATCTTATGATTTGGTTTGGGGACTTGAAGTCTTACGTGGATCAGGGTCTCTTGGGACATTTGGTTAATGTCGAGGTTCCAAAACTGCTTGAGGATGAGGCCCTTATCAGAGCAGACTTTGTAAAAGTGGATTTTGTGGGAGGGAGAGTCCTGGGGATTGAATTCAGGGGCACTTGACCACTGAGCCACATCCCAGCCCTATTTTGTACTTTATTTAGAGATAGAGTCTCACTGAGTTGCTTTGCATCTCACTTTTACCGAGGCTGGCTTTGAACTCTTGATCCTCCTACCTCAGCCTCCTGAGCCACTGAGGTTACAGGATGTGACATTGTACCAGGCTAAAAGTGGATTTATTTTTATATCAATCTTTTTTCATTCCTCTTTGTTTTTCTCGGATCATCTTCTCCCTTCTCCTACCATTTCTTTGCCCCAACCTCCACCCCTGTTTTTCTCTGTCTTAGGCTAGCCCTTGGTGACATAGAGAAATCCTGAAAGTTGCTGGCCCCTCTTTTTTTTTCCAATCTTTTTTTTTATTTGTTTTAATTAGATACACATGACAGTACAATGATCTTGGCATATCATACATTTGAATCAGATGGGTTATAATTTCTCATTTTTCTAAGAGTACAGGTTGCAGAATCACATTGGTCATGCAGTCACGTATATACATACAGCAATAATAAAGTCTATTTTATTCTGCTGCCCTTCCTTTCCCCCTTTCCCCTCTCCTCCCCTCCCCCTCCCATCACTTCTTTCTACCCAATCTAATGTGACTCAGTTCTTTTTTTTTCTTTTTTCTCACATCATCATACATGTATTCTGTATAACGATGAAGTTCTCCTTCCATCTTCCATGCAATTCCCCTTCTCCTCCCTTTCCCTCCCACCTCTCTTCCCTATCTAGAGGTAATCTTCTTCTGATGCTCTTCCTCCCTACCCCATTTTGAGTCACCCCCCGTTATATCAGAGAAGACATTCGGCATTTGTTTTTTAGGGATTGGCTAACTTCACTTAACATAATCTGCTCTAATGCCATCCATTTCCCTGCAAATGCCATGATCTTGTTATTTTTTAATGCTGAGTAATATTTCATTTGTGTATATATGCCACATTTTTTTATCCATTCATCCATTGAAGGGCATCTAGGTTGGTTCCACAGTCTAGCTATTGTGAATTGTGCTGCTATAAACATTGTGGCTGTGTCCCTGTAGTATGCTGTTTTTAAGTCTTTTGGGTATAGTCTGAGAAGAGGAATAGCTAGGTCAAATGGTGGTTCCATTCCCAGCTTTCCAAGGAATCTCCATACTGCCTTCCAAATTGGCTGCACCAATTTGCAGTCCCACCAGCAATGTATGAGTGTACCTTCCCCCTCCCACCATCCTCGCCAGCACTTGTTGTTTGACTTCATAATGGCTGCCATTCTTACTGGAGTGAGATGGTATCTTAGAGTAGTTTTAATTTGCATTTCTCTGATTGCTAGAGATGGTGAGCATTTTTTCATGTATTTGTTGATTGATTGTATATCCTCTTCTGAGAAGTGTCTATTCAGGTCCTTGGCCCATTTGTTGGTTGGGTTATTTGTTTTTTTGTTGTTTAACTTTTTGAGTTCTTTGTATACCCTAGAGATTAGAGCTCTATCTGATGTGTTAGGGGTAAAAATTTGTTCCCAGGATGTAGGCTCCCTATTCACCTCACATATTATTTCTCTTGCTGAGAAAAAACTTTTTAGTTTGAATTCATCCCATGTGTTGATTCTTGGTTTTAACTCTTGTGCTATAGGTGTCTTATTAAGAAATTTGGGGCTGACCCCACGTGATGGAGATTAGGGCCAACTTTTTCTTCTATTAGACGCAGAGTCTCTGGTTTGATTCCTAGATCTTTGATCCATTTTGAGTTGACTTTTGTGCATGGTGAGAGAAAGGGATTCAATTTCATTTTGTTGCATATGGATTTCCAGTTTTCCTAGCACCATTTGTTGAATATGCTATCCTTTCTCCATTGCATGCTTTTAGCTCCTTTGTCTAATATAAGGTAGTTGTAATTTTGTAGGTTGGTCTCTGTGTCCTCTATTCTGTACCATTGGTCTACCAGCCTGTTTTGGTGCCAGCTGGCCCCTCTTTTAAAATGTCAATCTCCAACTTTTTTTCAGCCTAGATCCAATTCCTTTGCATTCCCTGAGTTTCAGTATGCCCCAGGAATTGTGCTCCAGCAGCTATATTCTAGCATGGCCTCAAGGCCAATAAATAGTTGCTGCCTCCCAGAGTGGTCCTGTTACTAGCAGCCAAGACCAGGGACCCTACCTAGATCCTAGCTGGCTGGATTCAGCAGCCTCCCACCCACATAGAAATAGACAAAAGTTGGGGAAAATGAATTTTATGCAGTTTGAGCAAGCTGAGGGGTTGGCTTTGAATGAAACCTATTTTCCTTCCAATCCGATTCCAGATATTTATGGAACAGTGAGCAGTGCAGCCTGTGGTCTCCTCCCTGCCCTCATGTCTGTCAGGCCCCAGGTAGGCTTTCATGTTCTGGGCCTGCATTAGAGTTTCATTGAACCCTACTGACCTTTGTCTGCTCTGGATGACAAAGGAAGTAATAGAGTTTAGAAATGTGCCAGAGGTGGTGGAGGAAGGGCAGCTCGGCCTTCCAGCCTGGGCTGTATAAGCCACAAGACCAAATAAGGACGCGTGAGCCGCCTCCGTCTGTATTAAAGTTCAGAGTGCAGTGTGCAAAAGTGGGACTCGGTTTTAAGAGAGATAAGCTATTTCCCAACCCTGGTGGAGTTCCAGCCACAGAGACCATGTCATCGGTCTCTGTATGCAGGACTCTGGGGGGAAAAGTTCTGGGCCATGGGCTTTCTTGGCTCAAGAGGGGAAGGTAGGAGCCTTTTCTCACTTGGTGTCTAAAGGGACTGACCTCCCCACAGAAAGTTCTCCTGGAGTGTTTCCATGACTCTTCTGACCCTGCTCTAAAGAGTGCCAGCCAGAGTGAGTCAGAATGTGTAGAAAAGGTCAGAGTTTGAGGATATTCTGCCAGTAGGAAAACAAACGTTATTTTTATGAACTCCCACAGGCTGAGAGGCTGTCCTGTTTACTGAACATTGAGGTCTAGGGTGGGGCTGGGAGTTTGGGTCATTTTCTAACAGTATTAACACTATGTTTGCTAAATGTACCCTCAGGAAGGGCTTTTCATGCTTGTGGGTATCAAATCAAAGGAATCGTAAGAGTTGGCTTCCCCTGCCATGTTTGGTGGCTTCCGAAATATCAACCTTTTTCTCCTCAGAGGCCTTCAGAGCGGTACTTGATGTGTTTCAGAAACACTGGCATATGGTTGTGGCACCAACCAGTCATGCTGCCACCCCTACCTTAAATTCCTGACCTCCTCCCTGTCCCCGTCTCCTTTTCCTGGCAAATTCCTTCTCATCCTACAGGATCCCAAACCTCTCCCCACTAGACACAAAGCTTCCTGAGGAAGGGCCCATGACTTGTGACTGTCTTAGTCTCTAAAGTTAGCCCTATATTTGTTACATAGTGTGTGCTTAGTCTGAATCCCATTAAATGAGCAGATTTTATTCTCTCATAGCCCTGCCCTAGTGTCTTGGGTCCCTGGCAACCTTCCTTCTAGATGACTCCTCTCCAGGGTTATTTAGCCAACCAACCTCTGGTTGGTTCAGTTTGACAGCTCCTTGCCTCAGCTCACTCTGCCCCTCTTGCTTTCCTCCCCTAGGGTTTCTCTGCCATTTCTCAGGTGCCCAAGTGTACTCAATCCTGAACTATTGGAAAGTAAGCACTCTATGGAGAGAAATACTTCCTCTTTATCCCCCTGGACAGGTGAATAGGTCTGAGATGATTTTCATAAAACTTTCTAGACACTTCTGTAAAATTGTATGGCCAGTGCTCAGAAATGGGGCTGTGTCAATAATTGCCTCCTCTAGTGCTTCTCTCCCTCTGTAACTCATCTCTGCTTCTGGGGCTCACATTCCCCTGCAAAGGATACACTGAGCTTAAGCCTTTGTTTTAGGCTGTGCTTTCTGGAAACCAAGACGAGGATATCTGGAGACTTGAATACATCCAGAGCCCTTTATGTAGAAGTTCTCTCACAGACTTATTTTGTTTTCAGAATTTAATTTCTTTAAATGTAGTTCTTTTTCTTTTTCCCGTGAGCCTCATTCTTTCTGAGAAGACAGCAAAATTAAAGTTTAGGGACTTGGGAGGGGGTAGGGTTTTTTAATTGTATGTTAACATTTCATACCTTGGGTGCATCTATGCTTTCTTTCCTTTTATTCTGAACATGCCTAAAAAACTATGTGTTATCATTAACATTTTTTATAAGCCACAATTCAGGAAGTTAGAGAAATTGCTCCCTGGTGGTAAAACACAGAACTGCTGACCTCTTTCCTCTGTAATTGCAGTGAACACATTATTTCTGCCTGCTCTGACTTTGGCCTTTAAACTTCTCTATTTCCTTGTGATAAATTTCTAGAAGGGCAGAGTCAAAGGGCACACATAATCATGTATGGGCAAATTGTCTTCTTAGCAACTTAAACTCTCACCAGCAGTATATGACAGTACCTCTTCCCTGTGTTCCTTTCCATATATGCATCTTGCTTTAGTCATGCATCTATTTGATTCTTTGTAAGAATCAGAAAGAACTTACTATATTTTGGCAGTTTGCATTTCTTTCTTTATAAATTGCCTATTTTATTTAAACTTTTTTTTTTTTGTAGTGTTTGTTCCTGGAGGGGGTCATGTTGAGGACTGAATCCAGGGCAAGTGCTCTACCACTAAAATACATCCACAGCCTAAACAGTCTTTAATAGGCCTTTTAAATAATTTTAAATAGTCCTCAGACTTCCTTTGAAAACAGCCTTGAAGGTCTGCCTCTCATTCTCAGTTCTTTGCTGGCTTTCATCCAGAAACATGATCTGATTGATTTGAGATGTAAAGTCATGAAGTGGAAAGACCATAGGTCTCTTCTCTATCGGAAGGTCTGGATGCAAAGTATGACCATTCAGGGCTTGTGTTTTGTTATTTCTGAGCTGAGAGGGCTAGGCAAAATGAATTTTATCAACTGGAATTCTGAAAGGACAGCAGTACATCCAGTAAAGAGGACTCATCAACTTCCTGATGTGATCCCTAGTTAGCTTTGTCCTGCAGTATCTGATGCCCCTTGTCCCACTCAGTTCTCTGGAGTTATCATCCTCAACTTTTCTTAGACAAAACCTGGCTACAAACTTGGCTTTATGGAGCTGGGGTTGTGGATCAGTGGCAGAGTGCTTCCCTCGCACATGTGAGGCATTGGGTTCGATCCTGAGCACCACTTTTTTGTTGTTTATTTATAAAAATATTTATAAAAATAAATAAACAACAACAAAAAAATCTCCATCTCCATCAGTTTTTCTATATGTATTTTATTTCCATAAAATACATATTTCCAATTACTATTGGTACTGACTAAAAACATGGTTTGAAGAATTACTCTAAAACATGATAATTATTTCTAACCTCATTGATTACAGCAGATTTGTGTTTGTGTTAATATGGGAAGTCAAGGAAAACTTCATCTGTATAATTTGTTTTAAAATATACCTATTGGTATATTCCTGATATAATGGAAAATATTCAAATAATTCTTGGGCAATTTAAAAATATCTCAAGCTCCTTTTATGTCTAAAAACGCCAGCATTCTATAGTAATCAGGGATAAAAATGCCAGCGTTCCATAGTAATCAGGGGTAAAATGAGTGAGGGATACCCACATGGCCCTTTTCAGCATTCAAAATCAAACTTTTCTTTCTGTAATATATAAACTTAACTTTTTAGATAGTGAGAAGCAGGTGGACAGACTGCTGCTATTTTTTGAAAGATTAAGGCCAAGATTAAGAAACAAAAGTAAAAATCTCCCAAGCATCTCATCTGTTGGAAGCAAGACATTATTGAAACCTTATCCCTTTGCTCTGCATCAGTGGAAGCTGTAGTTTCCCTTGTTAAGTGACTTCTGGATAAGTTAAACCAATAGATGGTGATAACAGAAGCCTGAAAGATAGAGGAGGAAAAAAACAGGGTATTTCCCCCTCCTTCCATCCCAGTGACAGCTCCATTGGTGGCTCAATGTTCCCTGACTAGCTCCTACCAACCTAGTTCCCTCCATCACCCTGTTTCATGACTGGAGTCCATCATCAAGGTGGTAGTGGCATCCTTCTATTGCCAATCTCTGGATTGTTTCATTGTTCCCTTTTGGGCCTCTTATCTCTTCCCATCAAGTGAGAAAAAATTTTCTGTATTATAAATTCCTTCTAGACAGGCATGGTAGTAAATACCTGTAATCCTAGTGACTCAGGAGGCTGAATGGGAGGATCACAAGTATGAGGCCAGCCTCAGCAATTTAGCAAGACCCTGTCTCAAAATTTTAAAAAATTAAAGGAATGGGGATATATATAGCTCAGTGGTATGGCACCCCTGAGTTTAATCTCCAGTACCACAAAAAAAAAAGTTTCCTTCTGCATACTTTCTGGTTTTCATTTTCCTGACTTGGTCTTAATTATAAATTTCTAATGTCACATATATGTATCAGTGAACTTATGATAGGTTAGAGAGTCAAGAATTAAATAGCTGGGCATGGTGGCGCATGCCTGTAATCCCAGAGCTCAGGAGTCTGAGACAGGAGAACCACAAGTTCAATGCCAGCCTCAGAAACTTAGTAAGGCCCTATGTAACTCTATGAGACCCTGTCTCTAAATAAAAATAAGAAAAAGGGCAGGGAGTGGTGGCCCAGTGGTCAAGTGCCTCTGGATTCACTTCCCAGTACCAAAAAAAAAAAAAAAAAAAGAATTGAATAGATGCAAAAGCACTAGTAAAATGTGGACATTCTGAACAGTTACTAAAAGTCACTAAATTGTACACTTAAAACAGGTAGGTTTTATATAAAATTGTACCACAATAAAATTGTTTTTAAAAATATACCAGAAAAGTAGCTGGGCATGATGTTATGCACCTGTACTTCCAGCTAATCAGGAGCTAAGGCAGGAGGAGGAGGGATCACATCAGCCCAGGAGTTTGAGACCAGCCTGAGCCAAATAGCAAGAAAAGAATTAAGTAATATTTAAAATCAACACGCATAAATCAAAGGCATTCCTGTATATCAGCGACAAATCCTCTGAAATGGAAATGAGGACAACCACTCCATTCAAAATATCTTCCAAAAAAATAAAATACTTGGGAATCAACCTAACAAAAGAGGTGAAAGACTTATACAATGAAAACTACAGAACCCTAAAGAGAGAAATAGAAGAAGATCTTAGAAGATGGAAAAATATACCCTGTTCATGGATAGGCAGAACTAACATCATCAAAATGGCGATATTACCAAAAGTTCTCTATAGGTTTAATGCAATGCCAATCAAAATCCCAATGGCATTTCTTGTAGAAATAGAGAAAGCAATCATGAAATTCATATGGAAAAATAAAAGACCCAGAATAGCAAAAACAATGCTAAGCAAGAAGTGTGAATCAGGCGGTATAGCGATACCAGACTTCAAACTATACTACAGAGCAATAGTAACAAAAACAGCATGGTACTGGTACCAAAACAGGCGGGTGGACCAATGGTACAGAATAGAGGACACAGAAACCAATCCACAAAACTACAACTATCTTATATTTGATAAAGGGGCTAAAAGCATGCAATGGAGGAAGGATAGCATCTTCAACAAATGGTGCTGGGAAAACTGGAAATCCATATGCAACAAAATGAAACTGAATCCCTTTCTCTCGCCATGCACAAAAGTGAATTCAAAATGGATCAAGGAGCTTGATATCAAATCAGAGACGCGCCGTCTGATAGAAGAAAAAGTTGGCTACGATCTACATACTGTGGGGTCGGGCTCCAAATTCCTCAATAGGACACCCATAGCACAAAAGTTAATAACTAGAATCAACAAATGGGACTTACTCAAACTAAAAAGTTTTTTCTCAGCAAAAGAAACAATAAGAGAGGTAAATAGGGAGCCTACATCCTGGGAACAAATCTTTACTCCTCACACTTCAGATAGAGCCCTAATATCCAGAGTATACAAAGAACTCAAAAAATTAGACAATAAGAGAATAAACAACCCAATCAACAAATGGGCCAAGGACCTGAACAGACACTTCTCAGAGGAGGACATACAGTCAATCAACAAGTACATGAAAAAATGCTCAACATCTCTAGCTGTCAGAGAAATGCAAATCAAAACCACCCTAAGATACCATCTCACTCCAGTTAGATTGGCAGCCATTAGGAAGTCAAACAACAGCAAGTGCTGGCGAGGATGTGGGGAAAAGGGTACACTTGTACATTGCTGGTGGGACTGCAGATTGGTGCAGCCAATTTGGAAAGCAGTATGGAGATTTCTTGGAAAGCTGGGAATGGAGCCACCATTTGACCCAGCTATTCCCCTTCTTGGTCTATTCCCTAAAGACCTAAAAAGAGCATGCTACAGGGACATTGCTACATCGATGTTCATAGCAGCACAGTTCACAATAGCAAGACTGTGGAACCAACCTAGATGCCCTTCAATAGACGAATGGATTAAAAAAATGTGGCATTTATACACAATGGAGTATTACTCTGCATTAAAAAATGACAAAATCATAGAATTTACAGGGAAATGGATGGCATTAGAGCAGATTATGCTAAGTGAAGCTAGCCAATCCCTAAAAAACAAATGCCAAATGTCTTCTTTGATATAAGGAAAGTAACTAAGAACAGAGTAGGGACGAAGAACAGGAGAAGAAGATTAACATTTAACAGGGATGAGAGGTGGGAGGGAAAGGGAGAGAGAAGGGAAATTGCACGGTAATGGAAGGAGACCCTCAGGGTTATACAGTGGAGGGGGTAGAGAGAGAGGAGGGGAGGGGAGGGGAGAGGTGGGGAGGGGGGAGGGTGGATGATGGGAAAGGCAGCGGAGCACAACAGACACTAGTATGGCAATTTGTAAATCAATGGATGTGTAACTGATGTGAATCTGCAATCTGTGTATGGGGTGAAGGTGGGAGTTCATAACCCACTTGAATCAAAGTGTGGAATATGATATGTCAAGAAATTTGTAATGTTTTGAACAACCCACAATAAAAAATTTAAAAAAAAAAGAATTAAGTAATAAAAAGAATAAGTAATAAAATACCCAGAAAAGAAATTAAATAAAATGAACAGTGAGTAGATTAGACCAGTGATCTCCAAACTTTTTTTAATCACGCTTCCCAACAATAGAAAACACAATTTGAGTTTACACCTCCATATTTGTGGGTTTTTTAGTTTAAATTGCATACCTGTTGAAAAACTGTTCATTAAAGATATTTTCTAAAATAACTACAAAATAGAGATTCAAACAGATGGAAACACATGTAAATAAGAATTCTTGGGGCTGGGACTATAGCTCAGTGGTAGAGTGCCTGCGTCGCACATGTAAGACCCTGGGTTCAATCCTCAGCACCACATAAAAATAAATAAAGATATTGTGTCCATCTATAACTACAAAAAAAATTTTAAATAATAAGAGTTCTTCTGATTTCCTAGTGGTATGGGGATATAGCTCAGTTGGTGGAGTGCTTGCTTCGCATACATAAGGTTCAATCCCCAGAACAACAACAACAACAATAAATGAAGAAGAAAAAGAATTTTTAGAATTTCCTGCTTTAACTATAGTGGTTTGTTTGATACCTCACCTAGAATGCTCTGCAGAGGACTTCAGAGCAAGGAAGACAGAGGAGTTCTTTCTTTTTTCTAAGGGCTTAAATTAATCTATTGTAGCAGTAATGCCACTATTTTTACATTTGCATAGCTCCTTCAGTTTTAGGTGTTCTTCATCTGTGTTATCTCCTTTGCGCTCTCACCTAGAGAAGCAAAGTGGATCAAAATAGGAGACAGACTGGGGGAAAAACTTGAATGCCTGACAAGAGGTGCTTGGAATTGGTCATAATAACAGTGCTGCCATATCAGATGTGTCACCTCACAGAGCAGACATTGGCAGTCCAGAGTCCCCCCAATTATTGGCTTCCTCAGCATGTCAGGGGAAGAAAGGTGTGGAGGTGTACCGTGCATGAGCTTCCCACTCTGGATTCATTTTTCAGCATTTCAGAACCCAGAATTAGTAGGCATAGTCAACACTCTCCTGCCCTTTTTCTTAGACTGCTCCTCCATCTTGTGTGCTAAAGTTCCATGAGACTATTATTCATGTATTCAGTTTCTAAAATGATGTTTTGATACATTTATCTGGCTCTCCCAGCCAAGAGCCATGTGTATAGCTCTTATCACTTCAGAGTACTTTCTGTGGTTCCTGTATCTTTACTTCTCCTTCACAGTCTGAGCTCAGCTAGTCATATTTTATATTCCATTTCCAGAGAACAAGGCTGGATTTCATACTGTTCCTACTTTCTTCTTGACCCTTCCCCACTTGCTGAAGTCTGCCCTTCTCACTGCATGAGCATCCTGAGAACTACATGGATTGGCTGACAGGACAAGACTTTATATAAAACTTTCCTCTATAGAAAGTACTGTGAGGGGTTGATAAGGTAGCCAGTGAAACAAAGGAAATGATACTATTTAATGTCATTTTCCTGATGAAAAAGCTCCAGGTTTGCCCAAGGTCCTAAGACGGTCAAATAATGGCTCTAGTCCCTGGGGAGGTTATAGCAGCCTGCCAGATAGGGAGCAAAAAGAGTTCTTGAGTTCTCAGTGGCATTATGGGTATTACTCCTACCTGAACTGAGAGATGGGAATCTATTTTTAAGATTGCGAATAATGCAAAAGGGGTCATATTGAATCATTGGTCTCATATCGGGTAATGTCATAGATTCATGTACAAAAATTGGGGCAGAAAGTATTTCAGCAGGTAGGAGAAGATAAGTTTGACCTGGTGGAGGCTATGATAAATTGTAGATTACTCTGACACAGACCTCTGCTTCTATGACATGGTGGGCCCCATTCCTGGTGGAGGGAGAACATAACTGGTTCCTAGTACTAAGACTTCTTGGCAGTCAGAAAACCAGAGTTCATGTCCAATTCTTAACTGCCTCACAAGCAGGCTATTCAACTTCCTCTGTAAAAGCTCCCTTCAAAGATGTTTATGAATTTAAATGAAGTATCTTTGTACTTTTTAATCAAAGCATGGTTATGGCTGGGTGTGGTGGTACACATGTGTAATACCTGTAATTTGGGAGGAGCACAGGTTCAAGGGCAGCCCAAGCAATTTAGGGAGACGCTGTTTTAAAAATAAAACATAAAAAAGACTAGCATTGTAGCTTAGTGGTAGAATGCTCCTGGTTCAAACCTTTAAAAAGTGGGGGTGGCATGGTTACTTTATTTATTTATTTATTTTTAATTTTGAGATGGGTCTCACTATGTTGCCTAGACAATCCTCATGTCTCAGCCTCCCAACAGGTTGGATTACAGGCATGCACCACTGTGCCCCAGCCTTTTTGTTATTATTATTTTTCTTAGGTGTAATTGGCCACAATGCCTTTATTTTATTTATTTATATGTGGTACTGAGGATTGAACCCAGGGCCCACACACGCTAGGCGAGCGCTCCACCACTGAGCCCCAACCCCAGCCCTGTGCCCCAGCCTTTTACTGTTAGTCTTAGAAAGTGCATTATACTGTCTTTGTTCAAGTTCATTGTTAGCACATCTGTCTCCCCAATTTATGGACAGAGCCTTGTCTCATTGATGCTGTTACTTCCCCTCAGCAACAAGCACAAAGCTCTGAAAGTATACTGTATGGAATTATCCATTGTTTCACATGTAAATTATTTTATGTGTAAAGCTTAATCTCTTTAGCTGAAATCTCAGTAACTCAAGGGTAGGGAATCCCCCCAACTTCCAATGTAATTCCTGTCACAAAACCAGACATACATCTATGGGATCTTAGGGAGAAGTTTGCTCTTGAACAAATGTTCAAATTGTGTGCTTCTCACTTGCAGTGATTTCCCAGATGATCCAGGAGTGCAGTGGGACACAGAGCGTGTGGCCAACATTCTCCTCCAGCATGTAGAGGTCAATGACATCAACCTGGTAAGTATTCACATCCCTAGTGAAAAGCCTGGGATTCCTGTCCTGTCTCAACAGTTGGTTTCTGCAACTTGTCCTGTGACTGCCTTCCTACTTCCAGTTTTGCTCCAAGGCCACTCCATAAAAAAAACCAAAACTTCCAGTGCTCTCTTCTAAACCTGCAAGGAACAAACACACCTTTTAATTCTTCTAGATCTTTTGTGAAACCAAATAGCTGAATTATCAATGTTCTGATAGAGGCAGAGGTTTTTTCAAATGATGTCCTCCCTCCCCCACCTCTGCCTCACCTCCTGAAAGCTTAGAGTCCCAAGAGTCCCACCGTGACTCTCATTGATAAAGAATTTCACCTTGTGCCAAGCAGTTTCACATTTAGAATATCATTTTCACTTTTAAGGTAAATGTTATAATTTTAACTTAACATTGAGGAAATGGAGGTTTTCAGAGCCCAGACAGCTTGACCAGTGTAGGCAAGTGATGAAGGTAGGAATTTTTGTTTTTGTATTTTTGCAGCACTGGGGATTGAACTCTGGGTGCACTACCACTGAACTACATCCCCGGTCCTTTTTCTAATTTTTTTAATTTCAAGACAGAGTCTTGCTAAGTTGTGGAAGCTGGCCTTGAACTTGTAATCCTCCTAATTTAGCCTCCCGAGTTGTTGGGATTACAGGCATGTAAAACCAGTAAGATTTTTTTGTTTTGTTTTTATTACTACTACTACTACTACTACTACTAATAATAATAATAATAATAATAATAATAATAATAATACTTCTTCATGGGTTAATATCTAAAATTCCACCATTTAAAGCCCTTCTCATTTGATTTAAATTTTGGGTAATGTTCTTTAAAAGATGATTCCTTGCTGGGTGTGGTGACACAGGCCTGCAGTCCCAGTGATTTGGGAGAGTAAGGCAGGAGGATTGCAAATTCAAGGCCAACCTCTGAACTTATGGGAGCCCCTCTGCAACTTAACAAGACCCTGTCTCAAAATAAAATATAAAAAGTGCTGGAGATATAGCTCAGTGGTAAAGCACTCCTAGGTTCAATCCCCAGTACAATAAATGAATGAATGAACAGATAAATAATGAGTTCTGCCTGCAGAGAAATATATTAAGCTTTTATAAATGATGAATTCATCATTGTAAACTAGACCTTTATTATTTTTTAATATTTTTTTAGTTGTCAATGAACCTTTATTTTTTAAATTTATTTATATGCAGTGCTGAGAATCGAACCCAGTGCTTCACACATGCTAGGCAAGCACTCTGCCACAGAGCCACAACCCCAGCCCCATCGACTGTTCTTAAATGAGGATTTTCACTAGTATATGAATCAGATTGTTTTTTTGTGGTCCTGGGAATTGAACCCAAGGGCCTATTTATTTTTCATTTTGAGACAAGGTCTCTCCAAGTTGCTGAGCTGGTCCCTAGCTTGCCATCCTCCTGTCATCCTCAAATAGCTGGATTATAGGTATGTACTACCATGGCCAGTGAGACTGTTTTTGTTTCGATTTGTGTTGTGTTGTTTTGTTTGTGTTGGGCATTGAACCCAGGGCACTTTACCAATGAGCTACATCCCCAGTTTTTTTCATTTTTTTAATTTTGATACAGAATCTTGCTGAGGGTCTTGCTGCTTTGCTGAGACTGGTAACTTCCTGCCTCAACTTTCCACGTTGCTAGAATTAGAGGCATGCTCCACTTTGCTAGACCAAACTGTTTTCTAATGACAAAAATATAACTGAAACCATATACATAGACAAAATATCCATCTCACTGGCTCATTCTGAGTCACTTAAAGGTTAAGAAATAAGTAGGCCTCAAGATCCCTAACCCCGCCAACTTGTTCTTCCCCTCTTTCTTTTCCTGAATGGAAAAAAATGGTTTTTATGATTTTTCAGGCCTATACATCCCACTGTCCCTTCCCAGAGGATATAAGCATGAAAGCAGTGTTAGATGCATGCATTAGGAGTCACATGCCCAATTGTGCTGACAGCAGCTGGCCTTGTTCCTCTTACCCACAGTTCCCCACCTTCATAGTCAGAACTTCTCAGGGCCATAACCTAGATGTTTAGACAGAGCTGATCTTCAGGTTGGTCCTTCAGCCTTGCACACCATTTTCCCATGGTAGTGGCTTCCCTAGAACAAATCCCCAAATACTATCCCTCCTCTGCTCTCTCAGTGTATAAGAGGTACTGGTCTCCCCCAGTCACTCCTGGTTTCAGGATTTACTCTCATCTTATTCAACTTGGAATTCAAGGTCCTCCCTGATCTGGCCCTTACTTTAATCCAGGACACTGGAAATTATAGTTTATCCTTGCTGAAGGGCAAAGTTTCTTTTTCAGAACATGTTGCAGCTAACCTGGGTCCTGAGTATTTGGGGTTGAGGAATCTTGAAGGCACAGACAGCTCGGCATCCCTTTCTTGCTTTCAGAAAAGTTTCCTATATTTGAGTCCCAGAAAAGTGATTTGTGATCCAGAATCCATTCTCCAAGAAGCCTTCCCTGACTTCTTCAGCCCTCTTTGGGATTCCCACAGTATTTGCAGTTTGCACTGAACATATGGCATATTTCGCTGTTTATTCTTTAAGATGCAGACTTATATCTTGTAAATTAGATTATAAAGTCCATGAAGGCCAGGACCATCTTTTAAAAATCTCCAAAAACTGGCACAAATCCCAAGAGAGAGCTCTCATTGCCTGGAGGTCTTTCCTGAACGTGTGCTGCTGTTCACATTCATTCAGTAAAGGGCCTTTATTGTCAGGAGAATCTTAATTTAATTGCAGTCAACAAGGAAATCACTTTAAAACAGCTCAAAAATAATTAATAAATTATGTGCAATATCCTCTGCTGTTAATAAGAAAATTTAAGTTATCAAAGTGCACTTCCTTGGTCTGAACTTACTGTCACAATGGAGGTATAGGAGCATCCTAAAACAGCCAGTGTGGCCATACCCAGCCATAGTGGAGCTAAGTATGAGTTTGTGTTCAGCTCCTAGTGACACAGTTAAGTGCTCTTTTATATAATCCCACAGCCCCTGAAGGACAAGGGCTGAGGGGTTAGTTAGTACTAGGCAGGTGATAATTCTCAGGGGCAGTGTCCTGTACCTGGATGAATACATAAATCTTGGGAATCTCCAGGAGCCCTATTCAAACCAAAAGTACTAACTGCATAGCAATAGACAGTGAAGCACCAGTAAAGAAACATAGGTAGAAGTGGAGAGCACAGCGCTGAGAATTTATCACCTGATCCATGCCAGAATAAGACCAAAAGCACCCTTGTCTGAAGCAAAGCTGGCTCTGCAGCCCTCACTATGGTGTGATGACAGGAATTGGTTCCATCTGGCCCCATGTCTATCATATGCTTGCAAGCTGCCTGCTCTGCTCACTGAAGGAATATCATGAGAACCACAAAGAGTGGCTCTTTGTGGATAGGGCTCTTGAAAGTGTAAAGTTGCCCTCCACAGAAGGCAGCTCAGGAGGTTGGTTGTTGTCTTTTCTGGGTGTCAGGCTGGCTAGATACTGCACCTAACTTCTCCTTTAACCCTTAATCAGTACATATCTGTTAAATGCCTGTTATGGGACATTTACTGTGATGAGAACTAGGATTACAACAGCAAACTAAATCCACCTACTCCCTGCTCCTTTACAGCAGGGTGTCTCAACTACGGCATTATTGACATTTGGGACTGGATAGTTCTTTATTATGGGGGCTACCCTGTGCATTGTAGATGTTTTGCTACATCCCTGACCTCTACCCCTTAGATGCTGGTAGCAACCCCTCTCCTCAGCTGTCACAATAAAAACGTGTCCAGACATCGCCAATGTCCATGGGTAAAACCATCCCCAGGTTAAAAACCAGTATCTTAGAAACCAGCATGCCCTAGGGCTGTGAGTATTCACTCAGTCGTAGAGTACTGGTCACCCCCACACACATGAGGCCCTGGATTCAATTCCTAGCACCACAAGAAAAAAAGAAGAAGAAGTAGAAGTAGCCAGACACAGTGGCCCATGCCTGTTATCCCATTGGCCTAGGAGGCTGAGGCAGGAGGATAGAGTTCAAAGCCAGCCTCAGCAACTTAGTGAGGCCCTAAGCAATTCAGCAAGATCCTGTCTCTAAATGAAATACAAAAAAGGGCTGGGGATGTGGCTCAGTGGTTGAGTGACCCTGAGTTTAATCCCCTGAGTTCAATCCCCGGTAACCCCCGCAAAAAAAAAAAAAAAAAAAATAGAAGAAAGAGGAGGAGGAAGAAACAAACTGAGGTATCCCACTGATATCTTTTTTATTTAGGGAGGGCAGCAAGTAAGATTTCCTTTGATCCAAAAGTTCTGCAAACTAGGAAAGAAGAAAAGTGGATGGAGTTCTGTGAAGAACTACAAATATGGGGCTGGAGCTAGGGCTCAGCAGTAGCCCACTTGCCTGGAATGTGGGAAGCACTGGGTTTAATTCTCAACACCACGTATAAATAAATAAAACACAGGCCTATCAACAACTAAAAAAAAATTTTTAAGAAATATTGTCATGTAAAAATCTACAAAAGTCCAGGGATATGGATACAATCAGCTCAGCCCAGCTTGCAATAGAAAGGAGGAAGGAGGGCTGGGGTTGTAGCTCGGTGGTAGAGCACTTGCCTGACCTATGTGAAGCACTGGGTTCAATCCTCAGTACCGCATAAAAATAAATAAAATAAAGGCATTGTGTCCATCTACAACTAAAAAATAATTTTAAAAAATAAAGAAGGAGAGAGAGTATAAGATGATATAGGATGAAGAAGAAACAAATACCTTGGAAAGTTTCAAAAATAACATGGTCTGGAGAAATAGCTCAGTACAGTAGTAGAGCATGTGCTTAATATATGTGAGGTCTTGGATTTGATCCCCAGCACCAAAAAAAAAAAAAGCAATTGTGCTGAATTCTACATGGCCCCAAATCCCCTAGCCAAGGGAATGGCCTCCAGCATTCCTCCCCATACCCATAATCCTCTCTCTATTCACTTGTTTTGGGGTACTAGGGATTGAACCCAGGGGTGCTTAACCACTGAGCAATATCCCCAGCCTTTTTTTTATATATTTTGTTTAGAGACAGGGTGTCTTGCTAAGTTACTTAGGGCCTCAATAAGCGCTGAGGCTGGCTTTGAACTCGCGATCCTCCTGAATCAGCCTCCAGAGCTGCTAGGATTAGAAGCATGCACTACCACGATTGGCTTTTCATTGGCTATTGAACCTAGGAGCTCATGCATGCTAAGCAAACACTCTACCACTGAACTATTCCCTCAGCCTTTTTGAAATTTTGAGTCAGGTTCTCACTAAGTTGCCCTGACTGGTCTCTAGGTTGCCATCCTCTTTAGCCTCCCAAGTAGCTGGGATTACAGGCAGAATTGTCAGAATTCCTTCTGATAACAATCTAGCTCCACCTGATGGTGACAGACTTAGAGTTAATACACTCTAGCACTGTCTGCTGTACGTTTTTAAAACGCTTTCATGTGACTTTGTTTTATCTGTACCTCCACCAATTTCACACATGAGGAAGTCAAGACATTCCAAGATGAAATAACTTTTAATACAGTTCTGTGATTTTTCCCAAGGAACTTTGCATAACTAGTATCAGAGATGATTAGACTTGAGTCTCCCCTGGTTGGGTTACATGGAAAAATCATGATCAGAACCGGAAATTAAACTTTTTTATTTTAATAAATTATTTTTTAGAACAATGCTAATGTTTTGTTGTTGTTGTTGTTGTTGTTGTTGTTTTATTTTTGTTTTTTACCATTCTGGAGGTTAAAATTCCCAAAATCAGTTTCACTGAGCTAGAGTTAATGTGTTGGATTACAACCCCATCCTCCATAGCATATCATGCCAATTTCTGCTTCTCTTAACATATGGTCTTCTCCTCTGACTTTGATTCTCTTCTATGTCCTTCTTATGAGGACCACTGATATTACATTTGGGCCCACCAACAAATCTAAGGTCATCTCCCCATTGCAAAATCCTTAACTTGAATTACATTTGCAAAGTTCCTTTTGCCACATGAGATAACATTTACAGGTTTCAGGGATTAGGACATATTTGAGGGGTGATTATTCAGCCTAGCAAGAAATCTTACTCCAGAGCACTCATTCACACCAAGTCCTCAGAGACTGATAACCATTCTAAAGATAACTTGTCTTTAACTGGGATCTGAGCTTTACATTAAAAGGTTAAGATTTTAAGGGCTGGGGCTGTAGCTCAGTGGTAGAGCACTTTCCTTGCACGTGTGAGGCACTGGGTTCCATCCTCAGCACCACATAAAAACAAACAAATGAATAAAGGTATTGTATCCATCTATAACTAAAAAATATTTTTTAAAAAGGAAGAAGACAAAAAATTTAAAAAGAAAAAAAATTTAGTTGTGGATGGATACAATACCTTTATTCATTTATTTGTTTTTATGTGGTGCTGAGGATCGAACCCAGCACCTCACACGTGCGAGGCAAACACTTTACCAATTGAGCTACAATCCCAGCCCTTTTTTCTTTTTTTAAAAGGTTAAAATTTGGGCTGGGATTGTGGCAGAGTGGTAGAGTGCTTGCCTCGCATGCATGGGGCACTGGGTTCAATCCTCAGCACCACATAAATAAATAAAATAAAGGTATTGTGTCCATCTACAACTGAAAAATTTAAAGAAAAAAAATGATTAAGATTTTAGAATGACAGTTCAGGGATTGGGCTGATGTTCGGGAGAGGTGGAAGTAGATGCTTCTAATAGGAATGCTCAGTTTTGATTGACCCACTCCAGGTAAACCCTTCCTATGCAGAGTAATTTTTTTTTCTTTTTTTTCTTTTTTTTTTTTTTAATTTTTTATTGTGGGTTGTTCAAAACATTACAAATTTCTTGACATATCATATTCCACACTTTGATTCAAGTGGGTTATGTATGCAGAGTAATTGATCCCAGGGAAACTGCAATAAGGGCCTGAGACAAAGGGAAGGAGAGATGGGCTCTATCAGAGAGCTTTACAGATTTCATGAAGAGGGTAGAACCCCTGGCAGAACCCTTCTCTCTGGTAGCAGGTAACCCTCTTGAGATCACTCTGAATTCACCTAATTCAGATTCATAATGTCCCAAAGAATAGATTCTGAATCTCAGGAGGGCCAATCAACATGTTTTATAATTAAAATAGAAAGACCTCCAGGCTCAATAGTATGTCCCTTATAATCCCAGCAATTTGGGAAGCTGAAGTAGGAAGATAATAAATTCAAGGCCAGCCTGGGCAATTTAACAAGACCCTATCTCAAAATAAAAAATTTTTAAAAGATTTGGAAATGTAGCTCAGTGATAAAGCACCCCTAGGTTCAATCCTAGTTCTAAAAATAAAAGCAAAGAAAAAAAAAAAAGAGCAAGAGTAAATCCCTTCTCAAACTATTCTATGTCCTGTTCCAAGTCCCTTCGTCTATGCTATGGCCATCTTTCCTTGGGAAGAGCCTGCCTCTTTCCATCACCTCCTAACCAATCATTCTATTTCTTAGTCCTGTTTTCTATATTTCTTTCATTATTCAGATTACTCTTTGGATTGTCTTATTAAAATATCATTTGGTCTTATTAATCCATCTGTGCTGAATTGAATTGTAAGAACCTAGACTGAACTTGGAGTTAATAAAGAGATGTTGACATAGCTATAAAAATGGAAACAGAGACAGTCTATGAAAAGAAAAGCCTTTTCCATGAACCCAACCCCAGAGTGGACATTGGCCCTCTTGAAGCTTTTGTACCTGCAGTATCGCACAAGGAAAAGAACCTAAATAAATCAGGCAACGTCTACCTGAACAAAGGTCATACAAGAGCCAGCCAGAAAAACTATATGCTCATAAATGACTAAGCAGAAAAGTAAAAAGATATTTCAAATCCAAGTTTCTGTCATGGTGAATTCTACTCTGCTGCACTGGCCAGGAGTACACGGTAAACAGTAAAACCCATAAAAATAGTCTCCATGGTATAATCAGCCAAACCAATAGTTACACATCATTGATATGCTTAGAAATCAGTTCAGCTATTCTCAGAATTTGAAAAATGCCAGCGTTCTTCTCTCTCCTTTACTTTCCAAGGGAATGGCAATAGCTACTTGGAAGCTGAGGCAGTAAAAGAAACATTCTGACAGTTTTGAGTGAAAACCCTGTCTGTCTCTACAGGTGGTGACTTTTGATGCAGGGGGAGTCAGTGGTCACAGCAATCACATTGCTCTGTACACAGCTGTGAGGTATGATTCACTGGGTAATGGAGGTGGGACAGGGTTTGTCCATTTGCTTAGGAATCTCAGTTGCTAAAGCACTTTATCCCTGGTTATCTGAGCTCTAGGAAATATACTACTGAATTATACCACCATCACTGGTTGTGTTGCTCACTATATCTCACTAAGTCCTCTTTATGAGAAATCTCTAATAAGTCTCAGTAGGAATGTTTACCTCCTAAAGAAGTGAATTTTTTAAAATCTCCTGGATACTGCAAATGGGATAATTGATTTTATTTCTCTCTTTACTTCAACCAGAGAAAACTTCAGGGCCAATTTTGCAACCTCTGAACCACATGAACAGGACTTCAAGGAATGAGTCCTGTGAGTCAGGTGCCCCCAGCTTCATCTTCTTCCTCTCACTTCTTTATTTCTTTCTTTATTTATTTAGGTGTAGATGGACACAACACAATGCCTTTATTTTTTATGTGGTACTGAGGATCAAACCCGGGTCCCGCCCATGCTAGGCGAGTGCTCTACTGCTGAGCCACAATCCCTGCCCACTCTCACTTATTTTGGCATCTTTCGTTACAGATTTTGCTACTATCTCTAGTCTTTCTTTGTAAAAGGAGAATATCCACATCTGATAGTAAATCTCATTTGTCCTTCAAAGCTACCCTATTTTACTGATATTTGTCTTCATTTATCCTATAAAACCAAAATGGAACCTCAAAGATACAGAGTGACTTAGGATCATGCAAACACAGACCATGGTAAAGTGCTTCTGCTAGGATCCAGATCAGCAGAGTGGTGGTCTTGTCTTAGATACTGAAGAAGGAAAAGGACAACCAGAAATCAAAGAGTTGTTTTATAACCTTCTTCTATAGGTGTTCAATATTCTCAGTCTGGAGCAGTGAAATATTTGAACTTGGAAATGACCTCACAGTCATTAAGTCCAACTGTTTCATTTGACCGAGGCAATGAAGCGGTATGCCCAATGCTACAAGTCAACAATGGCAGAGACAGAACCAAAATCCAGGAATCCTGGTTCTCCACTCAGTCTTCTGGCGGAAACATGTCAAAACAAATCTACATTAGGACCCTCAAGCTTTTCCTTAAATCATACATCACGTAGCGGAAGATGCCAGAAATTTTTGTTCATATATTCTTTGCAGACAGCTCTCCCTGATTCTTTGGAATCAAGGGATTCTAAGGAATCAGGGGAGGCCAGACCGTTCTCCCTCCTGTAAAGACTATTCTCTTCCTGTCCCACCCAGAGGCCACAACTATAAAAATGTGTTGTTCATTGCATTAGGTCCATTCAGATTCAGGAGAGACCCATCCCCCCATTATAGCCAGAGATGCAATTTTTTTAAAGATACATGGAAAAATAGGCAACCCAGAAATGGTCTTTCTAACCATGTAATTACCCTGAACCTTGGGCTTCCAAGACTGGTATTCATGCAAGCTGCTTGGAAACTGGAATAATGTCTCCATTCACACTCCAGGTGCACACTGAGCCTTGTGACTTCTCACCAAGTATACAGATTGTACCAGAGAGAGGATCAGATTAGGTCTCCTGCAAACAAACCAAGAGCACTTTAGCAGTCAGGGTTGCCTGGGCACTTGAGGTTGACTTGACTGGTTCTAACCCTGGTATAGTCACCACTGAAGTGGGGAAAGCAGGGAAGGCTTCATTCCAGACAGAGAACCCAGAGGGACAACTTTCTGCTGACAGAAATTCCCAGGACCATTTTCCTTAAGTGGCTGGAGTACTGCAGGCTCTCAACACTAGTGCAGGTCTTCTCCCTGCAATAGTGGAAGTCACTGTGCTTCAGATAAAACAATTTATGGACACACCCACCATCTTTGAAAACTGTTTTCTCCATAGTCACCTGCCTGCTAAATTCACCAGATCCATTTTAGTGTGTTCACTTGTCTGGGCCTTTCTGTGACATTTGGCTCCTCCTGTCACTCATCAAAATGCTGCTTTGACTTACCTGGCACTAGCTGGTCTTCCCTTCTCTCTGACCTTTCTGGCTACCTCTCAGTCTCTTTCTGGCTTCCCTCCCACCTGAGGCCCCTCCTTGTCCCTGTCCCTATGGCTGTAAGAGCCACAAGTGCAATTCCCAGGTTGTGTACACTTCAGTCTCACCTCTTCCCTTGGATATCCCCGAGCTCTGTCCGGGATGCCGAGCAAATCACCTCCTTCTCAGGATCCCAGGGCCTTTTTCAGGTTTTTCTACTGCTTAAGGTGGATTTGCTTTGACATGTTTCTGCCAGAAGACTGAGTGGAGAACCAGGATTCCTGGATTCTGGTTCTATCTCTGCCAGGGAGTCAGTTCCATAGGCTTTTCAACTGTCTCTCAAGTCAGATACTAATAAGTGTGTATGTGTGTTGAATCAGAAAATTACTCACTCTCTCCTCTGTTCCTAAGCTTTCAATACAACAAAACAGAAAACAATTTGGAAATTACTGCTGTTGGTTCATCCTGTCCCTTCTGGGGATAGGGGAGGTCAGAAAAGAGAAAGGAAATATTAGGAAAGAAATGTCAATGAATATTTTAAATATTTAATGTATTTTAAAATATTCTCCTACTATACTCAGGTCACAATTACAAGAGAAAAATTTTGAAGAATCTGAGGTAATCACTTTCATCTCAGGCAAAGCTTGACAGGGTCATATAGACCCGCCTCTGGATTAGTTGTCCTTGGGTGAGGTGCCCATCCTGGTCCCTTCAACTGTAGCCAGAGGTATGGAATCCCAGAAATTTGATGATTTATGCAAAAGAAACCACCTGGGAACCTATGTAAGGGGACCATGGGCCCTGTCACCCTTCCTCAGAAGTCCCTTCACGTTAGTACAAAGGACTATGCGATTCTCACCTTCTCTCACGCTTGTCCTTTCCTCTTCCAGGGCCCTGCACTCCGAAGGGAAGTTCCCTAAAGGTAAGACCTGTTCCTATTGCAGAAAGTCACTAGAAGCTATCCTTCCAGGAGATTTACCAGAGGGAAATTTGCAAATACTGTCAGCCAAATTCCTCAAGTTCCATATCCATGTATTTAACAACCATATATCAAAATTACTTGGGGTTGAGGGGATGCTGTCTGTACTGAATATAAGTGTAACAACTATTTACATAGCATTTACATTGTACTAGGTATTATAAGGTGAGATGTTTTAAAGTATACAGGGAAGACATGCATAGATTTTATGCAAATAGTCTTGTCATTTTCTTTTCTCTCTCTTTTTTGTAGCAGGGATTGAACCCAGGGGACTTAACCACTGAGCCACATCCCCAGATATTTTTTATTTTTTACTTTGAGACAGGGTCTCACTAAGTTGCTTAGGGCCTTGCTAAGTTGCAAAAGTTGGCTTTGAACTTGCGATCCTCCTGCCCCAGCCTCCCAAGTCACCGGGATTACAGTTGTGTGCACCATGCCCAGCTACTCTGTCATTTTCTATGAGAGACTAGAGCATCATGGTATCTGTGCGGGTCCTAGAGCAAATTTCCCTGAAGTTGAGAGACGATTGTACACAGAGGCTGCTCTCAGCAGAGCAGAGGCATACTTCCTGACTCAGATCTCTCAGGTTGTATCATTGGCAAGTGCCCTGTCAGCAGATTCTGGATGTGCAGAAAGACCATGTTTGTCTCCTCACCTGTCTAGTTTTCTCATAGGGTAGGTCTTTTCCACTTCTGGTATTCTGCAATCTGTTTATCCAAACTCAAATTCTAGCTCCCATTAATTAACCAAGATGTAAGTGCCTGACAGGTGCCTGATAGAATAAACTGCTTGAAAGAGAAACTCTTCCTAGCCCACAGGAAGGTATTTGACCCCATTTGATCATTTCCACATGACACTCCTGTTTAACCTTCTGAGTCAGTTTCAGGTTTGTCCTGCCTCACAGGAGAATATGAAAATTGAATCAATGAGGCTGGGCGTGGTGTTGCACTCCTAATCCCTGGCTCAGGAGGCTGAGGAAGAAGGATTGCATGTTTGAAGCCAGCCTTAGCAACTTAGTGAGGCTGTAAGCAACTTGGTAAGACCCTGTCTCAAAATAAAAAGTAAAAAGGTCTAGGGATGGGCTGGGGCTGTAGCTCAGTGGCAGAGTGCTTTCCTAGCATGTGTAAGGCACTGGTTCCATCCTCAGCACCACATAAAAAAATAAATTAATAAACAAAGATATTGTGTGTCCATCTGCAACTAAAAAATGTTTAAAAAAAAAAAAGGTCTAGGGATGTAGTTCAGTGGTTGAGTGGCCTTGGGTTCAATCCCTGGTACCAAAAAAAAAAAAAAATTGAATCAATGAGACATAAGTAGCATGTGCCCTTTCCAGATGGCTTTACTTAGCTTACCAAACTGTGAAGTCTTTGGAACATGACTATAATTCATTTTATTTTTATATCAATCCTGCGAGAAGGGCAGGTCCCACACTGGCTATACAGAGCCAATGCAGCCAGGTGCAGTGGTGCACACCTATAATTCCAGCCACCTAGGAGGCTGAGACAAGAGGATCACAAGTTCAAGGCCAGCCTCAGCAACTTAGATCCTGTCTCAAAACAAAATAAAAAGAGCTGGCATGGAACTCAGTGAAAGAGCATCCCTGTGTCCAATTCCCAGTACCCTCCCCCTCCCCCCCCCCCACAAAAGCCAGATTCAGGGCTGGAGCTGTAGCTCAGTAGTAGAGCACCTGCCTTGCACATATGAGGCACTGGGTTCCATCCTCAACACCACATAAAAATAAATAAATAAATATATTCTGTCCATCTACAACTCAAAAAATATTTAAAAGAAAAAAAAAAAAAAGCCAGATTCAGTGGCATCTTAGTCCCAGCTACTTGGGAGCCTAAGGCTGGAAGACACTTGAGACCAGAAGATCAAAAGCAGGCTGGGAAGGGAAGGAGAGAGGGAGGAAGACTGAGATTCAGAGCAGTTAAGGGGCTTTCCCAAGTTCTTGAGCAGTTAGTTTTGGATCAGTTCTTGAGCAACAGAGCTAGAAATATGTCTCTAGCTCCCCAGTATAGAAATTCCTGTTTCCCTCGGCCTTGAGGTAGCCAGATCCGGATCTCTAGCTGCCCATCTCTTCTCAATAAGGCACAGAGTGAGGTAGAGGGTAGCCAGCCAGGTCTCCTGTGGCCCTTTCACTCTTCCTCTCTGCAGGAATAATGGGCAAAGAGCAGCTTTGGTGCTGTGAAGACACCTGGCAACTCCAGCCCTGCCCTAAGCCATAGAGGTGGTGGGAGTTTTCGGGGGGAAAATCTGGGAGCAACAAGGCTCTTTACTTTTCCCCATCCCCTCCCCACCAGGGTGTTCTGTGCTCACACTTCAGTCTGTGAATGTGCTGCGCAAGTATCTCTTCCTCCTGGACCTGCTCTGGTCTCTGCTGCATACTCAGGACATCCTCTTCATGCTCACCAGCGAAGAAGTGGCACAGGCAAAGGTGAGGATTACAAATTCCTGGACACCTTAGTCAGATCTGGGCCAGGCCTCTTGGCTTCTCAAAATTCTGCTCTGCAGAGGCAATTCCCATAGTCCTTTCACAGCGGCTTAGCATCTCCCCCTGAGTTTTACTACTAAGCCAGCTAGACCCTGGCAGGCAGAAATTTTCAATGACTTTGAACTTTTTTCCTGATTACAATAAAACAACAAAGAACCTAAATTACATATACTCCTTATAGAGAATCAAGAAAATAAAAGTAAGAAATAAAAATTATCCACAGTCCCACCACTCAGAAGTAATCATCATTAACATGTTGGGCTACATGCTACTATTATATAATGGGATCACACTTTGTTTACTGTTTAAAATCTGCTTTCTTGGGCTGGGGATGTGGCTCAAGTGGTAGCGCGCTCGCCTGGCCTGCGTGCGGCCCGGGTTCGATCCTCAGCACCACATACAAACAAAGATGTTGTGTCCGCCGAAAACTAAAAAAATAAAATAAATATTAAAAAAAATAAATAAAATCTGCTTTCTTTAACAAAATATTATGAATATTTTCTCCTAAGTCACTAAGTGTTCCAACTATAATGCCTGCCTATAATTCGTTTGTATGGATATACCATAAATATGTCATGAATTCCTGATCATTAGATATTTCAGATTTTCCAGTTTTCCAGTGCTCCTAGCTTGAGTCTAAAAGGAATTCAGACCTGCCAGGATCCTCTGTAAAGAGCCAGTGGGGCAGACAGCCGAAAGCCCATTTGCGAACTGAGGAAGAACCAGACCCACCCATGCCCTCCTAGTGAAAGTTTAGCTGTCAGTGGGGCAGGTGATTGTCAGAATCATTAGAGATGAGGAGATGAGACGAGCTCCAATTTGTCTCCAGGTGCAATCTGTAGAAGACTTAAGTCCACCTCAGAGACACAGGTAGCCTTATTTTCTCAATAAGCATTTATTCCTACTAAAAGGCACTTTGCTAGATGCTTAGAATGTATGTTGAGCAGAAATATTAATCCTCTCTTGTTGCTTTAATAGTTCATTAATTTTTTTCGTTATTATTTCTGTCCTCTATTCATGTTTTATTCTGTTTTTTTTTTTTTTTTGAAAGGTTAGGCTTCTTTTTATTTTCAGTCTTTAAAAAAAACTATACTTTAGGGCTGGGGTTGTAGCTCAGTAGTAGAGTGCTTGCCTCACCACGTGAGGCCCTGGGTTCCACCCTCAGCACCACATAAAAACAAATAAATAAAAATATTGTGTCCATCTACAACTAAAAAAATTTTTTTAAAAAACCGTACATTAATACTATTAATTTCCTTTAATGTAATCCTTTAAGTTTCCATTGTGAGTTTCTTTTCAATCCATGAGGTTTCAGGGATGTATGTTAGAGTTTGCAGATGTTTTTCAACCTTTATTATTTGCAGTTCCATTTTTGCCTACTTACAAAAATTTATCTGTAACTCAAAAATCAATTCTAGTGTGATCTCAAATAATACAAGCATATAGCCCAACATGTTAACAATGATTACTTCTGAATGGTGGGATTATGGGCAATTTTTATTTCTTATTTTTTGCTTTTGTGAGCACTGACATAGTCATTTAAAAAGCAGTGAAAAATTTGAGCCACACATGCATGTTTCCAGGAAGATTGAGGCAAAACTACCTTGTTTCAGTCTCATACTACAGAAAAAGTATCCTTTTAGTGATGTATTTAATGCCACATTTTCTTATTTTATGATTTTTGTTGATTTTACTGTTTAAAATGACTGAAGTAGCCAGGCGCAGTGGTGCACACTCAGGAGGATCACAACTTCCAAGGCCAGCTGGGCAACTTAGCAAAACCCTATCTCTAAGGGCTGGGGATGTAGCTCAGGTTTTTTTTTTTTTTTTAAGTCTGAAATACAAGGCTGAAGCTGTCTAGTGTCCTTAAACAAAAGAGGCTATGATAGGCCTTATGGAAAAAATAGATATATTAGATAAGCTTCATCACACACATGAGTTCTAGTGCAATTGGCACTAGTTCAATGTAAATCAATCAGCAAAGTGTATATTAAATAATTTCTCTTTAAACAGGAACACACATAAAACAATGTTATATATTGATGTGTTAATGAAAATGTGACCAGAGACTCTCAGGAATGAGCAGTAGTCCAGTATTCACTAATTCAGTGTTCTAGTGACTTGATAGAATGGCCACAAATAATGAGAATATTCCTTTGTTGTTGATTTTTTAATGTAACTGTTTTGTGATCAATGAGTTTTGTGATCAATTATTTTATGCTTTTATCAAAGCATAAAATAAGAAAATGTGGCATTAAATACATCACTAGAAGGATAATTTTTCTGTAGTGTGAAACCTGAAACAAAGGTAGTTTTGCCTCAATCTCCCTGACTCACAGCTTCAAGTTTGGGTCCCTAGTCTAGCAGAACCCACAATGCTCCCAATCTTCCTGGGCCTTCAGTCAGTGAGCCCTCCACTTCAACCACTCATACTTGTTTATATTTTGTAGGTTCATGATACTGTTGGTTTTAGTTTTGACCCATCTGCATCTTTTTTTTAATCCTCTTTGTATTTTTCTACCATGACTACAATATGGAACAGGAAGCATAAATTTGTCGCATCTTGACCAAGTAAGAACAGCCAAAGTATTTTGAGAATAAGAAAATTAAAAAGCCAGGCACAGTGTCACGTGCCTGTAATCCTAGCAACCTGAAGACCAAGGGCAGAAGGATCGCAAATTCGAGGTCAACCTTAGGAATTTACTGAGACCCTGTATCAAAATTAAAAAACAAAAAGGGCGGGGGGGGGCTGGGGATGTGGCTCAAGCGGTAACATGGTAGCGCGTTCCCCTGGCATGGGTGCAGCCCGGGTTCGATCCTCAGCACCACATACAAACAAAGATGTTGTCTCTGCGGAAAACTAAAATGTAAATAAAATATTTTTTTAAAAAAAGGGTTGGGGGTTTAGCTCAGAGGTAGAACACCCTGACTTCAATCCCCAGTGAAGGAAAGAAAAAGAGAGGGAAGGAGAAAGAAAGAAAAGGGAGAAGGGGGAAGAGAGGGAGAAAAGAAGGGGAGGAGTGGAAAAGAAAGAACAAGTAACTTATTTGAACTTATTTGCTAGCAAAGTGGAAAAGATCATTACTGAAGCTTTAAATGAAATGGGTTTATAAATTGTTACAGCCTTTTAAGGAAACAAAAGTAATGAATGTCAGAAGGGGTTTCAGAAATTGTTCTTACCTTTGCATGTTTTTGATACATTAAGCAAAAACCAACAGGTTACAGAACAGATTTATAGAGTATCTAGATGGTGGAATTTAATGTGAATTTTATCTTTTTCTTTTAAAATATAACTAATTATACTATTTATAGAAACTCTCGTCCAATAATTTATACTTTTAGAATTTTATCCTAAGGAAATGAACAAAGATGTGTCCAGGAACTTATATGCAATGTTATCATTAGTATAATTTTTAAAAACATTTTTTTAGTTGTACATGGACACAATACCTTTATTTTATTTATTCATTTTTATGTGGTGCTGAGGATCGAACCCAGTACCTCACATGTGCTAGGCAAGCATTCTACCACTGAGCTATAACCACAGCTTTCATTAGTATAATTTTTAAATATTTATTTTTTTTAGTTGTAGTTAGACACAATACCTTTATTTTATTTATTTATATGTGGTGCTGAGGATCGAACCCAAGGCCTTGCACATGCTAGGCGAGCACTCTACCGCTGAACCACAACCCCAGCTCCTCACAGTATAATTTAGAGTAGCTAAAATAGGAACAATATTCAGCAGGTGAATGAAATAGTAAGCCAGCCTTATTTTGAAGAATATTTAGTGAAAATGCTCCGAAAGCAGAAACACAAAACTTTATACCCAATTTTGATTTTTATGGGGCTATTCCTTCTAACTTTTGAGCAAAAACAATAATTTAAAAAATACACTTGGTAGCTGGGCACGGTGGTGCATGCCTGTAATCCCAGCAGCTCAGGAGGCTGAGGCAAGAGGATCATGAGTTCAAAGCCAGGCACTAAGCAACTCAGTAAGACCCTGTCTCTAAATAAAATACAAAATAGGGCTTAGGATGTGGCTCAGTGGTCAGGGACCCCTGAGTTCAATTCCCAGTGCCCAAAAAAATAAAAATAAAAAATACAGTTGTTAAAATACAATGAATAATTTTTTATTATTTTTTTTAGTGGTCAATGGACTTTTACTTTATATGCAGTGCTAAAGATTGAACCCAGTGCCTCACACATGCCAGGCAAGTGCTCTATCACTGAGCCACAACCCCAGCCCCGACAATGAATAATTTTTGTAAGTGCCCATCTTATTGAAGGAATGTTAAAAGTCATTGAAAGATTTAAGCACTTGGGCACTATACTGTGGGAAACCCTTTTAACTTAGAATCTGTTCCAAGCTGACAGATCAAGTATGGTTTGGACTACAAAGGTCATCCTTTCTCCCAGTGTTTTTTTTTTTTTTTTTTTTTGAGAGAGAGAGAGATTTTTTTTTTAAATATTTTTATTTTTCAGTTATCGGTAGACACAGCATCCCTATTTTATTTTATGAGGATCAAACCCAGCACCCTGCGCATGCCAGGCGAGCGTGTTACCGCCTGAGCCACATCCCCAGCCCTCTCCCAGTGTTTTTGTAAACATTTTGATTCTCAGCACCACATGTAAATAAAATAAAGGTCCATTGACAACCAAAAAAAATATTTTTTTAAATAAATAGATCAACATTTTATTTTTATTATGGTTTTCAAAATATTAACATTATTCTCTTGAGTTCATGTATCCTTTTTGTTTTCTTTTTTTTAATTTTTTTTTTTTTTTAGGTGGACACAATATCTTTATTTTACATTTATGTGGTGCTGAGAATTGAACCCAGTGCCTCATGCATGCTAGGCGAGTGCGCTACCACTTGAGCCACATCCCCAGCCCCTCCTTTTTGTTTTCTGATAATAAATTTCACTTATAATTTTCATTGTGTTTGCTGTGGAAAAAATACTATGTAACATTTTTCCTAGATTGTATAGTGAGATAGTTCTATTCCGATTCCCTTTACCATCCAAATCATGATTATCACAAGTAAGTTTACAGCTCTAAAACCACATATATTCTGACAATAAATATTTACATTTACATTAAGGTTTACATAAAGGTTTGCAATAATATTAACTTAGTTAAGTTATGGTACTTAGAGAACAATAGCAATTTTTTATATATATGTCCTACATAGTTAAACCAGTTACCATGATCTGTTTAAAAATGGAACTGTACTAGGTCCAAATAACAAGAAAATATACATTTCCTCTGTTAGGTGGGAAGACTAACCCATACCTGTGTACCTTCCCTTTTTTTTTCCCAATAGTGATTATGTCTTCCAGTTTACCTAATTCAGAGAAGTCTGGGCATAGCATTCTAGCCTGCTTCCCCTCGGACACCTCTGTTTGTGTTGTATAGGTAAGGTAGCAGAGCAAAATGAGGCTCTAGAGTCCATCAGATGGCTCTGGGTTTGAATCTCGGCTCTGCTACCTACTAGCTATTTGAGATTAATGAGTGTCCTCATCTATTTACTGGGGGAAAAAAGCAATAATAATAGTACATACTATTATTAGAATAACACGGTTATTCACATTGAGATGATGATTGTAGACTGTTGTGCCAATAGTTAAGTGCTTTAGGTACCCTTAGCATCATCTGCTTTAATCACAATGAAGTAAGTAGGAGATGAGAAGGGAAGGTCAATCCAGAGTGGTTCATGGGCTATAGAACGAAACCAAATAATGCTATAGCACAAAGTATATTAGTGGGAGGAGGGATTTCAGATGAGGAAACAACTCTGAGAGTAATAGAAATAGCTCCAGATCAAATGTCCATAACTGGTCCCCTTTGATTCTTCTAGAGAGCCATGTACTGCCATAGAAGCCAACTCCTCTGGTTCCGCCGCCTCTATATTCTCTTCTCCAGGTACATGAGAATCAACTCACTGCACTTCCTCTGAGGCTTTGAAGAGTTTTCAGATCTAAGGAACAAAGGAGAAAAGTAGATCAGGAAGACAAGGGGCCTGCTTGGAGATGGCTTATCTTCCTGAGTCAAAGGAGTTCCCAGCTAAGTGCCTCTGCAAAGGGAGACCCTGTTGGCCAATGGGCTACCCAAACTCTGGCTTCTTCCTCTGGTGAGGGGGTCAGGGTGGAATGAAGAACTGAAAACAAACCAACCCAAGGACAATACAAATTCTTGTGAAAAATAATTTGCATAATGACAAAGCGTATGTCAAACACCTAGCACAGAGCCCAGACAAATTGCTGTTATCACAAATGAATGCAGAATGTACTAAAAACACTTACAGGTAGGATCTTTAATTGCTTCTGAAGTAGGCTGTCTTAGTTTTGGGTTGGTATAAATGAATACCACAGATTGAGTAATTTATAAAGAACTGAGGTTTATTTAACTCTTGATTCTGGAAGCTGGGAGCAAGACACAGGCTTCTGCTTGACATTTAATGAAGAGCTTCCTGATCATAATAAGGCAGCGGGCATCACATGGCAAGACAGAGCAAGTTAGCCAAAGTGCTTATTTCTATAACAAAACTACTCCCATGATAATTCATTAATCTGTAAATGACCCAGTCCTCTCCCAGAGATCCTACCTCTTAACACTAATGCATTGGGAACCATATGTCTAACACATGGATGCCAGGAGACATGTCCAAATCATAGATTTACTGAAAATACATGAGCCAGGTGCAGTGATGCACACCTATAATCCCAGCAATTTGGGAGGCTGAGGCAGGAGGATCCCAAGTTCAAGGTCAGCCTCAGCAACTTAACAAGACTATCTCAAAAATATAAAATAAAAAAGAACTGAGGATGTAGCTCAGTGGTAAAGTACCCCTGGGTTCAATTCCCAGTACCAAAAAAGAATAGCACGTGTACGCGCGCGCGCGCACACACACACACACACACACAAATATTACAGTCTATTGAATTAGTTCAACCATAATTCCCTAAATTTTTTTCTGGCTGGTTTACCTTTTTATCGGAGCTGGAGAAATCATCCTCTATTTAACATGACAATCATGGATTGATGCACCCAAGTGTCCTTCACAGTTATGGGCTCTGTTGTATGCAGAACAGACTGCCTGAGCCTGACTCTCAAACACTTATAACTGAATATCTCAGCTCAGTCTTGGGAGAAGTAGGAAATAGGAAGATAAATCTGGAACTTTAAAAAAAACACTTAAGAACCTGATGTCTTTAAATGATTCAACAAATAAAACTTTCTGAGAGGATTGGCTTGTAAGCTATAGGCAAAGTTCAACCCATGGTCCAGAAAAGTGGCTTGAGACAGGGAAACTTAGTTGTGAAGAGAGCGGCAAGTGACTCTAGGTTTGAAGCCAGAAGACAAGCAACATAACTATGACAAGACACAAGATTCTCTATCTCAATTCTCTCATCTGAATAATGGTTTAACTTCAGAGAACTGAACAAAAGGATGTCTTAGGGTACATAACAAAGAATCTAGCTCTCGGTGCCAGGAAAGATTAGCTGCTGTTGTTTTTCTGAGAAATAATCAAGTAGGCATTAAGCATAAGGACTAACATACATAAAAGTCCTGAGACAAAAGATCCTGGTGTGCTTTGCCTGCCCAGTGAGTATCCCCAACCTGCAACATAAAACCGGGGAATTGCTCCCTGCATAGCAACAGGTTGGAGATCTGCTTGTTTAGACTCTCCACCCAACTTGTACCACTTTACTCAATGTCACCATTATTTTATATGCCTCCTAAGACCACATGAGACTGACAGAACTATTAGGCCCTGAAGCTGAAATTGAAAAAGCAAATCTGGTTGTGTGATTTGTCCACTGAAAATTTGTCAATATCTCCTAAAATCTTCCACATAAAAGTATGACTAAAAGCAAGCTACTAACATTGGCTGGAATGTGGTGGCAGGGGGTGACCTCTGTCTTGCTACTAGGAAGACAAACACTAAACTAGTCTTTCCTTTCTGATCCAAGGAAATACTTAGAAAGTGAAAATGACACACACAAAGATCATCATACTATTACTTACAATAGCAGTACTGGAAAAATCCAGTGATGTAATAGTTTTATAACAAAGAAAATGTTCATAATATATTAAAAATTTTAAAGCAAGTTAGGAATCTCATTTTTATTAAATGAATATACAAATATATAACATGCAAATATATAAGTAGATATATATTTGATATCTAAATCCATAGGTAAATACTAACTAGGAAGGTCATCTTTCAACAGTGGACATTTACAGTTATAAAAGATTCATTGTTGTTTATGAATAAGTATTGTTTTGTTTTGGTACATCCCCAGCCCTTGTTATTTTTTATTTTGAGAAAGGGTATCCCTAAGTTGCTGGAGGCTAGCCTCAAACTGCTTCAGTCTTCCCAAGTTGCTTGGATTACAGGTGTGTGCCACCTCACCCTTCTATGAATAGGGTTTTTGGGGCAGGTGTGGGGCATACTGGGGAATAAACCCAGTGGTACTTAACTAGTGAGCCACATCCACAGCCCCTTTTTTTTTTCTTTAGATGTTGATGGACCTTTTATTTTTAATATACCTTTATTTTATTAATTAATTTATTTTTATATGGTGTTGAGGATTGAACCCAATGCCTCACACATGCTAGGCAAGTGCTCTACCACTGAGCCACAATCCCAGCCCCACTTTTTTATACTTTATTTAAAGACAGGGGTCTCACTGAATGATTTAAGACCTCGCTAAGTTCCTGAAGCTGATTTGAATTAACAATCATTCTGCCTTAGACTCTCAAGCTGCTTGGATTATAGGCATGTGCCACCACACCCAGCCCTATGAATAGTTTTGATGTGAGAGATACTTTTTTTAAAATATCTTTATTTTTATTTATTTTTATATGGTACTGAGGATCAAACCCAGGGCCTCACACATGCTAGGTGAGTGCTCTACAGCTGAGCCACAACCCCAGCCCCAAGAGAAATACTTTTGATACAATGTGAAGCCAAAATAATTTGTATAGCCAGTATAATGTCACACATAAAAAATCCGATTAATTAAAGAAAAGCTAGCTGTTTTTACATTGCTGGTGGATGTATAAAATTATGGAGGACCATTTGGTAATTTCTAGAAAAATTATATACACTTTTTTAAAAAAATATTTTTAGTTGTAGATAGACACAGTATCTTTATTTTTATGTGGTGCTGAGGCTCGAATCCAGTGCTAGGCAAGTACTCTACCACTAAGCCACAAACCCAGCCCCAAAATTCCATACGCTTTGATCCAGTATTACCATATCCATGAATTTATACTATAGATTTACTCCACATGACTAAAGAGGTATGTCAAAATAGACATTGAACCGCTACTTCTTTTTTTATACATTTTTTAAATTGTAGATGAACACAATATCTTTATTTTAGGGGCAGAGGATTGAACGCAGTGCCTCACACATGCTAGGCAAATGCTCTACCACTGACCTACAACCCCAGCCCCAAAACACTATTTATTTCTCTCTTTTTAAATTTATTTTTTAGTTTTAGGTGGACACAATATCTTTATTTGGTTTTTATGTGGTGCTGAGAATCAAACCCAGTGCCTCTCGCATGCTAGGCAAGCGCACTACCACTTGAGCCACATCCCCAGCCCCAAAACACTATTTCTAATAGTAAAATACTGAACTGGTTCAAAGGTCTCTCAATTAAGGGTTCATTAAATAAACTTCGGACACACCAATAGCATAGATTATGAGTTGGCATGCTAGCAGACTCCCAAATCACAGCAGCTCAGGAGGCTGAGGCAGGAGGATCACAAGTTCAAAGCCAGCCTCAGCAACTCAGCTAGGCTCTCAGCAGCTTAGTGAGACTGTCTCAAAATAAATAAGGTGGGGGTGCTGGGGATGTGGATCAGTAGTTGAGCATCCATTAGTTCAATTCCCTAGTACTTAAAAAAGAGATTATGACAAAACTATTTTTAAATAAATAAATAAAATACAAAATAGGTCTGGGGATGTGGCTCAGTAGTGAGTACCCCCGAGTTCAATCCCCAGTACCAACAACAACAACAAAAAAAAGATAAAAAAGAACAGAGCCAACAGCCACTGGAGAAATTAGGAAGGCAATTGTAATAGATTTACCAATTATAAGATGTTCCTAGCCCAGATGGTTTTACTACTGTTTAAAGCATAAAATAGACAGTTCCTCCAATTCTTAGATAAAACATGAATTACCACAAAAAAAAGAGAAAACTGACAATTTTATTGTGAATATGGATGCAAAAATATAAAAGATTAGCAAATTGAATCCAACAATGCAACAAAAGAATCACTACTCTACAATCAAGTAGGGTATTATTCCAGGAATGCAAGAATGGTTCTACTTAGGGAAATCCATTAAAGTAATTCATTATATCAGCAAGTTAAAAAGAAAAACTATATTTGTGTACTTAATAGATGCTGAAAGATGACAAGATGCAGCCATTATTCCTGATAACAACTCCTAAGAAAAATAGGAGGAAAAAAAAAAAATCAATCTATCTATCTATCTATATATATATATATATATATATATATATATATATATATATATATATAAAAGACCCTACCAAAATCCAGCATATTAAAACTAACTCAAGGTAGAATTTTCACTTTTATGGCTATTTATCCATTCTTTTCTCAATAACTATACTTTTTTTTTTCTCTTTTCCTTAATTAGAGTTTCCATGTGTTGGCTTATTTCATTTTTCAAAGAAAAATATCCATATGTTTTGAAGGATCAAGCTGATAAAGGGACACAGAAAAATAAAAAACTGGTATAAGTATTAGAAAAGACAACTGTGGGGGCTGGGGATACAGCTCAGTTGGTAGAGTGCTTGCCTTACATGCACAAGGCCCTAGCTTCAATCCCCAGCACCACACACACACAAAAAAAGAAAGAAAAAAAGAAAAGACAACTGTGTTAGAAACGCAAGAAATACTAATAAAGTCTATAATAAATGAGAGAATTTTAGATTTCTTATATTGGGTATTACTTGACAGAAATGAAAATGGAATGTCAAGAACTTAAATCAAGAAATAACTTCAGCATAAAAATACAAGTTTGGTTGGTTAGTTTGTTTGTTGTGGTCCTGAGGATCCAACCCAAGGCCTCACATATGCTAGGCTGAGCTACACCCTTAGCCTAAGGAAGATTTATATTAATTTTACAATTACTATTAAAATTTCAGTCATTTTTTAACTGTACAACTCTTTTTTTTAATTAGAGAGAGAGAGAGAGAGAGAATTTTTAATATATTTTTTTTTCAGTTTTTCGGCAAACACAACATCTTTGTTTCTATGTGGTGCTGAGGATCAAACTCGGGCCGCACGCATGCCAGGCGAACGCGCTACCGCTTGAGCCACATCCCCAACCCCAAAACTGTACAACTTTTAAGAGATAACATAGTTATAGATCTTTCTGACCTTGTAATAGACAGTGGTTTCCTAAATATAATACTAAAGGTCGACTTTAGCTCATGCTAAAGTCTGTCTTAGAAAACATAAAAATAACATAGTTATAGATCTTTCTGACCTTGTAATAGACAGTGGTTTCCTAAATATAATACTAAAGGTCGATTTTAGCTAATGCTAAAATCTGTCTAAATATAACACTAAAAGCACAAGCAACAAAAGAAAAAAAAATGAAATTTGTGTACATCAAAGGACACTATCATGAAAGCGAAATGGGAGAAAATATTTCAAATCTTATATCTATCTGACAAAGGTCTTGTATCCAGATTATGCAAAGCAATCTTGCAACTAAACAACAACAATAAAATTTTAGGTAGGTAAAGGACTTAAATTACATTTCTCCAAAGAAGATATATAGATACCCAACAAGCACAAGAACATCACTAGTTACTAAGAGAATACAAATCAAAACCTCCATAAGAATCTATTTGACACCCACTAAGATATAATTTTAAAAGGAAAATAAGTGTTGGTGAATATGTGAGCCAGGCGTAATCCTGTAATCCCAGTGGGACAGGAGGCTGAGGCAGGAGGATCAAAGCCAGCCTTAGCAAAAGCAAGGCACTAAGCAACTCAGACCCTGTCTGTAAATAAAATGTACATAATAGGGCTGGGGTTGTGGCTAAGTGGTAGAGCACTTGCCTTGCAAATGTGAGGCACCAGATTTGATCCTTAGCACCACATTAAAATAAAATAAAGGTATTTTATGTCCATATGTAACTAAAAAATAATAATAATAATTTAAAAAAATAATAGGGCTGGGATGTGACTCAGTGGTACAGTCCCTGAGTTCAATCCCTGGTACCAAAAAAAAAAAAAAGATGTTAAAAAAAACTGGAGCCTTCATACTTGCTGATGGGAATGTAAAGTGGTACAGCTGCTGTGTAAAACAGTTTGATGTTTCCTCAGTACTTAAAGATTTACCTCAGTGGTAAATATAAGGTCCTGGGTTTCATCCCAAGTACCACCAAAAAGAAAAAGAAAAAAAAAGTTACTTTGGGATGGGAATATGGCTTAGCTGTAGAGCACTTGCCTCTGGTCATGTTTTTTATATGAACTGGAGCAGTTTTCTATGCACAAGGTCCTGGGTTTGATCCATAGTACCATAAAATAAATGAAAATAAATTTTAATATAAAATAAAAATATATTCAAAAAAGAACTATCCAAGAATAGTCAGAATATAAATAATAAAAAGGACAGTAATGTGAGGCCTGTCTTTCTATATATTAAAACATATAAAGCCATTGCAGTTAAAACAGTAAAATATAGGCCCAAGAGTAAATAGATGTTGAATCGAAGAGAAAAATCCAGAAACAAATTGTGTGAGAAAACTACATGATAAAAGTGACATTTCAATTCATTGGAGAAAATGATGTCAAGATGGTTGGCCATGCACTGGGAAAGAAGTAAAGACTCCCAACATCATAGCATATACCAAAATACATTCTAGATGAATTAAAACTTATGGATAAACACTATAAAAACTAAAATATCATTTAAGAAATTCTGAAGACTAAATGCACACACACACATACTTGGAATATGATTGACCTTACCAAGCCAGGCTGCAAATCCATAAAGGTGAAGGAAAGGAGATTTCACAGTGAAGCTTTATTTGGGGGGAGGGGGGGGGTGCTGGGGAGTGAACCTAGAACCTTGATGCTAGGCAAACTCTCTGCCACTGAGACAATGTTTTTTTAAAAAAATATAGTAACATGTAGTAGCTGTACTAATATCCTTAACAAATGTCCTCAAATAAGAACAGTTTAAGGCCTTGTTGGTGAACGCCTATAATCCCAGCTACTCCAGAGGCTGAGGCAAAAAGATCCCAAGTTCAAGGCCAGCCTGGGGAACATAGAGACCCTGTCTCAAAAACAGCTAAGGATGTAGCTCAGTGATAAAGCACCCCTGGGTTCAATCCCTAGTACCTGCCCCTCAACACACTCACACACACACCAAGGATTAAGGATGGAAAATTCACAAAAGAGGAAACCTTTTTGGCCATTTGGCCAAAACACATGAAACACTATTCTACTTCAGTAGCAGCCAAAATACAGAAATTAAGACAAAAACTGAAAAATCCATTTGAATAGAACTATCCCTCTGAACTTTGAGATTGCTGACCCTTGTGTGTACCACCTGCAGCCTTATCCTGCCAATGAGATTCCTATCCATGCTGAAAATATGATCATGATTTTGAAATTAAGTGACCAGCAATTAAAAGCTGAATGACACACAGTTTTACTAAGTTCCACCTGGGAGAAATCTAAGAAGTTTCAGAGAAGTGAGGTCACAAGGGCAAGAATTCTAGTTATCTATAAAAAGTCAGAACTTATAAGCTCAGAATTGCCAGTGTTAGTTCTCTTGAGGTTTTGGGTCAAGTTGATGGAAATAATCATATGATATTATTGAATGGAAGGTAACCCCAGGAAACAGCAAAACCTGGAAAATTGGGGCGGGGGTGTGTAGTTAAGTTGTAAAACACCTACCTAGAACATGTGAGGCACTGGGTTAGATCCTCAGCCCTGCTTAAAAATAAATAAAATAAAGATATCGTGTCCATCTACAACTAAATAAAAATTTTTTAAAAGGTGGAATATCTTTTATGTTAACCTGAAATTAGAATCATCATATAACCTGGAACTTTGTCCTGCTCCTCCTGCCCCAAGAATGGCAGAACAGAGAGTCAACAGATATTCCTTGAGCTTTTCATCACTCAGAAACGTAAGCACTGACCTTTGTACCTTGAGGTTTAAAGAAATGGAGGTTGATTTCCTTTTCAGGAAAGGGACCTGAAAGAATCTCAGCACTTGGACTTCCACCAACTATAGCTAGATGAATCTGACCTCAGAAGTTCTTATAGTCCTTGTTTCCTTCCTTTATGAATTCAGAAGGAAAAAAAAAAAAAAGTTGGAACAAACAAGTCTCCAAATTCCTCAATGGGGCATGTGTAGGAATATCATAGGAAAGGCAGTTTCTGGGAAAAGAGAGGAGAGAGGGGCACCACATGGGTGGAGGCCTCCATTTGGCTTGTTCTCCAGGCAAGGACTCACTCCAGGGCAGCTAGGATGCTACCCAAGGCATGCAACATCCCTACTTACTGTCTTAGTCAGAGCTCCTCTTGGCTGGTATCAAATTCTTCCTTCTAAACAAGCAGGAAATTTCCACTTGATGGTGGCTAAGGAGACTTAAAGTAAGACAATTTCCACTTATGGGACCAATAGTAGTGTCTGACTCACTGGCCAAACTGTCCCACTGCAGAGGGATAGTTTCGGCAGGCTAGCTTAGAAATTCATCAAGGTGACCTAAATAAGTTCATTATAGCAAGGGCTGCGAGTATAGCTCGGTGGTAAAGAGGTTGCCTAGCATGTGCTCTACTAAAGTATTTAAAAAAAAAAAAAATGCCAAGAATAATAGCATTCCTTTCTACCAGCAATAATCAAGTGCGAAAAAGAAAAAGAAAATCTTGTCTTTACCAAAAAAACCCTGTAAAGACAAGATCCCATTTGGACAAACAAAAAAATAAGATTGCAGGTGCTGGGGATGTGGCTCAGTGGTAAAGTGCTTGCCTAGCATGTGTGAGGCACTGGGTTCAATCCTCAGCACTACATATAAATAAATAAATAAATAAGGAACTGTGTTCATCTACAACTAAATATATATATATATATATATAAAATAAGATTGCTAGGGTTAAACTGTACTATCTGGATGGAGAGTAGCATAAAACTTATCCAAGAAACAGAACAACAAACCAACTGGTGATATGTGCCACATTTCAAACTGATATGAGAGCCAGTGGTGGAATAACAGGGTAAGTGCAGAGGTTAGTTAATAGATAAAAGGTTGACAGAATAAGTTCTAGTGTTCTACACTACAGTAGGTTAGCTATAGTATAGCTAACAATAATTTAGAGAGGTTTTGGGTTTGTGTTTTGTTTTGGATTGAACCCAGGGGCTTTATCCCTGAGCTACACCCCCACCCCTTTTTATTTTTTAAAATTATTTTTTTATTACTATTATTTATTTTACCAGGGATTGAACTCAGGGGCACTCAACCAGTGAGCCACATCCCCAGCCCTGTTTTGTATTTTATTTAGAGACAGGTTCTCACTGAGTTGCTTAGCACCTCAGTTTTGTTGAGGCTGGCTTTGATCCTCCTGCTTCAGCCTTGAGAGCCACTGGGATTACAGGCATGCACCAACTGTTTATTTTTAGACTGGGTCTCACTAAATTGCCCATGCGAACCTCAAAATTGCACTTCCTCCTGCCTCAGCCTTCCAAGTTGAGTAGCTGGGTTTACAAGGATGCACCATCATAGCTGGCTAGAAGAGAGGATTTTGAATGTTCTTCCCAAATAAGTGATAAATATTTAAGGTGCTAGATATGCTAATTACCCTGCTTTGATCATTACACATTTGTGTATACATATTGAAATATCACACTGTACCCCATAAACAGTACAATTATATGTCAACTGAATACAAAAAAGACGGAGTACCATAAATCCTATTCTTTCCCAAATTATTTATAAATTTAATATGCTTATAATCAAAAGCCAAGCCTATAGTCCCAGTTACCTGAAAGGCTGAAGCAAGAGTATCACTTGAGTCCAGAAATTTGAAATTCAACTTGATTTTATATCTTACTTGAATTGCTAATTCTAAAATTAATCTGGTTGGTCTTGGTTGCACACATCTGTGATCCCAGAAACTCTGGAGGCTGAGGCAGGAGAATCACAAGTTCAAAGCCAGCATCAGCAACTCATCAAGACCCTGTCTCAAAATAAAAAATAAAAAGGGCTGGAGATGCCAGGCGCAGAGCGCACACTTGTAATCCCAGCAGTTTAGGAGACTGAGGCAGGAGAATCAAGAGTTCAAAGCCAGTCTCAGCAAAAGTGAGGCACTAAACAACTCACTGAGACCCTATCTCTAAATAAAATAGAGCTGGGGATGTAGCTCAGTGAGTGAGTTCCCCTGAGTTCAATCCCTGGTACAAAAAAAAAAAAAAAAAAAAAAGGCATGGGGCAGGGATAGTTTCTTTAAGTACCCCTATGTTCAATCCCCAATACCAAATAAGTAAGTAAATAAATAAATAAAATCTGGAGGGCTGGGGTTGTGGCTCAGTGGTAGACAACTTGCCTAGCAAGTGTGAGGCCCTGAGTTCGATTCTCAGCACCTCATATAAATAAAATAAAGGTCTAGTGACATCTAAAAAAAAAAAAATTCATCTGGAGTACAAAAATGCATAAGAATGAATAATATGGGGGGATTTACCCTCTCAGATTATTTAAAGTACATTATAAAGCTTAAGAGTTTAAAACAATTTGGTATTTGTAGAACTATAGAAAAAGAGATGATGAAACAAACAAATGAAGAGTCCAGGGAAAAAAAACTAAATGTGACTTTTTTTTTTGGGGGGGGGGCTATATCCCCAGACCTTTTTTATTTTGAACCAGGGTCTCACTAAATTGCTGAGGCCACCCTCTAATTTATGATTTTCCTGCTGCTAATTTTGTACCTAGTAAATGCAACATTTTAAATCAATGAGGAATGAATGGATTAGCCAACAAAAGTGTTGATAAACCAGTTATTAACCTCTTTCTCATACCTTTGGTGAAATTTAAAGGAAAAAAAAAACCTATCCCCTCCCAACAAGATAAAGAACTATATGTTTTTGAAATAAAAAAAAGTTTTGAAAGTTATCAGAAGAAAGTACAGGTAAGTACAGGTTTCAGTAAAGAAGGGAGTCTCAAACAAGAAATGAATCATAAAGTCACAGGTTTGAAAGACAGGGGAGGGAAAATATGCATAAATTTGGCTCCATCAAAAATTAAAACCTGGGGGCTGGGGCTCAGTGGTAGAGCGCTCGCCTAGCACGTGTGAGGCCCTGGGTTCAATCCTCAGCACCACATAAAAATAAATAAAAGTATTGCGTTCATCTACAACTAAAAATATTTTTAAAAAATAAAATTAAAACCCACCAGGTGCAGCAGCACACATATGTTAATTCATGGCTGAGGTTAAGAGATTGCAAATTTGAAGTCAGCCTCAGCAACATAGTGAAACCCTGTCTCGAAATAAAACATGTAAAAGGGGACTGGGGATATTCAGTGCACCCTTGGGGTCATTCCCCAGTACCACAAACATAAATACTTTTAAAAATTTGAACCCTGGGGCTGGGGTTGTAGCTCAGTGGTAGAGTTCTTGCCTCGAATGTGTGAGGCCCTGGGTTTGGTCCTCAGCACCACATAAAAATAAAGACATTGTGTCCATCTATAACTAAAAAATATTTTTTAAAAAAATTTTAACCCTAAAAAGAATAAGCTACAGATAATATCTGCAAAATATGAGAATTATCCAAAAATTAATTTATTAATATAATTAATCCCTTATTTAATTTTTTAAATAAATGTATCAAAAAATAACCCAAAGAAAAATGGACAAAGGACACAATCAAGTAACTGACAGGACAGAAAATAAAAAATGGCCCTAAACCCCAAAATGGTACTCACAGGTAATCACAGTGTTGGGAATTTTAAAAATAAACTTTTTTGCCCAAGAGTGGTCACAGTTAAAAAGACTGATAACATAAGCTGTCAGTGAGGTCACTCTGCTATATTAAAGGTTGATGATCTTGCATACAGAATATACACTTTGAAGGAAGTTTAGAAGTTTTTTAGTATTTAAAATATACATATCCTTCAATCCAGCAATTCCACATCTATATTCTCAGATAAAAGCCACATACACAAAACATGTAAAAGGATATTCATCAACACTGTATAATATTTAAAAAAAAAAAAAAAGGCAACAAAATTTCCATTAAAAAAAAAAGATAAGGGCTGGGGATGTGGCTCCAGCGGTAGCGCACTCGCCTGGCATGCGTGCGGCCCGGGTTCGATCCTCAGCACCACATAAAAAGATGTTGTGTCTGCCGAAAACTAAACAATAAATATTAAAATTCTCTCTCTCTCTCTCTCTCTCTCTCTCTTTAAAAAAAAAAAAAGATAAACTAGGGGTTGTGGTTGTGGCTTAGTAGTATAGCACTTGGCATAGCACACTGAGGCAATGGGTTAACACGGGGTTCCATCCCCAGCACCACATAAAAACAAATAAAATACAGAGGTATTGTGTGCATCTCTAACCAAAATAATAAATAAAAATTTTTGAAATTTTTTTTAAAAAGTGGAAATATACCCATACTATACAATGCCATATAACATTTGATGAGGGCATATGTATTGGCATAATTTTAAAAATACACATGGCAGAGCACAGAGTATAGAGAAGGATCACAAATTCGAGGCCAGGCCCTGTCTCAAAATAAAAAATGACAAGGATTGGAGATGGAGCTCAGTGGTAGAGCTCCCCTGGGTTCTCTCTCTCTCTCTCTCTCTCTCACACACACACACACACACAAAAGCCCATGTTCCTGAGACTAAAACAAAGACTGTCCATTCTGACTTCTATACTTGCTGTACCTCCATTTACAGTTCCTTCTCCCCTCTATCTTTCCTAGATAAAATGGAATAAAACTGTTTAATGGAAAAAATTGTTTAATGGGAACAGAGTTTCAGTTTTACAAGATAAAGAGTTATGAAGGGAGCTGGGGTTGTGGCTCAGCAGTGGAGCACTCACCTTGAATGTGTGAGACTCTGGGTTTGATCCTCAGTACCACATAAAAAAATAAGTGAAATAAAGGTATTGTGTCCAACTGCAACTAAGGAATAAAATAAAGAGAGTTCTGGAGATTCGTGATGGTAATGAACAACAATGTGAATGTATTTAACACTACTGAATTATAAAAATGTTTAAGATGATTCATTTTACTTTATGTGTACTTTACCACTATTAAAGAAAGAAAAAAGTTTAGAAGCTGATTCACCTTCAAAAAACAATGTGACTGGGGCTGGAGCTATAGCTCAGTGGTAGAGTGCTTGCCTAGCACATTTGAGCCCTTAGGTTCCATCCTCAGCACCACATAAGGATAAATAAATTAAAACTAAAGGTATTATAGCCATCTACAACTAAAAAAAAAAAAAAAAAAAAAAAATTGTGACTGACTTACACTCTACCTCCTCCAAGTCTTCCCGTACTAACCCTCTTTTGAACTCCTAGATCTGTACCTTCATAGTTCACATGAACATAGTCATGCACAATCTTCTAGTTGTAGTCACTGTTCATATGTCTTCTCTTCCTATTTCAGTTACAAGCCATCTTGACAGTGCTCAATAGGTGCTGTTCAGTGAATGGCCTCAGGAGTAAAAATCAAAGTACAAATGAAATGAGGAACCACAGTGACTTCACTAATGTTAAAAATATTTATTTTCCAAAAGATCACACAAAAGTTGGGGAAAAGAAGGAAAAGGGTCAACTAGTCTACATCAAAATCGGGCTGAGGAAGGACAAAGAGCTGCCTAAAGAAACTGGTAGCTAGAGCAAACTAGAGAAACCAAGGTGACCACAGGCCACCAGCCTGGGATCAGCCACATCAAAGGCACCCACTGAAGGGCCCCAGGGGCCAGAGAGCTGCTGGCCCCACTCTTTCCTCCTTTGCAGGAAGGCAGAAGCAGAAGCTCACTCTTTAGACATGTTCTTGATGGTCTTGTGCTCCTTCATGGCCTTCTCCCAATTGCTGCCATTGAATTCCTCAGTGATGACACTCCGCACGGTGCCTTCATCCAGGCAGTGTGGGGCAATTCCTAGGGGAAATGGCACTTAAAAGAGAGGTCCCAATATGCGCGAAACCAGAGACTACTGGGTTTTTTGTTGTTGTTTTTGTGTTTTTTAGTTTTCAGTGGACACAACATCTTTATTTTATTTTTATGTGGTGCTGAGGATCGAACCCAGCGCTCCGCGCATGCCAGGCAAGCACGCTACAGCTTGAGCCACATCCCCAGCCCACTACTGGATCTTAAATAAATCCCTATCTGAAGCATTCACTGTCCTACACACCATATATCTGAGTGATACCCTCCAGCTTGCAGTGTAAGTTTATAAGACTACTCTGATCACAGCTTTCTGGCTTATAGTCCTTAACAGCCAGACAGGATATCAAATTCCTTGAACCAATGATGGCCAAGACTGGACATCATTCAAAACCAAACTGAGAAAAAGAAATAGTAGAAAGGCTCAGGCTTAGTGCAGTCTCTTGACTGTCACCTGAAGAATTCTCAGGCTTTTCCTCTGATTAGCTAAATTAGCTTTCTAAGGATTATACCTCCCACCAGGCATGGTAGCACAGTCCTATAATCCCAGAGACCTGGGAGGCTAAGGCAGGAGGATTACAAATTCAAGGGCAATTTAGTAAGATCTTGTCTCAAAATTAAAAAAAAAAAAAGGCTGGGGATGTAACTCAGTGGTAGAACACCCCTGGGTTCAATCCCCAGTATCCAAAAAATAAAGCTGAAGTACCTTCCAATTTCTACAGGATTTTATACTTTTCAAAACTATCCTATTCCTGGCATTAGAGCAGATTATGCTAAGCGAAGCTAGCCAATCCTTAAAAAACAAATGCCAAATGTCTTCTTTGATATAAAGAGAGCAACTAAGAAAGAACAGGGAGGAAGAGCATGAGGAAAAGATTAACATTAAACAAAGACGAGTGGGGGGAGAGAAAGGGAGAGAGAAGGGAAAGCATATGGAAATGGTAGGAGACCCTCAATGTTACACAAAATTACATAGAAGAGGATGTGAGGGGAAAGGGGGGGGAAACAAGGGAGAGAATTGAACAACAGCAGATGAAGTAGAGAGGGATGATGGGAGGGGAGGGGAGGGGGGATAGCAGGGGAAAGGAAAGGTAGCAGAATACAACAGTCACTAATATGCCATTATGTAAAAATGTGAGTGTGTAACCAATGTGATTCTGCAATTTGTATTTGGGGTGAAAATGGGAGTTCATAACCCAATTGAGTCAAATGTATGAAAGATGATATATCATGAGCTTTGTAATGTTTTGAACAACCAATAAAAAAAAATAAAAAATAAAAAATAAACTATCCTATTCCATAGGTAGGGAGGAAGGAGTCTCACGGGAACTGCTGCAGAAACAGGGTACAAAGGTGCTAGAGTGACGTACTGCCCTTCTCCTCCTTCCACATAAGGCAGGTGACAGTTCTGGTCACAGAGGTTGTATAGGTACATCTTCAATCTCTAGTTTCTCCTCATTCTAACTGAAAATGGCATTTTTCTAAGAAACTGTCTAAGGGTTGGTTTTAACTTTGTAGCACTCTTAGAAATTTTCTCCAGACCTAAGCAGGACCCAAAAACAGCCTTGGAGATTCTCTTGATTGTTTTTTGAACACACAGGATTTTATAATCTTAATTTTTGTGCTGGGGCCTTGCACGTGCACTGCAGTACACCCCAAGCCCTCAAAAAAAATTTAAAGTGATATTAACAATGGTCCTCATTCTTGCCTCCACTCCCTGTCGTTACTGCAAGGCCTCTCCCCTGACTCCACAGACCCATCTCCCCATGGGCCCTCTCTGTACTTGTCAGTGTTGGCCCCTGAAGCACAGAGCTCTGAATCAGCAAAGAATAGAATCTTGGCTGGACTGTAACAAAGACTTTGCCATATGGGAATGAAATATTTGACCAGAACCAGTCTTAGATGCTACCATTTGCAAAGAGCTCTGCTAAAGAGCTCTGTTCTAACACCTGTGAAAGCACCTAGCCAGGTAGAAGGCACACTAAATAAGCTAGTGCCCACCTGTCCAAGCGCTTGAACCTCAAGTACCCTGGGCCTCTCGGCATCCCCAGAGTTTGCAAACCATCCCCTGTACTCACCAAAGCCGCCAGGGTTGGAGCGGGGAGTGTAGAAGCTCTGAACACCACATTTCTTGCAGAAGGTATGCTGGGCTTTGTGTGTATTGAATGTGTAAGTTGTTATGCTCTCTGCTCCCTATAACAAACAAATAGTCTTTTTATAAAAAAATTTCTTAAGTCATTTAAAAAATAAATCTTTTAAAAGGCTCAATGGGGGTAGCCTTTTTGTAGGGCTCTCAGCAGTATGAGGACAGGTCCCAACTCCCACAAAAGATTGGAAGCTTCTTCAGGAAGCTTGGGGATATGTCACTCTGGAAAGTGACAGCTCATGGCCTCTCATAGGAATAACCCAGCCTTCAGCCTTTCCTGACCCACTGTAAGACAGAATGCCTTGTAGAAGTCAGGGAGTGACAGGGAGTGAAGCCGGTTGCAGTGTCGCACGCCTGTAATCCTAGAGTTTTTTGTATGTTTGTTTGTTGTTGTACTGGGGATTGAACCCAGGGCCACTTTCCCCCACTCATACCCTAATTACTGCCCACCAGTCACAATGGCCATTGTTCAGCTCCCTAACATGCTAAGCTCAAGCCCTTGGTACAGGCTGTCCCCTTTGCCTAGAACACTTTTGCCCATGACCCTCCACTGTCTTTATCATGTGATCGAACACCTCAAAGGGACCTTTCCTAACCAAGCTAAAGTAGCCATCCATTTCTTCTATCAGATTGCTCCACTTTAACTCTTTGCAACAGCATTTTATTGATCTCCCCACCTGCAGAATGTAAACTCCAGCACAAGGGTCCTGTCTGTCATGTTAACTGGTATGTTTCAGAACAGTGCCCCATAAATATTTGATTTTGGGTGTAGGCATACCAGGGATTGAACTTGGGGCTTTCGACCACTGAGCCACATTGCAGCCCTATTGTGTATTTTATTTAGAGACAGGGTCTGAGTTGCTTAATTCCTTGCTTTTTTTCTGAGGCTGGCTTTGAACTCCTGATCCTCCTTGCTTCAGTCTTCAGAGCTGCTGGGATTACAGGTGTGCACCACTGCACCAGGCTCCTGTAAATATCTGAATAAATACATTTTGTATTTACTTTTTAAAAAAATGTTAAAAAGCAGAAAATTGATCCTCTGATGGGGTGGAACAGAAGAAGCAAATAGTGTCCTAGAGCACCAGGAAGACATGTGGTCAAGTAGATCCAAAGAAGAATCTTCCTAAACATCAATTCCCGACCAAGGAGCACAGGGCTGCCCCTGGTGGTATATTTAGAACCAGCTATAATGGATGCTTGAGGAAAAAAACTGAGGGGGGACCATAGCTGCCAGAAGGCTATAGACACACATTTGTGCTCTTCTATAGGTAAAGGAAAGATGAAGAACAAGAATGCTGCCCACCTGGAGTACCTCCCTGTCACCAGATACCCCACACAAAGAAAGGTGTCACTCAAGGGTTACAGGGCAGGCAAAGACAAGCACATAGTGATGCACACCTATAATCCTAGCCACTCAGGAGACAGGATTGCTAGAGCCCAGGAGTTTGAGGCCAGCCTGGGCAACATGGCGAGACCTATCTCAAATAAAAAGTAAAAAAAAGAAAAAAAGGAGGAAGAAGAAAAATGAATGGCCTTGCACATTTTGAATGTAATCTCACTAACCAGGACTCAAGACCATCCTTGTGAATTCAGTGACAGCCCACTCAGTGCCAAGCCCACCTGGCCAAGAACTGGGTCAGACACACAAAAAAGTCTGTACTTGCCTTGGAGACACTTGCAGTCTAGTAAAGGAGACAGTCTTACAGCAAAACTCCCAGAGACCATGATAGGAGAAGTAAGAATGGAGAATGGACTTAAAGCCCTGCCCCACCCACATTACTTAGGAAGTGGTAAAAGCCTTTTATAATTTTGGATTTTCTGACCCAGAGATTTTTTTTATTTCTAAGGAAATTGATCCCAAAGAAAAAGATTCTAAATTGTCAAATATTTATCCTCAGAGAAGTTCATTACAGTGATGTTTATAATTTGAGGAAAATAAAACAAAAACCTGAAGAAGACCTTCAAGTCCAGGGCTGCAAATACAGGAATCATGGGAGAAGTCAATTAAGAAGTGGATGACAGTGAGTGGAGACTGGGGCCTGTGGAACAGTGGAGGGTGACTTTTCACTGCGTACACACATATTTTCTTCTACCTTGCTAATTCTGTACCAAGTGCAAAAAAATTCCTCAAAATAAAAGTAATAAAATCATGGTAAGTTTTTCATTAGAAAATGACAAAAATGGTTATAGAATGAATAGTAAACTTGTGGACTGGGGTTGTAGCTCAGTGGTAAAGCACTCGCCTGGCACATGTGGGGGTTCAATCCTCAGCACCACATAAAAATAAATAAAATAAAGGTAATGTGTCCAACTACAACTAAAAAATAAATATAAAAAAAGAATGAATGGTAAAGTCATACTTTGATAAAAACATGATAATATATTTAGATGAATTTATTTGCATAGAAAATAATGCACAAGGATATGCACCAAAATATTAACTATGGTTATCTTTGATTTTAACTGATTAATTAACTTATTTCTGTAATACTGGGGTACTTACCACTGAGTTATGTCTCCAGCTTACTTTATTCATTTACTGGCTTGCATATTCTTTATAGTACTAGGGGGGAAAACCAGGGGTGCTTTAACCTAGCCCTTTTTCACTAATTTTAAGCCACAGTCTAAGTTGCCAAGGCTTCCCTAAAACTGATCCTTCTGCCTCAACCTCTAAATTCACTGAAAGGCATGCACCACTATGCCCAGCTGCTTTTTATTTTTTGAGGCAGGGTCTGGCTAAGTTGCTGAGGCTGCATCCTCTGCCTTAGCCTCCTGAGTAATAGGATTATGGGCACGTGCCACCACTCCCAACAAATTTATTTTTTTGAGTCTCTGAATTTGAAAATATTTCCACAATAAGATCAAATATGCCTTTTTAAATCAAAGGGGGCTGGGGAGATGGCACAGTGGTAGGGTGCCTGCCCAGCCCACGTGTGGCACTGGGTTTAACTGCCAGTACCATTAAAAAAAAAAAAAAAAAGGAAGGGGGCAAAAATAACATTATCTTTAAAAAGTAAACATAAAACCTGGATTAAAAGGGAAACCGAAGCCCCTGAGAAGCCCTGCTATGCTCCCTGCCCCTCCCACTCTATAGAGGGTGTGCTAGAAGTTGGAGTTCACAAATCATCACACATGGATACTGCCCTCCCTTACCCTACTCTTATTATAAAAGCACTAACCTTCAGGAGCTTGAAGCGAGAAGCTGGAACAATGAAGTGTCTATTCTGCTTCTTCTTGCAAATGCTGCAGCTACAATAAGAAAGAGTAAATTCCAGACTGTGAACAGCCATCTGCATCCTGTGTGCCCAAGAAGCCCAGCCTGATATGTTTAAAGAACCATCTGACCTCAAAGGGAATACCCCTTTCAGCATTACCCAGGAAGGAGGGAGCTGAGGCAGATGGACTGGCCACCTGGTGCCTCTGCTTTGTGTAGCAGTGGAGCCTGCCTGCCCCAAACCTAGCAGTAGAAGCCATGTCCCATTCAAAAATCCAGGACTAACAGGACACTCACCCCCTAGATCACTAGAGTGAAAGAAAACATTGGATTTTAAAAACATTTAAAAAAGCAAATTTCAGACATTGCTCTAAACTTATGCTTCAAAAACAGACATGGAAGCTTAGGTTTTGCTTTTTCCTCATCTCCATACCAGAGAGTAAATCTAGCTTCAAGTAAAACAGGTCCCCAAAAATACCAAATTGGAAATTAAATCAAAATCCCATCTTTTTAGCCCACCATATGTGTGTCTCTTTGGGAATATATGTTGTGTGTGTGTGCATGCTGGGGACAGTGAACCATGGCCTTGCAAATACTAAGCAGGCACTCCACTACTGAGCTATACCCTGAATCTTTTAAGCCACCTCTTAAAAATTCTGACTTAGTACAGGATTCTATAACGAATTATTCCTCAATGCTTCTTTCCAGATCTGGACTCTGTTAGTCCATTTGAGTAATTCCACAGTATTGATTATTCATAAACCATTTAGGTACCATTCAGAGTCAAAAAGAACAGGATACTGTTGAATAATTAGGTAATGCCAATGACTGGTCCAGAAGCCAGAGCCTGTTGTCTTGCTCTATTATAATGACAGAGAAGGTGCTAAGAAGCAGGCCCTCTACACATCCTGGTGGTACCATCTGCCTCATCCCAAGAACAGAGGTCCAGCGCATGTGGAATTTGCAGGTGTATATTCCATCTCTCCCCAACTCTTGACTCCTATAAAAGACTCTGCCCAAGGCTTTTTACACAGTGTCCAGACGGATTCATTTTCAGCTAATCACTCCCAAATCATCAACAATATCAATCTGAAGGGTGATTCTCAGCCACAAGCCCTGAGAAACCTGTTCTGTGTCACCTGGGGCTGTGCTGTGGGAAATCTGTGGCACACACAAGCTCCTGAACATTCTCTCTCTCTATCCTGCTCTCTCATACACACAAACAGGCTATTATTTTTAGCCTCTTCTCTAACATTTTTTATTATTGAAAATTTCAAGCCATACCTAAAAATAAAGAATAAAACAATGAACCTTTATGTACCCACCAGCTGACTTCAACATTACCAGCTCATGACCAATGTTATATACACAACTCCCCAAATTATTCTGAAAAAAAAAAAAAAAAAACCACTGCATTTTTACTCTTAAGTTCTTTTAAGCCAATTTAGGTAAAGAAAATACTCACTTGCAATCAAAGATATGTAAGTCTGCTGAGGCCCAAACTTCAAAACGAACTGCTCCACAGTGGCAGCCTCCTGTGTGCTTCACCAGGCCCTGGTATTCACTAAATGAAACAAAAATCAAAAGATAAAGAATTTCTGAATAGTCTGGCAGGGGCCTTATGGCATGGCTCCTGTGCACTCTCTCTTTTTGTTGTTGAAAGAAAGGCAAGATAGAACAAAAGTCTTTTCTACAGGACAAAGAAATGCATATCTGCTTTTTAAGGAGGCACAGTCAATTTTATAAAAGAATGGATTCAGTGCCTTTGTCCACAGCTCTTTGTGCTGTTTCTTAAATTTATTAAACTAAAAAAATATTTCTAGAATTCAGAAAGTAGAGGGAAAAGAAAGAAGCCTAATTTCACCACCCCAACATTTTTATTCAAATGGCTAATAAAACTTTTTATGAGTCAAAGAGAGAGCAATACACAAAACACAGCCAACATAGTTGCTGCCTTTACCAACCTTAAGCAAATCAAAACAAATTGTCCAAATAATATTTAATTATGATTGTAATCAAGATCATATAGGCTGCTTCAGAAAAGCAAGACAGGGCACCAAACTGGATCTGGTGGTTCAGAAAAGTCTTCTGGGACAATAACAAAGGCTCTTATAATTCTGCTCTCTTCTCCAGGATCTTTCATAAACATGACTTTTTATATAACTATAAACACATTACATACAATTTGATCCTTTAAAAACATAAGCTACAACTGAACATTAAGATGAATAAAATACGAAATCACTTTCCAAAAGGACTGATACTCTTATCAACAGTGAATGAGAAAATATTTCACTGAACCTTTTAAGCAATAATCACAGAAAGAGCTCACTGCAGCTTTAATTACCATTATATGATTGCAACAACAGTTTTTTCACGTTTCTTTAGAAGTTAATGTATTTCAATTTCTACTTGCATATACATAATGGTTATTGTAAAAAACCCAAACCACCATATTTGATGGCATTCAAAATGAAAAGTCTCCTGTAATCTTTACAGCAAAAGGGATCCACTATTTACTACATATTCCCTCCAACTTTTTCTACTCAATATTTTAATAAAAACCACGTTTTATACACTTTTGCACAAAATTAATGACTTAAAAATAAAGTACATGCTCATACCAATCTGATGGATGAAAAACATTTAGTCTTTTATGTCAATATTTTAATATCTTTTTCAGTTTGGTGTAGGATTAACCAAAAAAAAAAAATCTCAAATTTGAGTTTTACATTTCTAAGGCTCTTTATATCCCTATACCCACCAGTAGCAAGTGGCTCAAAAAATGTTTGATGGATAAATCTTTTTTTTAAATGTTCAATTTATATCCCCAGACGATAGATGAAAAAGTGAAGCGCACACACAAAAAATAAATAAATAAATAAATAAATAAGTAGTCTCTGCGAAGATGCACCAAAACTATGGGAATTTCTTCTGGAACAATGACATTTTCTTTTGGAATAATCCTAAAGTTGTTCCACAATTGTTAGGTTACTCAGTCTCAGTTCCCAGATTGTTCAATTCATTTTTAAAAATGGCACTGATATATATATCGTTAGGATGTTAAAAATGCCTCTAAAGCACAAGGGTTTTTACATCCCATTTGGAGAAGATGGCAATCCTTGATAGAATAATGTCTCTTTCCTACATCATGGACCACCGAGATGCTCCTTTCTCCAGCTAAAATGATGGCGGTTTTTTTCTTTCACAAGTAGAGATGGGGAAGCGGAATGGTCAGAAAGCCACCAGGGAGCCCCTTTTGTTGGAGGACACTAAGCCTCGAACCCTGCCGCCAACCTCCGGGGCCCTGCTTTGCGCGCACTTCTCTCAGGGATCAACAGTCCCCGCCCCCACCCCCTCCTCCGCAGGCCTGCTGGAACAATAACGGGAGTTCGCTCCCCAGTGGGCTCGCGAGCCGTTAACGCTTCTCTCCCTCCCTCTGCTTTTTCCCTCTTGTCCACCCTCCAAAAACACATGTGTTAATGCAAATAATAATAATAATAACAAAGGAGTTCGGGTATAAGAGAAATCGTGAGGTTTATATCCTAGTCACGGGGAAAGGTCCCTCGCACCCTTCAACACAACGTCCCGAGCACGACGCTGGTGGCCAGGAGAGACCCTTTGTATGCCAACCAAGAAAGCCAAGCGCGGGCTCTAACAAAGACCCTCTCTATCCCGGTAGGCCCTTAGAATTAGGGCCAAACCCACCGCTATACCCGGGGGTGCGTCGGCGCCGTTACGTGGCAGACGCACAGCGGAAAGGTGCCTGCAGCCCGCACGCTGGCAGGGAGGCGATCTGCGCCAGCCCGACTCTAAGCCCAGGGGCGTCAGCGTGGAGCCCACTGCCGTCCGCCCGGCCCAGCCCGCACGCACTCACTCACAAGGTGTCCAGCAGGAGTTTGGCGGCGCCCTCGAAGCTCAGCTTCTGACGTTTCTGGAACGTCTCCCAGCGCTCCCGCTGCTCGCCCAGGTCCAGCGTGGACACCGAGGACGTCGGGGTCGCGGGGGTCGGCGGAGGCGGCGGTGGCGTCGGGAGCAACGCCTGCTCAGCCGGCGGCGGCGGCGGCGGCTCCTCCGGGCCCGCCTCCTGGGCCCGCGGCAGCGAAGGCTTCGGCCGCCGCTTCGCCGACGGCTGTCTGGTGGCTGCCGGACTCCCGCTCCCGGCTTTGCTCGCGGAGCGCCGTGCCCGGCTGTTGCTGGGACCCGAGGAGGCGACCACTGGGGTCCCGGAGGCACCCGACCGCTTCTGCCCGCGCGGTTTGGTAGCCACAGCGCTCCTAGCCCGCCGCATGTCTCCCGCAGCCCAGCGCGCAGGCCTCGCAGCCCAGCGCGCCCCCGCCGCTCTGCGCGCGCCCCCGCCTCTTGCCAACCTGCAGGCCCAGGGGGCGCTGCGCCGGTCTGCCAGAGTCGGGCGGGCTGCACCTGCCTACACCCAGCCTGCCCGCTGGACGGGGCCCCCACCCACTCCGTCTGAGGGCATGCACCTGCCGGGCTGGGTCCAAAAGGTCTACCTGGACCGCGCTTCTGGCCTTTGCTCATAGACACCCAGAGCGAATTTGACTTGCGAACGCGCCCCCGCCCCTCATACCTTCCTGACCTAGGGAAGCCTGAGTCAGACCTAATTCACAGCCACAATTTATCTGGAAACCCGGGTTGACTTCATCTCCAAGTTATAGACCTACCTGGCAGTAGCCATCGTGACACTAACACAAGCCCACGTGTATGAAAGGCCTGGCATCTTCTACCTGCTGCATAAATGGCAGCTGAGGTCATAGTCCTCAAGACTTGGTCTTATCAGTCACATGAGTTTGCAATAACTTATTTCAATTGATGAAGTACAACAGTATATTAGGGATATGGATGGTCAATAGATTTTATTTTTAATTCTAAATGAATGAACCCCGCCCGCATCAATTTCCATTAGTGTGGTTTTATTAACACAGAATCAAAGTTTAAAGAGGAAAAAAATCAGAGACCCACTGATTGAAAATAGATACTCTCTAAACCTATTAGTTGCTCTATCTTATTCATATTTTCAAAGAAATAGCATTTTACTCGTTTTTCTACATTTTTATTTTCTATTTCCATTTCAACCTTATAATTTTCATTTTTGTTCATTGTTATCTTTAAAACAGCTTATTGAAGTACAAAGTCCATTTATTTTCAATCTTTGTAATAATGAAAATATGACTATAAAGTTTCCTCTGAGTATAGCTTTGTATGCCTATATAAAATATACAGTATGTTTATATACTATTTTTTTTTTGTACTGGGGTTTGAACTCAGGGGCATTCAATTACTGAGCCACATCCCCAGCCCTATTTTGTATTTTATTTAGAAACAGGGTCTCACTGACTTGCTTAATGCCTCGGTGTTGCTGAGGCTGGCTTTGAACTCAGAATCCTCCTGACATGTAATATTTGATTCATGAATATATATCAAAGTTTATTCTCCTGCTAATAGGTATTTGTGTTATTTCCAATTTGATAAAGCTGTTATTGACATCTTTGTACAAGTCTTTTGTGAATTCATTTCTTTTTGGTACAAATTTCTGGGTCATACATACAATCAATCAACAAGTACATGAAAAAATGCTCACCATCTCTAGCAGTCAGAGAAATGCAAATCAAAACCACCCTAAGATACCATCTCACTCCAGTAAGATTGGCAGCCATTATGAAGTCAAACAACAACAAGTGCTGGAGAGGATGTGGGGAAAAGGGTACTCTTGTACATTGCTGGTGGGACTGCAAATTGGTGCAGCCAATTTGGAAAGCAGTATGGAGATTTCTTGGAAAGCTGGGAATGGAACCACCATTTGACCCAGCTATTCCCCTTCTGGGTCTATTCCCTAAAGACCTAAAAAGAGCATGCTACAGGGACACTGCTACATCGATGTTCATAGCAGCACAATTCACAATAGCCAGACTATGGAACCAACCTAGATGCCCTTCAATAGACGAATGGATTAAAAAAAAAATGTGGCATTTATACACAATGGAGTATTACTCTGCATTAAAAAATGACAAAATCATAGAATTTTCAGGGAAATGGATGGCATTAGAGCAGATTATGCTAAGTGAAGCTAGCCAATCCCTAAAAAACAAATGCCAAATGTCTTCTTTGATATAAGGAGAGTAAGAACAGAGTAGGGTCGAAGAGCATGAGAAGAAGATTAACATTAAACAGGGATGAGAGGTGGAAGGGAAAGGGAGAGAGAAGGGAAATTGCATGGAAATGGAAGGAGACCCTCAAGGTTATACAAAATTTCATACAAGAGGAAGTGAGGGGAAAGGGAAAAATAATACAAGGGGGACAAATGAATGACAGTAGAGGGGGTAGAGAGAGAAGAGGGGAGGGGAGGGGAGGGGGCATAGTAGAGGATAGGAAAGGCAGCAGAATACAACAGACACTAGTATGGCAATATGTAAATCAATGGATGTGTAACTGATGTGATTCTGCAATTTGTATACGGGGTAAAAATGGGAGTTCATAACCCACTTGAATCAAAGTGTGAAATATGATACATCAAGAACTATGTAATGTTTTGAACAACCAACAATAAAAAATTTTAAAAAAACAACAAATTTCTGGGTCATAGGTTGGCAATCTGGTTTTTGTTGTGGTTTGTTTTGCAGTACTGGGGATGGAACCCAGGGTCCTCTATCACTGAGCTACATCCTCTTTTTTACTTTTATTTTCAGACACCATCTCTCTAAATTGCCCAGGCTGACCTTGAAGTTTAATCCTCCTGCCTCAGCTTCTAAGTAGCTGGGATTCCCAACCACTGTGTGTCCCACCTCATCAGTTTCTAAATTTTGCCTTTCTGGAGGGTGTGCAGTGACATCTCCTTGTAGTATGTTTTTGCACCTCTTTGTCCAGTAGTGATGTTGAGCACTCTTCTTGTGTTTAGTGGGCATTGGGATCTCTTTTGTGAGTTGCTTGTTCACAAGCACTTCTCTTAAAGCTGACATATACACTGAAAATGTATTCTCCCGATGGCAGCTTACCTTTTCACTTTCTTAATCTTTTGATGAGTGGAAATTTTGTATTTCGACATGCCTTTTTAATCACCTTCTTGAGTTTTGGGCTTGCAATAAACTTATTTCAATTGTTGATGAAGTGCAATTGAATTATTTTATGTTCCTTTGTTTGATTTTGAGTTTTTGAGATTTTTAGTGGTGGGTTTGTTTGTTTGTTTGTTTGTTACTGGGGATTGAACCCAAAGGTACTCAGCCACTGAGCCACATCCCCAGCCCTATTTTGTATTTTATTTAGAGATATGGTCTCACTGAGTTGCTTAGTGCCTTGCCATTGCTGAGGATGGCTTGAATTCCAGATCCTCCTGTCTCAGCTGGGATTACAGATATGAGCCACTGTGCCCAGCTATTTTATGGTATTTTTTTATATCATACTAAAAAAAAATCATTGCCTACCCCAAATGTCATGAAGGTTTTCTTTTGTATCTTTTCTCTCTCTCTTTTTTTTCCCTTTTCTTTTTGCATACTAGGATTTAACCCAGGAGCACTCTATCACTGACCTACATCTCTAGCCTTTTTTTTTTAACTGAAGATTAAACCCAGAGGCACTTTATGCTTTACCACCGAGCTACATCTCTAGTCTTTTTTATTTTTTTATTTTGAGACAGGATCTCACTAAGTTCACAAGTCTTCACTAAATTGCTGAGACTGGCCTTGAACTTCTGATTCTCCCGCCTCAGCCTCCCCAATCACTGGGATTACAGGTCTGTGCCACCATGCCTGGCCCTTTTTTGATTTTTTGAAACAGTTGCCCAGGCTAGCCTCAAACTTGCAATCCTACTGCCTTAGCCTACAGTCACTGGGATCACAAGTATGCACCATCACACCTGGAATTCTGTATTTTTCAGAAATTTTGTAGTTTTCTCTCATACTTAGATCTATTATGCATCTGAAATTAATTTTGACATCATTTGATGTCAGGCAGGTTCATTTTCCCCCCATATAGATATCCAGTTGCTTCATCTCTATTTATTGAAAGATCTTTCTCTTCCCCACTGAACTGCAATAGCACCTTTGTCAAATATAAAGTGATCCTAGCAAGGAACAATGGTGCACTCCAGTAGTCCCAGCTACTCTGGAGGCAAATTTGAGGCCAGCCTAGGCAATTTAGAGAGACATTGTCCCAAAGTAAATTTTTTTTAAAAGGGCTGGCAGTGAACTTAGCTCAGTGGTAGAGCACTTACTTAAAATGCACAAGGCCCTGGGTTCAATCCCCAATACTGCAAAAAAATTAATTAATTAAAAATCCAAGCATGGGTCTAAAAACAGACATGTAGGTCTATGTCTCAATTCTGTTCCACTGATTTACTTAACTATTTTTACAACAATACCACTGTTTTGACTATTTAGTTTAATCGCTTAGTTCTGAAGTCTGATGAAGTACTCCATGTTTGTTGTTCAAGATTGTCTTGGCCCAAGTTTTGTGCGTTTCCATATAAAGTTAGTTTTTGATCTCTTTAAAAAAAAAAAAAAAAAAAAAACCCTGCTAGACTGTCAACCAAACTTCTGTGAAAAACTCACTTCCCAGTCTTAACTTCCTTTAATTTTCATTCTTTCACTTCTCTCCTAAAAGTTAGACAAATTAATATTTTTCATCTTATTTTAATAACCCCTGGATTGAATCAGATTCCTTCCTAGAGTCAGACTGTTCCAGGCACATGTCTTTTTAATCACCTTCATGAGTTTTGGGTTTGCAATAACCTTATAAAATTGTTTCCTCTACCTCGACTTTGAAGCCAAATTATGGCATAATGTTCTTAAAATAAAAGCCCAATTCATGCTTTTCATTTTAAACCTGAGCTAAATCTTACATACATTTAATTATTTTTACATACATACAAACTTTTATATCTATCACCCAGATCAAGGTACAGAACATTTCCAGAATCTTAGAAGGGTCCTTTGTCCTCTCTCCTAGTCAATCCTCCCCAAGGATAACCACTACTCATATCACCATGAAATTGTTTGGAGTTGCATTGAATCTGTAGATTAACACAAGAGATTGACTTAACAGTATTGATTCTTCCAATCTATAAACACATTAAATCTCTTCATTTATGGAATCCAGCTTCATTTCTCTCAGCAATTTTGTAACACATATTTTGTTAAAATTCATGCCCAAATACTTGATATTTTGCTATTACAATCGGTGTTTTAAAATTTTCCAATTGTTTGTTACTAGTATATAGAAATCAATTATTTTACAAATTGAATTTGTGTCCATTGGCCTTGCTAAATCAAATTCACTTATTGGACCACCTAGTAAATTTGATTTCCTTTTTGATCTGAATGTTAGACTATTTCTTAATTACCAAGAAAAGTTTTTGTTGTTGTTGTTTTGTTTTGGTGGAAGGTTGGTTTTGTTTTAACAATGGGATCTTGTAAATACTGTCCAGAATGGCTGCAAACATCTGGGGTCAATGATTCTCCTGCATCCATTCCAGAGTAGCTGAGACTACAGACACATACCACTGCACCTCACTTCCAAGTAAAGTTTATTATTTTATTTTTTATGTGCTGAGGATGAAGCTCAGGGCCTTCCACATGCTAGGCAAGCACTTTCCCATGAAGCTATACACCCAACCCCAAGCAAAGTAAAAAAAAAAAAAAATTGGGAGGGGGTTGACTTCTCAATTTATTGGGTTATAGTTAAAGTTACTATATTATAAAATCATCATGAATTTATTATCTTTTCCTTTATAACCAGGCACATAACTGATTTTCATGGACAGAAAGGACATAGTAACTGAAAATTAGAAAGCTCTCTTTGTGGTAAAGCAAATTTATAAACTGTATTATTCCTCTAGGATTTGCTTCCCGCTTCCAGGGGCACTTAACCACTAAGCCACATCCCCATCCCTTCTTATTTTTTATTTTGAGACAGATTGTAAGTTGCTTAAAGCCTTGCTAAATTACTGAGGGTGGCTTTAAACTTGCAATCCTCCTGCTTCAGCCTCCCAAGCCCTGAAATTACAGGCATGTGCCACAGTGCCTGGCTTTCTTTTTGCCTAATTTGTTGAAGTCTGAAAATGAATATTTATGCCTTTGGCCATGTTTGGTACAAACATATTTGAGCCTTATGCTGTCTTTATGAATTTTGAACAACTATGAATTCAGTAAGCATGGAAAATGTATATTATTTTACATTACATATGTAAAGTCATGTCTTTTATTAAAGAGTGGAATTTTTGCACTTGTGAATGTATCTGGTCTTGATTCCAAAGTATCTGATGACAGTTCCCATTTCTGCTTTCTTTTTATTTGCACTTACCTCCACTCCTCCCTATTTTCAAAACTTTAATCCTTTCAAATGCAAATAGGTGAACTTTTAAAATTCTCCTTGAATTTTTCTTTAATAAAAATAGAACTGTGTTCTTTTGTGACTGTTATTAAACTGGAATCTTTGTGCTTTATTTTATCCATAAATTTATGTTTATATCTTGCCTTGTTGTTGAGTCTTTTTTTTATATTAATATGGAAGTTTTTCTTCATTCCCTTTTGCCCTCTTGTTGATTGGAAGTTCTATTGTCTATGATGCTGGTATTTCCCTTCCTTTCTATAGTAATTATGATGAAACCCGTATTCCTCTAGTGATATTGCAAAATTGATCAATAAATGTTTCTGAATATTTTATCTGTTTATTCCCCCCACATGCTTCCCCTAGAATAATATTTCAGAATTTGAGAGTTTTCTACTTTATTTCACCATTGGCCCCATGCCCCTCTTAGGCTACCTCATATTTAAGACTCTTTCCTGAACATTTATACTATCTCTTATCTCATTAGTATCTCAACAGTGTCATGTCACAATGTCAGTTCCAAGAGTTGCTGATGGATTTTATTATTTTGTACCCATAGCACTAAGGACTAATCCTGGTGCCCTAAATGTTTACAGAATGAATAAACTATTCATTTAGATATAATTATTACATTATTACAATATTAATTGTTCACAAGTACTGTGCTCATCATCTATACTATTTTGAGGTCATGTTTTTAATACAATTATCAATTTATTAGAGAACTTTATTTACCTCATGTAGGGTACCTCAGTGATTAATTTAAGTACTTGATGTCTATAGCTATCTTTCTTTTGCCCTAAAAGATGAATGACATTTTGTCTGGGAATAGAATTTTTGACTCCTTAGTTGCAGTTTGTCTCTTCAAGTTTAGGATACTATTGCACTATCTTCTAGTTTTCGGTGAAGCAAATGAGAATTCTAAAGTTAGTTTTATTTGCTTTCTGCTTGAAAAAAAAAATAGTCTCTTCTTCCAATGTAAAAACTTGTACATTGGGGCTGGGATTGTGGCTCAGTGGTAGAGCACTTGCTTAGCATGGGTGAGGCACTGGGTTCGATCCTCAGCACCACATAAAGATAAATAAATAAAGGTGTTGGATCCATCTACAATTAAAAAATATTTTAAAAAAACAACTTGTATATTTCTTCCTTTACCCTCGGAATCAAGAAATTTTGCTCAGATGTGTATATCTTTTCTTTAAAGAGAGAGTGTGTGTGTGTGAGAGAGAGAGAGAGAGAGAATTTTTTAATATTTATTTATTTTTTTTTTTAGTTTTCGGCGGACCCAACATCTTTGTTTGTATGTGGTGCTGAGGATAGAACCTGGGCCGCACGCATGCCAGGCAAGGGCGCTACCACTTGAGCCACATCCCCAGCTCTCAGATGAATATATCTTTTCAAAAAATAAAAAACCACTCCTATCTGAATGTTGACAAGATGAATACCTGAAAAGCTTGATATGTAAGAGGAAACAAAATATGCATTTATACATTAGAAATGAAAAAGAAATGATAATCACAGAAACAGAATGATGAAAAAGTTCTGAAAATAGATAATAGTAATGGTTGCACAACATTGTAAATGTACTTAATACCACTGAATTATACATTAAGAGTACCACCTCACTGGGCACAGTGGCTCACACCTATAATCCCAGGGCTCTGGAGGATGAGGCAGGAGGATTGCAAGTTCAAAGACAGCCTCAGCAAAAGCAAGGCGCTAAGCAACTCAGTGAGACCCTGTCTCTAAATAAAATACAAAATATGGGCTGGGGTTATGGCTCAGTGGTAGAGCACATGTGTGAAGCACTGGTTTTGATTTCAGCACCACATAAAAATAAATAAAATCAAGGTATTATGTCCATCTACAACTAAAAAAAGTAAAATAAAATACAAAATAAGGCTAGGGATGTGGTTCAGTGGTCAAGTGCCCCTGAGATCAATCCCCAGTACCCCCCCAAAAAAAGTTTATAATAGTAAATTTTATATTATGTATATTTTACAATAAAGAAATTCTTCCTGGATTTTAAAGCATAGTAAAAAAATAAAGAAAATTCCTTATAATTTACACACTGCAGATATATAACAAGGCAGCAGATTCACAATATAAGAGCCCACTCCTGAAAATCAAGAGTGGGTATTTTTGAATCTACTAAAGTCAAATTCATACAGACAAAAATTACATGATAGTTGCCAGGGGCTGAGGAAAGGGGGATGGGAAGTTAGTGTTTAATGGATACAGTCTTGTTCAAGGCCTTGGGTTTGATCCCCAGCACTGGAAACAAAACAAAATAAAATAGTAGTGGGTATAGACTTTTAGTTAGGGAAGATGAAAAAAAATTGGAGATGGATAGTTGCACAAAGATCTCAATATACTGAAAGCCACTGAAATGTACACCTAAAATGGTTAAATGGCATGGTGGTATGGTGGTGCACATCTGTAATCCCAGCTATATAATAGGTTGAGGCAGGAGTATCAAATGTTCAAGGCCAGAAACAGCAACTTAATGAGGCCCTGTCTCAAAAGAAACAACAACAACAACAAAGGTTAAAATGGTGAATTTTATCCATATTCTATCTTACCACAATTTTTAAAAAGTCTCGACTTGGGGATTAGGGATAGAGCTCAGTTGGTAGAGTGCTTGCCTCGCATGCACAAGGCCCTGGGTTCAATCCCCAGCACCAAAAAAAAAAAGTCTTGACTGGGGATGTAACTCAGTGGTAGAGCACTTGCCTAGCACATATGAGGTCCTGGGTTCAATTCCCAGTACCACACACACCTACACCCGCCTCCACACACACACATACAAGGTTATGTGAGTATTTCTGGTTCTAGCTTAGACTCCCAAAACCAACAGGATAAGGTCTCTGGTGACTCATGATATGAGAAATAAATCCATGCTATGTGCTCACAAAATGAAGGTCAAGACTACTCTAAAGGGACAAATCAAAAAGCTCTGGTAAATTTCTACAGGATTTTATAAAAAGGAAATCTGAACACAGGATAGTGTGTTCAATTTGCTTTTCTCCAAAACATTGCTCTATAAATTCCAATTTGGGGAACAGGACTGATAGAAGTATAAAATCATGCTGAGCATAGTGGCATATAACTGTAATCTCAGCTACTCAGGAGGCAGAGACAGAGGATTGCAAGTTCAAGGTCAGCCTGGAAATTCAGTGATACCTAAATTTTTATCTTATTGAATTTTATTCAGGTTTGGATATCAGGAATTGAACCCAGAGATGCTAAATCACTGAGCCACATCCTTAATCCTTTTTATTTTGAAATAAGTTCCCATTAAGTTGCTTAAGGCCTCACTAAGTTGCTGCAGCTGTCTTTGAACTTGTGATCCTCCTGCCTCAGCTTCCCAAGCTGCTGAGATTACAGATGTTCACCACCACACCTTGTGGTTCAGTGGTAGAGCACCCCTGGGTTCAATCCTCAGTACTATTAGAAAGAAAGAAAAAGAGGGCTAGGATTGTGGCTCAGTGGTAGAGCACTTGCCTAGCACATGTGAGGCACTGGGTTCGAGTCTCAGCACCACATACAAATAAATAAATAAAATTTATCAACAATGAATAAAAGTATTAAAAAAAGAAAAGAAAGAGAGGATAGATTCATAAGCAAGTAAATAACGGTACTCTTGAGGTACTGGAGAATGAGACTAATCAAATTGTTATGTGCATGTATGAATATGACATAATGAACCCTACTATTATGTATAATTATAACGCACCAATAAAAAATTAAAAAAAACCAGTAACCTTTTCAGATATAATTTGTCTGTGCTTGAGATGAGTAATGTCTGGTAACAGCTGTTTAGCTCCCCGTGGTGTGTAAAATACACAAGAGCCACAAGGCGGCAGGAAGTCCTTGCCATGCAGACAGGATAGACATAATGACAAGCAGTTAAAACAATTAAGGACCACCATTTTGCACACTCAGGCTTATGAGATACTCCAGCTACCTACCAGGGAGAAAAGAATGTGACAGAGGTTAAGATGGACTGGCCAGACTGTCCTATTTCAACCACAGTACCCAAATTTTCTCAGCTCATGTGACAGGTTTCATTTCTTTTCCTGGTATTATTTATCTCAAATTTTATATCCCTCCTATCAAACTGCCTATGGTAAACACTATTTTCTTTTTTAGTTTTCGGCAGACACAACATCTTTGTTTGTATGTGGTGCTGAGGATCGAACCCGGGCCGCACGCATGCCAGGCGAGCGCGCTACCGCTTGAGCCACATCCCCAGCCCCACTATTTTCTTTTTAAACTCTTTTTTTAATATTTATTTTATATTTATATTTATTTTTTAGGTGTAGATGGACACAACACAATGCCTTTATTTTTATGTGGTGCTGAGGATAGAACCCGGGTCTCCCCTGTGCTAGGCCACAATCCCAGCCCCCAATAAACACTATTTTCTGAGCACTTGCAGGGTCATCATTAATCTTTGTGACAATTAAAAGAATAAGTCTTTTCTGGAAAGACAACCTAGCAGACACAGGACTTGGCAAGATGATTGATGATGTTGAAGAAAAGAATGTTCAATGACATTTGTCAAAGAACAGGAAGTAAGATTTTTTTCCAGACCATCAAGATAGGTGTAGGGACCACTTGCAGTTGGGTCTTGAAGTAGGGAAAGAAATTGAGCTCAACTCTGAATATAGTATCAACATGTAGGCATTTATAGCTAAGGAGCAAGGTGGGGTAAATGAATGGAAAATTAATAAGAGAAAATATCAGGTGTTGTTGGAGTCCAGCTCCGGCAGGGGGCCTCAGGAGACAGAGGGTGAAGAGTCTCCAAAAGGTGGTGGAGAAACAACAGACACTAAAGTAAAGGTGCTGAATCCCCATCTTTACTTGTGAAGTTAATCATATATACTTTTCATTTTGGCAGGCTCACAGTATTTTGTGGTTACAAAACAAGAATCCTTATTCAAAGAAACAAAATATTACATAGCTACAATTAGATAAGAAGAATGTATCTTGGCTTATGCGTAAGCAAGCATTTTTACTTTCAGTTCTCTTATGCATATTGCTTTGAGCTGTTTCTGCTTAGTTAACTTTTAATAGTGAGAAATGTCCCAGACTATTGGCCTATACCTTGACTATTCTTTCTTGACTTATTGACTAGAACCGGTGCCGCAGTTATGGCAAGTGGTTAACTTGAAAAGAGAGGCTACTAATTTTAATCAAACAAGAGTAAGAGCATCAAACCATTGTGCACAGAAACAAGAACAAGTTGCCCAGTACCAAGCACTAATCTGTCTTCTTAATATTAATTTTTCTTCTCTAGATTTTAATTTAATTTCTCAAAAACTTCCTTGACTGTTTTTCCTACAGGGGGTTTCTCATTAAACATTAACAATTTACATTCCACAGCTGAATCATTGCATTTAGAGCAAACAGATTTATTCTTTAGAAGTAGTTGCATTAACTGGGAAAGTCATGTTTTTTCCTTCATACTTAATGGTCATATGAGAAGTCACAACTATACTTATTAACAGGAATACAAAAACAAACCAGCCCATTCCCAGAAACATACTGCACTCCTCCAGAGGATGGACGCCTTGGGCCATCTACCTCAGTAGGGCCTTGCCTTTGCCTGAGTCAGGGGAGGGGCGCAGCAAGGTGTAAGGGAGATTCTGGCTAAAAATCAGGCCAGGGTGACATCACCTGGGGATGGTAGATGAGGGATGATGGATTAGTTCAAGAATATTACATATCAAAGAAGGGATTCTAGATAAACTGACCTAGCAAGGTTCTTTTGCTAAAATTGGATTTTACAAAGAAACACACAGAGGGGAGTAGAAAAATATTCAGAACCCTAACTAATTTGATCAAAGAATCTTTGTCAATGCTTCTAAATGAATTCTTCTTCCTGCGTAGCCCTATGTGGTGGTCCCAAGTGCTTAGTATCAGGCGCTGTGCTGAGCAGCACTTTGTATGCCTTATCTACCATTCCTCACAGGGAAGGTGTTATTACTGTCCACATTTGCATGATGCAAAAACTAAATCCCTTATTTAACTCATCCTCACACAGCTAGCAAGTGGCAGTGCTCAAGGATGGGCTAGGCGGCAGGAGGCCCTTGCCATGCAGACAGGACAGACATGATGACCTTGGATACCCTAAACTTCCCACATTCCCTGGTATTGACAAAATCTTCACCCTGCCTTCCTCTTAGTCTATGCCCTCATAGCAATAAGATTTTTAAAAACTCTATCGTTACACGAACATACATAATGTATATGTAGAGTTCAAGTAATAATATTAAATGTCCAACCATGTTATAGAGTTGAGCTTTATCCACTTCCCCGATGTTCCCTGGTATCTTCTCCCTGCATCCCTGTCCCCACCAGGTAATCACCATCCTGAATACTGTGTTATCACACATATATGTATATTCAAATAATGTTATTTAGTCTTGTGGGGGTTTGTTTGGGTTTTGGTTTTTGAGACTGGGGGATTGAGTCCAAGGCCTTGAGCCTGTATGTACCACTGAGCTACGTACCAAGCCTCCAGTAGGCTTATCTATTTTTGAACAAGTTAACTAATATTGCATGTGTTCTTCTGAAACTTTTGTGCCAACTATAGGTGAGAGCCCCTGTTGGTTTGCATTCCATCCAACACTTGATATCATTAAAAAAAAATTTTTTTTTGAGACAGTGTCTCACTATGTTGCCCGTGATGGCCTCAAACACACAATCTTCCCACCTCAGCCTACTGAATATCTAGGATTATAAGCATGGGCCACTGCACTAGGCTTGTTTGAAAAAAAAAATATTTTTGGTCCACCTGGAAGTTGTGAAATGGTATCTTGTCATGGTTCCAATTTGTCTATGCCTGGTTACTAATCCAGTTGATCAACTGGTTATGTTTCTTCCATCCTATTTCTTCTTTTATGTTCATTCTATATTCTAGATCTGTTCTGTCCAATGTGGATGCCACTACTCTATGTAGCTATTTAAATTTAAATTTGATTAAAACTAAATGTGATTTTAAATTGTTTTCACTCTCACTAACCATATTTCAAGTGCTCAATAGTTTCACATGGTTCATGGCCTTTGGATGGTACAAATATAGAGCATTTCCATCATTGCAGAATGCTTTATTGTACAACCCCATTATAGGTAAAAATCCTTGTGAATAAATATGTTGCAAGTATCTTCTTCAAATTTATGGCTAGTCTTGTCCCTTCTTTTGTTGGGCATACTAATAAAGAGAAGTCCTTATTGTTAATGTGGTTGGATTTATTTGCCAAATGTTTCAACTTTGGTCATAAAGATATTTGCTTATATTTCCTCCTAAAAAGTATATGAAGCCAGGTGTGGTGCACACCTGCAATTTCACTGATTTGGGAGGCTGAGGCAGAAGGATTCCCAAATTTAAGACCAGCCTCAGCAACTCAGTGAGACCTTCAGCAACTAAGCAAGACCCTGTCTCAAAATAAAAAATAAACAGGATAGGGGATAGGGCTGGGGTTGTGGCTCAGCGGTAGAGCGCTCACCTAGCACATGCGAGGCCCTGGGTTCAATCTTCAGCACCATGCAAAAGTAAATAAATAAAAACAAAGGTGTACAAGTAAAAATAAATAAATATTTTTAAAAAAGGATAGGGGATATATCTGAGTGGCAAAATGCTCTTGGGCTTCATTCCCAATACCCCGCCACCAACACACACATACACACTCTCTCTCTCTCTCTCTCTCTCTCTCTCTCTCTATATATATATATATATATATATATATATATATATATATATATGCAGTTTTGGTAAGATGTGGTGGTATATACCTATAATCCTAGTTACTCAGGAGGCCAAGGCAGGAGGAATGCAAGTTTGAGGCCACCCTGAGCAATTTGGTAAGACCCTGTCTCAGAATAAAAATAATTTAAAAGGACTGGGATGTGGCTCCGCAGTAGAGCACCCAGTTCAATCTCCAGTACCACCAAAACAACAAACAAACAAACAAAGCATGTTAACTTCTGCCTTTCATGTTTAAGTTCTTGAGTCCACCCAAGAATTTAATTTTGAGTGTGGCATAGAGTAGTGATATATTTCATTTTTCCAACTGTGCCAGCACCAGAGTCCCTTCTTTTCCCCATTCTTAGTTTATTAGGTTTTTATACACCCATGTTCTTTCTCTGTGTTCTCTTCTGTTCCATTAATTATAAGCCAAGAGCATTGTCCTGTTATCACTTTATAATGTAAAAAAAAAAAAAATCTTGTTTACCTTGGCTTTTCAGGACTTTTGACTGTTCTTGGCCCTTTGCACATCCATATAAATTTAGATTCCTATTTCAAGTTATATATAATATCCTGTTGGAATTTTGATTGGGAATACATTAACTCTATAGATTGATCTCAAAAAGCACCTGGTATCTATGGGCTATGTATAGGGATGCAATGTTAAACAAGACAGACAAGGGGGCTTCCCATCATAATTAGAATAAAGTCCAAACTCTACTATCACCTATACACCAATCCTCACTACTCAAAACTTTCCTCCACTCCCAGTTCACCTCCCATTGTTCTCTCTTCCTCTGTGATCCAGCCACACAGTCCTCTGCCTTTCACTTAGGACTGTCAAGTACATACCTTGTGATTTTTGCTGGAATTACCTATCCCCATATTTGCATGGTTGGCTCTTACTTTAAGCAGGTCTTTGCTCAATCACCTTCTCAGAGCTATCTTACTAAAATAGCTGCAACATTATTTCATGAATTATTGCATTGTTTTTCTCCATAGCACCTATCACCACATATTACATATGTACTTGGTTTTTCCTGCCTCCCTCCTAGAGAGTCAGCTCCAGGTACCAGGAACTTTGTCTTATATACTGTTATCTCCTCATGGCCTTAACTTGTGCCTGGAAAGTAGCAGACATTTGGCAATTTTGTTGAACAAACAAAAAGAAGCTAATCCAGACAGACATCAGGAGGTTTCTGAAAAAATCTGAGTTTGTACAGGTAACAGTAGCAGCCTAAAGTCTTAAAAAATATTTGGCTAGTGCTTATCCATTATAAGCACTACTCTTCCTGATATCACAAGACAACTATTCCCAAAGTAGACAACTATTCCCAAATTAAATTTCCTTTTCAAAAGGAGAACTCGTGGGCTGAGGTTGTGGCTCAGTGATAAAGCGCTTGCCTAGCATGAGTGAGGCAGTGGGTTTGATTCTCAGCACTACATACAAATAAATAAAATAAAGGTCCATTTGACAACTAAAAAATATATTTTTTTTAAAAAAAGGAGAAATTGGGGGGCTGGGGATGTGGCTCAAGTGGTAGCGCGCTCGCCTGGCATGCGTGCGGCCCGGGTTCGATCCTCAGCACCACATACAAAGATGTTGTGTCCGCCGAGAACTAAAAAATAAATATTAAAAAAAAAAGGAGAAATTGGGGACTGGGGCTGGAGCTCAGTGGTAGAGCACTTGCCTTGCACGTGTGAGGCACTAGGTTTGATACTCAGCACCACATAAAAATAAATTAATAAACAAAGATTTTTTTTAAAAAAAGGAGAAATTGTACACTGTTTTTAGAGCTATTCCTGTATCTGCTGGTTCTCAATAGCCTTTTACTCAAAAGGCATTTTTCATAGTGGAATATTTTGGTACCCTTCAGAGCCATAACTGTTACTGTTTTTCAGTCTTCATTTGATGTTTATTAATGAACATTTGGTTTTATTTAAAAATAAAAAACAGCTGGACATGGTGGAACAGGCCTGTAATCCCAGTGATTCAGGAGGTTGAAAGAGAAGGATCACAAGTTCCAAGTCAGCCTGTACTACTTACCAAGACCCTGCCTCAAAAGCCAAAGACAAAATTAATAAAAGTGCTGTGGTTGTAGTTTAGTGATAGCATGCCACTGGGTTCAATCCCCAGCGCCACAAAAAAAAAAAAGTAAAAATAAAAAACAACAAATGCCAAAAAACACAATTTTCATTTCCTCTGGAAACCTGTACCTCCACAATTCTCCTTGGTGACTGGGGGCCTTTTTATATTGCTAGAACCTTCTCTCAGACTCCTGATGCTCCACCTTTATTAAACCACTCAATGTCCCCAAGGTTTCCAGTGGCTACTGAGGCCAGAGCCACATTTGTCTCTTTGGAGTAAGGGTCCAACCCTTTGCTCCAGAAGGGTCATGGGTCCTCCAGTGTGTGAGGGGGAACATTTGTGTACTGGAGCCTTTCTCCGGGGAGAAAGTGTTGGATGGCCCAGGATGGAGTCCATCAGGGAGCCAGCAGGTGCTGATTGAGCACCTAACTGTGATGGGCATGGTTTGGGGCAGACAGGAATGAGACAGTTTCTGAGCTCATGAGGCTTCCAACCCACAGAGGGTAAAAGAGTGAATAAACTGAATATGTCGACCTAGAAAGAAACTCCACAGATTCTCTAAAACAAATGATTTTATTTAGGAACAGCAGGGAAATGCAATCTAGGATATCCATGTTATGATGTATCATCGGCACATCTGAGGCAGCTGGAATGAAAGCAAGACTTAAAGGCAAAGTCCTCATAAGCTGATTTGTAATAAAAATCGTTACAAGGGCTTGATGCAGGAGTTATTTTAGGTTACCGGAGACAGCTATCACTAAGCAAATGTCCTTGTGCAAAGGGCTTACCAGTTCTCAGAATTTCCTGAAATAAGTCTCATTAAAGACTTATTTAAGTGGCTCAGTGGTAGAGTACTTGCCTAGCACGTAGAAGACTCAGGGTTCAATCCCCGGCCTCATTAAAAAAAAAAAAAAAGTTCCATCACACATGTATATTCATTGTACACAGAAATTTTTTATAATAAGGCCTATTGTAGGCAATTCATGTGTGAATGCTCTTCTTTCTGGCCTCTTAGCTCCATTTTTAAGGGCTGCAACTTTCCCAGATAATTTCAGTTATTGATAAGTGCTATGGTGGGTGGCTAAAGAAGGCCTCTGTATAGGGGAGCTCTGCAGTGAAACCTGGTTGATGAGAAAGAGAGAATGCAGTCCAAGCAGAAGGAATAACACGGGCCCTGAGATCAGGATGGGCTTGGTGTGTCTGGGACACAGTAGGAAGATTGTTTGGAGAATGACGGTGACTGAAGGTGTTCTGGAGGGAGTTAAAAGTTGAAAAAGATGCATGCTAGGCCTATAAGCAATGGTAAGAAATCTGGATCTTATTCTAATTATAATAGGAAAGTGATGGGTAGCAAATGGTGTGAATTGAGTTCCTGGATTCTTCAGTAACGCAAGATGCCCACTGTAGGTTGCATGGAGCTTAGTAGCTAGGAGCCCTAAATACAAAAGAGGCATGAGAAAAGGCATCTTATACATGACTAGGGAATCCAGTTATGGTGAGATGAAGCCTCTCTGTAGGTATGTAGATCACCCTTTGAACAGAGAATGTTCAAAGGGTGACCTACATAGGTATCAGTCTACATTGAAGCTGTGCCTCCAAGGGATTTGAACCTTACCTTGGCATCCTGGTGAATTCAGCTCCAGGAAAATGACCCCCATCCCTACTGCAGCTCAGCTGTAGCTGAGCATATCCTTTATGCCATTATTGTTTCTTATACACTCCTTTATTGAAGTGTTTCTCTTATGGTATTAGGATAACTTCCATGTTTTATTTTTTTTAATATTTACTTTTTAGTTGTAGATGGACACAATACATTTATTTTATTTTTTTATTTTTATGTGGTGCTGAGGATCGAACCCAGGGCCTCACATGTGCTAGGCAAGCACTCTACCGCTGAACCACAACTCCACCCCCTTTTAAATTTTTAGTTGCAAATGGACACGATACCTTTATTTTTTTGTGTGTGGTGCTGAGGATTGAACCCAGGACATTGTACATGTGAGGCAAGCACTCTACCAACTGAGCTACAGTCCCAGCTCCCCCATGTTTTTTGTTTAAATGAATGATGAGCTACATTGGAATAGGCTCCAAGGTGTATTGGTAACACAATGAATGGTTAGGTGAGATATTTACAAGGAGTTCAAAGAGGACACCTAAGGCATTTGAATTTGCTCCTGGGGAGAACTCTCTTCTGTCCCATTTTTTAAAAATACTTTTTAATTGTCAATGGACCTTTATTTTATTTATTTATATGTGGTGCTGAGGATCAAATCAAGGGCCTCACACATGCTAGGCGAGCGTTCTACCACTGAGCCACAGCCACAGCCCCCTTTTGTCCCATTTTTAACAAAAGATTTCTTTTGAAACACAGCATCAATAGTAGATTGACCATGACCCATCTACTTACCCCAACAGATTTTTACCCTTTTCCATACCATACTGAGATACTGAACAAACTGGATTGAATCCTCATAAAACAACTGGTCTATACCAAGCACTGGTCTATACCAAGGGCTGGTTTATACCAAAGGAAACAGCTGTAGTAAAATTCTTGATTCTCTCCATTAGAGGGTTATATAGGATTTCACCATTCATCATAAAGTGTTTTTTTTTAATATTTATTTTTTAGTTTTCGGTGGACACAACATCTTTATTTTATTTGTATGTGGTGCTGAGGATTGAACCCAGCGCCCCGCGCATGCCAGGCAAGCGCGCTACCGCTTGAGCCACATCCCCAGCACCAAAGTGTTCTTTATAAGAATTTACATGAGGGCTGGGATGTGGCTCAAGTGGTAGCGTGCTTGCCTAGCATGCGTGAGGCACTGGGTTAGATTCTCAGCACCACATAAAAACAAAGATATTGTATCTACCTAAATCTAAGAAATAAATATTTTTAAAAAAATGAATTTACACAAGACATTTCTCTCACAAAAAGTTCCGTTTCAAGCTGGGGATGGTGGCACATGCCTGTAATCCTAACTGCTCCAGAGGCTGAAGTGGGAGGATTATAAATTTGAGGTGGGCCTAAGCAACTCAGCAAGACCCTGTCTCAAAATAAAAAAAGGGCAGGGGATGTAGCTCAGTAGTAGGGTGCTCCTTTCAATCCCTAGTACCAATAAATAAATAAATAAAACCAAGATAAAGAAAAAGTTCCATTTCAGGGCTGGGAGCTGGGAGCATAGGTCAGCAATAGAGCTCTTGCTTAGCATGCCCAAGACCTGGGTTCAATTTCCAGTACTGCAAAAGAAAAAGTTACTTCTCTTGAGTAATCATTTTATCTGTATATTAAGGATGGTGTGATTTTTTTTTTTTTTTTTTTTTTTTGTCTATGTTGGCAAGACTGGTCTTGAACTCCCAATCCCCCTGCCTCAGCTGAGTAGACAGGACTACAAGTCACAGGCAACCACATTCAGCTTGGGATACTGATTCATGCCTAATGTTTACCTCTTTACTTTGGCTACTTGGGTAGCTTAGCACAAGATTTGTAACCTATTTTCAATAATCACAAAGAACCTCTGGAGACCATCTACTTTCTGGGTATATACTCATTCAAAGCAACATTATTCAGAAGAGCCAAAAGGAGAAAACAACCAAATATCCATCACCAGGTGGATGGACAAAGAAAATGTGGTATATACATACAATGGAAATGAGTCTTAAAAAAGAAGAAAATTCTGTCACATGCTACAACATGGATGAAACTCAATGACCTTACAGTAAATGAAAATAGTCACAAAAAGATGAAAACTATATGAGGTATCTAAAGTGGTCAAACTGGTAAACAGAAAGTAGAATGATGGTTGCCAGTGGTGGGAAGGGCTGGAAAAAGAGGAGTTGTTTACTGTATATAGTGTATGAAAAATTCTTGAGATCTGTTGTACAACAATATGTATATAGTTAACACTACCAAACTAAATCATTAAAAATGGTTGAGATGGTCAATTTTACATGGTTTTTACTCCACTTAAAAATGAAAAAAATCACCTGATGCAGTGACACCCACCTCTAATCCCAGTTACCTGGGAGGCTGAGTCAGGAGGATTTCAGGTTAGATGCTAGCCTCAACAGCTGAGACCCTGTATCAAAAAACAAACAAACTAAAAGAGCTGGGGGATGTAGCTTAGTGGTAGAGCACCCCTGTGTTCAATGCCCAGCACTACAAAAAGAAATAAATGAGTAAAAGAAAAAGAAAAAAAAATTAATTTAAAGCTTATGCAGATTTATGGTGGTATTTATTATCTCTAATTTTCATGTATGTATGTAGTCTTTCATAATAAAAAAATTTTAAAGAAACTATTTATTTTAGTTTTAGTGGGGATTAAACCCAGGGTCTCATGCATGTTAAGCAAGCCCTCTTTTACTAAGTTCCTTCACCAGCTCTGAAGAAGCTATTTTAATATAGATGGATTTATGAACACAGTAAAGAATTTCGTTGAGTTCATCTGGGCATTCAATATCAAAGTTTCAACTTGCTTATAATAAACTAGGCATAAGTCTCATAATTGATTTGGGAAAAACAGCCAAATGTGAAATACAAAGAAAATTACAAACCACAGACCAACACCTATTTTAAATATCACCTGATGATGTCAAGGAAACAACTGTGCTTTTCTAATTGAAACCACAGTTTTCTTGCAGATTTTTAGTAAGAGACATGTAGCCAAATAAAATCACTTCGAATCTCAGAATCAATTCCTCTTCAGTTTCAAGGTAAGTCTAGGCAAAAAAACATATTCTTACGGAGAATAAATGTCTTTTTGCTTTGTTTTAGTGACTTCAGGCTGTCATTATTTTTTTGCTTTTCAAGTGAATAAAAGAAAAAATTCCACTTTATTAAGCGAACATGAGCATAGTGCCAAATACTGTGTTCTGTAAAATTTGCTTACAAATTAACTTTTGCAATTTATTGCCAGAAATTATGTTATTACTAAAAGTTTTGTTTATAAACCGAAAAAAAATAATCTTATTTATTGTACCAGGATAACATATGCTTTCCTTTTAAAAACATTTGGTTGTGTTGAGGTTTCCAAATGACCTACTTTGGGAAATATTAAACCAGGAAGCAATATGAGTAAATTCTGGCAACTGCTAGAATCCCCAGTGAAGTCATGGGTCATGAGATCTGCACTCTAGCTCTATCTATTGATCAACATGCATGACTCAGGAGGAGCTGCTGGTGGGTGAAAGAAGTTCTAACTCACTGTTAGGCTAACAAAACTGAGAAATCACACTTCCTATAATAGACGTTTTGTAAATTACCTCCAGATTGTTCGAATCAACTTTCAATTTTACCTTAAACTATTTCTTACGCTCAGCAGAAAATCATTTTAACTTGAAACGATCTAGTCTTTAATTACGCGTTTATTGAGCCAGTCTTGTTGACAACTTAATGACCGGTAACCTTTTTACTAGTGAAATACACCTAATTTATATGAATATGCAAATTTCTCAATGACTTACTTTGCGTGACATTCGTGAAAAACCAGCCGTTTTATGTTTATTTACACCCCCATCCAAGACTCCACCTGAAACTGTGATCCAAACACGCCTGCCTTACTCACTTAAATGGTGTTATCTCCTTGAGGGACGTGTGGTCACGCCCAGAGGGTAGTGAACCCAGTTATCTGGTCCTAACTGGTTAAATCCTGTTTTCGCCTCTCTTGCACTATAAGCAGGGAGAAATACTACTTTCCTGTGGGTGGACTCCCCATCTCTTAAACTGGGCTTTCGGCACCCCTATCTTCTACATTTCTCCTTCTTCCTACCAGTGTAGAGAAACACTAGGGAGGAATAAGGAATTACGGGTATTGGTGCAACTAGATCCAAGCCCTGCCAGCGTGTCACCTTGAGCTCGAGCCTCTCCTTTCTCAATGGCCTCTGTAGAGAGCCCCACGCTAAAGTCTAGATTTGTAGAATTACCAGGATTAAGACAAAGCACCTAAAAGCATTCTAATTCTGAGTGTGAGGGCTGCGTCGTTAAGGAGTAGAATGAGAAATCGTGATTCACAGTCAACACCCTTGCGGAACATCGTTTTGAAGTAGGAAAGACCCCCACCATCCCACATCCACCCCCCATCCACCCCCATTTCCGGCTGGAAAAATATCCCTCTTTCGGGAAGGTGCTCCTCTAGGCGCATGGGCATTCAGTTACTTAGCAACGTCGCTCCAAACGACTACCGAAGCCCAGCAACAATAGAACCACCGCGTCCTCTACCAATCAGCGCCGGCTTCACCTCAACCGCCTCACCAATCAGCGCCAGCGCTGCAAGGAAGTTTCCAGAGCTTTCGAAGACGGTTCCTTTAACTTGGATTCATCCGCTTGGTGATTTTTTCCCACTTTTTCGTCAAGTAGGATATAGAGTACCTGGAGGAGGAGAAATATAATTTTTTAGAATCCTTTGTTTCTACTGGGAGGAATTTGAGGCTCAACTGAAAGTCTAACGCGCCGCGAGTGGTGAAGCTGAAGGAACTACTTTTCAGCGGCGCACGGAGACGGCAGCTACGTCGAAGTGATAAGTGACGCAACAGACGTTGCATAAATTTCACCTCCGCCGGAGCGGCGCATTCAGTGGCGAGTGGCTTTGTGGATTGACGGTGTGCTGCTTTACGGCTGGATCGCGGTGACTGGTGGTTGGTGGCCTCTTCGCATTCGATAACAGGTACTGGCCTGAAGAGTTTTGGACCTGGTAAGGATGAGAAAGGGAGCTTGAGTGAGGTCACGGTGGCGGTTTATAGGGCCGGTGGCACCTCGGAGGGGGTGGGGGAGGGGTCGTGACGCGGCACGGCCCTCTCCGGAAGAGAGGGGCCTCGTTTGTGGCGGGAGCGGGGGCGGCTGGCGCGCGCCGGCGAAGACTAACTGACGCTTAACCGATGGAGATTCGGTCGCATTTGCTTCAGAGGGGGGAAGGTAGAAAAAAGGTAGTCTTGGTGATTTTGGGGAACCTTTAGTTAACGAATCTCAATATGGGAAATTGTTTCCCTCTGTTTTGTGGGGGTTTGGGCCTTGGGTTTGATTGGGGTTTTTTTGTATCGCCATAGTGAGGTGCGGGGACATTAGTGGGGGGAGGGGCGCTTAACCCGGAGCTACGGGGAAGAAAAATCGGGAGTCCTAGTTTCGAAAGCGGTTAGGCTTTTCTAGCGATTTCAAATTGAAAAAGCCACTAATTGTAGCCGAATGCGGTGGCGCGCGCCTATAATCTCTGGGGCTCGGGAGGCTGAAGCAGAAGAGGTGGAAGTTTAAAGCCAGCCTCAATAAGACTTGGTCTCAAAAAGGGTTGGATGGGGCTGCCGTTCTGGCTAAGTGGTAGAGCACTTTACTAGCATCTGCGAGGCACTGGTCTGGGTTCGGGCCTCAGCACCCACCGCATAAAGCTAAAATAAAATGAAGGTATTGTGTCCTCCGCCTACAACTAAAGCACCCTTAACCACTGACTGGTTCAGTCGCCAGTACCAACAAAAACCATTGACTATAAATGGAGTTTGTATTGCGTGACTAACTGTAGGCTAGTGAAGTTGGAGGTAGGTTCGTGAGAGACGTTAACGTTTTGTGCCCGCCCCCGCCCGTTTCTGTTCCTGCCCCTGCACTGGGGAACCAACCAAGCCGTGTTAGGCAAGTGTTCTATCACATTAATGTGTTTTTAAGGCATTTTGAAAAAAAAAAAAGATTTGAAGAGTGGTTTGGGATATTAAAGTAGGAAATCGATCCTGAGATGACACCAATTGTTTCTGTTTTAAATTCTAGGTCAAAATGCAGATCTTTGTGAAGACCCTGACTGGCAAGACCATCACCCTGGAGGTGGAGCCCAGTGACACCATTGAGAATGTGAAGGCCAAGATCCAGGATAAAGAAGGCATCCCCCCTGACCAGCAGAGGCTCATCTTTGCAGGCAAGCAGCTGGAAGATGGCCGCACTCTTTCTGACTACAACATCCAGAAAGAGTCCACCCTGCACCTGGTCCTGCGCCTGAGGGGTGGTATGCAGATCTTTGTGAAGACCCTGACTGGCAAGACCATCACCCTGGAGGTGGAGCCCAGTGACACCATTGAGAATGTGAAGGCTAAGATCCAGGATAAAGAAGGCATTCCTCCTGACCAGCAGAGGCTCATCTTTGCAGGCAAGCAGCTGGAAGATGGCCGCACTCTTTCTGACTACAACATCCAGAAAGAATCTACCCTGCACCTGGTCCTGCGCCTGAGGGGTGGTATGCAGATCTTCGTGAAGACCCTGACTGGCAAGACCATCACCCTGGAGGTGGAGCCCAGTGACACCATTGAGAATGTGAAGGCCAAGATCCAGGATAAAGAAGGCATTCCCCCTGACCAGCAGAGGCTCATCTTTGCAGGCAAGCAGTTGGAAGATGGCCGTACTCTTTCTGATTACAATATCCAGAAAGAGTCCACCCTGCACCTGGTCCTTCGTCTGAGGGGTGGCTGTTAATTCTTAAGTCTGCATTCATGGTGCGCAGTTATAGTATTATGCTGCACATAGCCATTTGCCCCAGTATAAGTTTAGAAATTACCAGTTTCAGTAAAAGCTGAACCTGTCCAAAATGTTAATAAAGTTTTGTTGCATGGTAGCATATTTGGTGTTTGTTGTCTTTAAATTTTGTAGTTAATGTTGCAACTTCTTAATTAAAATGGTGTTGGGACAAGGGTTATCACTTTGAAATTGGTAATGTGGCCAAAATTGACACTTGAGTGTCAAGGGATGGGACCTTTGTCCTAAAAATTGGTGTCAAGCAAATATGTAAATAAACAATGGCTTTTTTTCACATTGAGTAGATACAAACAGCTGCCTATAGCTAAACAAACACTTAAGTAAACTTGGTTGAGGCTTTTGCTGGAGGTGAGTTTATAGTGCAATAAGGAAGTTATCAACATGGAATAAAAGTCATGGGGAATGTAGAAAGGCAGAGAAATTGGGGTGACCTTCCTGGTTTTCTCAGATTTATAGTAGGAAAATAATTCCTGGTACTAAAACTTGTCATAAGTGTACTTTTTTTTTAAAATATTTATTTTTTTAGTTTTCGGCAGACACAACATCTTTGTTTGTGGTGCTGAGGATCGAACCCGGGCTGCACGCATGCCAGGCGAGCGTGCTACCGCTTGAGCCACATCCCAGCCCCATAAGTGTACTTAAGATGTGTTTAATAGTTAACTTTTTTCTTTGTACTAGGGTTGAACCCAAGGCCATTCTACACAGCTGCATTCCAGCCCTTGTTTTGAGATGGTCTCCCCAAGATGCCCTTTCTGGCCTTAAATCTGGGCTCCTCCCTCAACTTCCTGAATAGTTAAGTTGTGCATCATAGGGCTGAGGTTGTGGCTTAGAGGTAGGGTACTTGCCTGGCATAGAGGAGTGTAGTAACATTTTAGAAATAACCAACAGGTATAATCCAAAGATAGAGACAACATCTAGAAATAAGCCTCCGTAATACGCTATGTGTACCTGAAAATTATGCATAACTTTGGAACTCTTAAACTGGTTCTGAGAATACCCTCAAAGCATAAAACATCACATTTAAAGTGCATAACTGGGTTACTTGGCAAATTAGGTACTGCAGGTAACAATTTTACTATTAGGCCAGGTTAATGCTTCAACCCTCAGAGTGGAGGTATACTCTGGCTAGGAAAACCTAGGGGGTAGTAATGGGAAAAAAATGATTTCAAACCTTTTAAAAAGCTTCCTTAAACCAGGTACTGTGGAATGTTTGCTTATAATAATGAGAAAGTAGTAGATCCAACGCTCTAGATTAACATCACAAGATAAAAGCTTTTGCCAGCTTTTAGTGAAATAAGAACACCTTGGTAGAAACTCTTCAATTCGGGCTGGGGTTGTGGCTCAGTGGTAGAAAACTTGCCTAGTATGTGTGAGGCACTGGGTTCAATTCTCAGCATCGCATATAGACAAAGGTCTGTTAATAACTCAAAAATATGTTAAAGTCTCCAATTTAAGGATATAGCTTAGTTGGTAGAGTCCTTGCCTCACTTGCACAGGGCCCTGGGTTCCATCCTCAGCGTCATCAAAATCTTCAATTTAAAAGACTGATGAGGGCTGGGGATGTGGCTCAAGCGGTAGCGTGCTCGCCTGGCATGCGTGCGGCCCGGGTTCGATCCTCAGCACCACATACAAACAAAGATGTTGTGTCCGCCGAAAACTAAAATAAATATTTAAAAAAAAAAATAAAAGACTGATGAAATTGTTTATGTAGAAATGTTGCTATGTAGAACAATGATTCATTGTGGTTCTTTGACACTATAATCCAAGTATATTCAGTTTGGCATATTCCTATTTTCCCATTATTCCTATTTTACTTTAATAAGGCATACAATCAATTGTAAACAGATACATAGAGTAAAATAGTAAAGTCATTCTTCAGTGTCCCTCCCAACTTTACTTTTCTCACATCCTCCCACATCTTTATGCCACTTGCTAAAAATTTGGTATATTTATTACTAGATAATTTTCAAAATGTTCACATGATTATGTCATATAAAAGCATACTTCTACAGTTAGGTGGTGGCACTAAACAACTCAGACCCTGTCTAAAGTACATAAAAAAAGGGCTAAGGATGTGCCCATGAGTTTAATCCCTGGTAACCCCACCCCCCAGGGTCTTGGAGACACACACATGCTACTAATACATACAGGTACCTTTTTTTAAATTTTTTTATGTAGTGTTGAGGATGGAACCCAGTGCCTCACACATGCTAGGTAAGCACTCTACTGCTGAACCACAATCCCAGCCCATGTACCTTATTTTTGAACAACAATATATTTCATTGTGTGGATATACCACATTTTACCCATTTCCTTACTGATGTATATTTACACTGTTTCTAATTGTTTGCTTTTTTTTTTTTTTTAGAGAATTTTAATATATTTTTTAAAACTTTTTTAAAGAGAGAGGAACAGAGAGAGAGAATTTTAATATTTATTTTTTAGTTTGCGGCAGACACAACATCTTTGTTTCTATGTGGTGCTGAGGATCGAACCCGGGCCGCACGCATGCCAGGCGAGCGTGCTTCCGCTTGAGCCACATCCCCAGCCGGAGAATTTTAATATTTTTTAGTTTTCGGCGGACAAAACATTTTTTTGTATGTAGTGCTGAGGATGGAACCTGGGCCACACGCATGCCAGGCGAGCGCGCTACTGCTTGATCCACATCCCCAGCCCATCTAATTGTTTACTATTAATAATGCAATAAATACCCTTGTGTCTCTTGTCACCAAAGTCCAAGTATTCAGGTAGAATTTCTACATAAAAAGTATTTAAGGGGCAGGGGTTGTATCTTAGTGGTTGAGCGCTTGCCTTGCATGTGTGAGGTACTGGGTTCGGTCCTCAGCACCACAGAAAATAAATAAAGCAAAGATATTGTGTCTATCTACAACCAAAAAAAAAAAAAAAAAAAAACAGCATGTAAATTTTTGTGATTTTTTACAAAAAGTCCTTCAAAAAGTATCAGGGGCTGGGATTGTGGTTCAGTGGTAGAGCACTTGCCTAGTATGTGTGAGGCACTGGGTTCGATCCTCAGAACTACATATAAATAAATGAATAAAATAAAGGTCCATCACATCTAAAAAAATTTTTTAAAGTATCATATACAATGTAATATTCGGATTTTCTTAATTTTTTTAGTTGTAGATGGCACAATACCTTTATTTTTTTATTTTTATGTGCTGAGGATCAAACCTAGTGCATCACATGTGTGAAGCAAGCGCTCCACCACTGAGCTACAACTCCAGCTCCAATGTTCATTTTTTTTTTTGTTTTTTTCTTTTTTCTTTTGGTACTGGGAATTGAACTCAGGGGCACTCAACCACTGAGCCACATCCCCAGCCCTATTTTGTATTTTATTTAGAGATAGGGTTTCACTTAATTGCTTGGCACCTCGCTTTTGCTGAGGCTGGCTTTGAACTTGGGATCCTCATGCCTCAGCCTCCTGAGCCCTGGGATTACAGGCGTGCGCCACCGTACCTGTCTCAATATTCAGTTTTTAAAAGGAAGGAAATCCTGACACTACAATATGGATGAATTTGGGGGTTTTAAAGCAGTTTTATCATTAAAACACAATCCCATCTTTTTACACCATTTCCCATCCACACTAGGGTATAATTTTACAGTTTGATGTTGACCAACTTCTTATCATCCTGGAATCTTGAGTGAAGGGTCTAGGCCCCAGGTCAACAGCTGGCATAAAAAGATGCCTAAAGAAAGGTGAACCTTAGTAACAATGAGTCATCCATCAGCCTTGCTCTGGAGCCTGCTGTATAGACCCAGGTGAATTAATTAATTTGAGAGGGCTAAGTGTACTCTGAGACCAGATAGCTTTTCTGGGCATTGCAAGTAGAACACAATGACCCAGCTCCTTGGATTCCTTCAACAGGTGGCCGAGGCCTCCCAAAACCCAGCCTTGAGAAAAAAGTTATGCACCCAATTGTCAGAACTGCTTTCCTTACTCTGTGAATGGAAAATACTGGCTTTTGCCTCCAGCAAGTGGCATGTTTCCAGTGTTTTGGGTGAGGAGAAAAAAGTCCTTTAAGGCTTCTCTGACAAAAACGTAACTGGCATCTTCCCACCATGAAAAGCAGCCTTGAGACAGACCCATGGCTCCCATCTCTCACTTGTGGATTAGCTAGCTGCCAGCCTCCAAACCTGTTTTTCCTTGGCTTCCTGAGAAAAGCCTTCCTGAAAGCTGTTTTTCTGAGCATCAGGCTTCAGCATAATCTCCTTTAGAAGCTGAAATGGCCTGCTCTTTTTTAAAAAAATATTTTTATTATAGATGAAACTTTATTTATGTGGTGCTGAGACTCGAACCCAGTGCCTCACACATGCTAAGCAAGCGCTCTACCACTGAGCTCCAGCCCCAGCCTGTCCTGCTCTTTTTTTTTTTTTTTTTTTTTTTGCCAACACTTTAATATAGAATTTCTGATAGTTTTTTTAGATTAATCTTCTCCCCTCTCTCCCAACTGGGCTTTTCCTGGAAGAAGATGGCAAAATTTACTGGAACAATATGGCTCCTATCCCCACACCAGCCAAGACCTTGAGAAAGGGGACAGTGCTGAGCCTCCCAAGGACATGGCCAAAGGAATTTAGGAAAATGGGGGGCCTCCAATGGAGAGAGGATGGTTAACAGGTACAGGGATGTAGCTGGGGTGGGAGGAATAACTTATTGTTCTATAACAGTAGGATAACTATGGTTGACAATAATTAATTGAATATTTCAAAAAGTAGAGAGGATTTTTTAATATTCCTGACACAAAGAAATGATAAATACCTGAGGTGGCAGTTATGCCAATTACCTTGATCTGATCATTACAGCTATACACACATGTATTAAAATGCCACACAGTATGCCATAGATATATAAATTATGCCATAGATATTATAAATTATGCCATATATATATTATATATCATAGATATATAAATTTAAAAACAGAAAAGAAAAAATAGAGACCTCCAGAGATAAGGAGGGGAATTTGAAGGGGTAAAAGCAGGTGCTTGGATTGCGGCTATGGCTCAGTGGTAGAGCACTTGCCTAGCACATATGAGGCACTGAGTTCAATCCTCAGCAACACATAAAATTAAATAAATAAAGGTATTGTATCCATCTACAACTAAAAAAATAAATAGATAAAATAAAGGCATTGCTTCCATCAATTAAAAAAAAAAAGTGGTGCTTGAAGAGTCTGGAGATGTGAGAACAGTGGCTTCTAATCCTCTTGGCCTCTGTAGGCCTCTACCACTATTGGCGGCTGTGCCTCCACTCTCAATTCTGCCAAACCACAAGACCTCAGGTTGGGGCTGCTCAAAAGCTTCCAGTAATGTGCTGATTTCCTCTAAGTGGTTGCTCTTCTGCAGGCTGACTTCATACACTTAAAATAATTTGCTTCTATTACTTGCAGCACTGTTTTCTCCACTTGTATTTCAGGTCAGGGCAGCACTGGATGGCCTCAAACTCTGTCCACTGGGCTCAAGTGAGAGGAGCTTTATACAGCTTGAGCCACATCCCCAGCCCCTAATATGGAAATTTATAATGAAAGAAGGGAAGGGGCCCACACCTAAAGACATACAACAAAAGAAGTATAACCAATGTTTGGGCTCTCTCAAGTAACATAGACAAGCCTCAAAGAGAGGCACCAGAAAAACACTTCACCCCATGAAGCAACTCCTCAAGCCCTAAACCATAGAATCCAAGGAGGAGAAGGTAGAGATGCTAACTTTCTGCAGAGCATGGTGTGGGCATACCCAGAACAGCCAGAACACCCCTTTCATTCTGGAAAGGAGGAGCCAAATCACTCTGAGTGGGAAGGAAGCTTCCTGTCATAATCGGGATCCAAAATACCCGCTGAGTAAATGATGAGTATGCTATTCTACACTTTACCTTAAAGCATGATATTTATAAAAACAAAATTGGTCTTTCTTACCCTGTGCAAAAAAAAAGTATGCAGGCTACCCAGACAAATGTGCTCCATCATGGAGTGAAGACAGACAAATAAACCGACACTTGTAATACAGCACAATAAATATAATGCTAGGTCAGGGCCACACAGGATGCTGAATTGGCAGGACTGCTGGCCTGTCCAGCAGGTAAAAATGTGAAAAAGGCTCCTGGGGTGATCAGAAGAGGTGGGCTGTTTCTAACTGAGAAGACAACAGAGAAGGATGGCCTTGGGAAAAAACCTGCTTCCACATCTGCAATGCCTCAGGTCTCTGTTCCAGGCATACCTTGAGTCGAATCAGGCTACCCAGACATCCTGTTTTTGTGACTTGTTGAGAAAAAGTAGGGACTGATTTCCCATTTCAAAAACCCCCTCTGGGGAATGGCAGCTGAAGAGTGATGTCCCCTAATGCTGCTTCTCTCTGGAGAGCAAAGTGTGAAAACTTGACTTGAGGAATTTCTTCATGGAGTGAAGTGTTTTTCTGGTGCTTCTCTTTGGGGGCTTGTCTACTCCATGTCTGAGTTCACTGGGGCCTGCCTGACAGAAGAGAATATAGCCCTCTGGGAAAAATTAATTCCCAGATCAGAATAACAAGATACTTCAAAAGCATCACCACCTTCTAAAGGAAAACTGTAAACTGTATTATCCTCAGAAAATAATTTTAAATTAGCCTAATTAACATATTAAGAAATAAAAGGAGGGCTGGGGATGTGACTCAAGTGGTAGCTCACCTAGCATGCCTGAGGCACTGGGTTCGATTCTCAGCACCATGTAAAAATAAACATAAAGATATTGTGTCCACCTAAAACTAAAAAAAAATAAATGTTAAAAAAAAAAAGAAATAAAAGGAAGTTGAAATATATCTGTACTAAAGAGTACAAATGAGGGGCTGGAGTTGTGGCTCAGTGGTAGAGGGCTTACCTAGCACATGTGAGGCACTGGGTTTGATCCTCAGCATAAAAATAAAATAAAGGGGTTGGAGTTGTGGCTCAGCGGTAGAGCACTTGCCTGGCATGTGTGATGCCCTGGGTTCCATCCTCAGTACCACATATAAATAAATAGAACAAAAGATCCATTGGCAACTAAAAGAATTTTAAAAATAAAGGTATTGTGTTCACCTACAACTAAATAATAATAATAGCAAAAAGAGAACAAATGATTGAATAAACAAACAGCAGAATGGATAAAGAATTTCCCCAAAATAAGAAAGAACAAAAGAACAGGAAATAAAAAAGAAAGGCTAAGAGCCAAGTGTGGTGGCACATGTCTATAATCATAGGGACTTAGGTGGCTGAGGCAGAAGGATTGCCTGTTGAAGGCCAAGTTGGGCAAATTTGCGAGATTCTGTATCAAAATTTAAAAACAAGGGTTGGGGTTGGAAGATGTAGCTCAGTAGTAGAGCGCCCCTGGGTTCAATCCCCAGTACTGCAAAAGGGAGGAAAATAGTTAAGAAAGACATTTATGTCGGGCACAGTGGTGCACAACAGTAATCCCAACAACTCAGGAGGCTGAGGCAGGAGAACTGCAAAAGGTCAGCCTCAGCAAATTAGCAAGGCCCTAAGCAAGTTAGTGAGAGCTTGTCTCAAAATAAAAAGGGTTGGGGATGGGGCTGGAGTTGAGGGTCAGCCATAGAGAGCTCGACTTGCACGTGTGAGACCCTGGATTCAATCCTCAGCACCACATAAAATTAAATAAGTGAAATAAAGGTATTGTGTCCAACTACAACTAAAAAATAAATATTAAAAAAAAAAGGTTGGGGATGTAACTCAGTGGAAAAGCACCTTTGGGTTCAACCCCTAGTGCTCATGCACATATACCCACACACAAAGTCATGATCACAAAACTCCAAGGGGTTCTGAACATGGCCCTACAAATTTATTCCATTTCTGTAAGAAGTGATATATTTTCTTTTTTCACCGTTCCCTCATCCCCACTTCACCCGACTCGTGATCTGATGACTTTAATCTCATTCTTCCAAACAGAGGCCATCAAGTTTCCTTACCATTGGCTTGAAAACTGCCAACATCCAGACCACCTTTCCTTCTGTTCAAGTTCTGGTACTTGGGCCATCCTTTCACCTTCTCTAGTACTTTGTGTTTTATTTTTATTTTATTTTATTTTATTTTTTTGATACTGGGGATTGAACCCAAGAGTACTCTTTGCCTACCCTGCATGAGGCTCTGGGTTCTAACCTTAGCACCCACAAAAAAAGAAAACAAAAAACCCCAGAGACCCAAAGAAAGAGGAAGTGGGGCAAAAGGAGACAATGCAGGGAAACAAACTCTGATGCATGAGTTTTCCCATTTTCTCTCTTAGCTATGTAGGCTCCAGGTGCTACTTTCAGCCCTGGGGCCTCCTACCACCAAATTTTCTCGTTAGAGTTAGGCTTTCCTACCTTTGAGGTAGGCTTCTGGGCCCCTAGGTTTCAGAAAAAAGGTCTAACACCCAAATCTAAAGCATTCTCCTTTACTTACAAGTAAAATCTAAATTTGAGTGGCACTTCTGAGGGTTCCTAGGCTCATAATTCTTACCCCTGACTCTTTAGCCAACATATTAATTCCTTAAAATATAAACCTAGTCCACCCTCCCCTTTCCAGACCTGTACTACCCTCAGGAGGTGACAATGAATGTTTCTTAAAGTCAGTGGATCTGGAAGGGAGGTCACACTGCCAGCGAAAACTGTAGCAAGAACAAGAAATATGGAACCTTGAAAGAAGCCAGGTACACAAGGTACATGCTGCATGATTCTATTCTATTCGCTTAGAAATGGCAAAGCGGCAAGAACAGAAATCAGATCAGTGGGTATCAGGGACCAGCAGTGGGGAGAGGGGGTCAAAGAGGCACCAGAGCATATTTTGGGGTGATGGAAATGCTCTATACAGTATCTTGATGATGCTGGTCATACTGTTGTATTAATTTGTTAAGATTCTTTGAAGCCTACACTTAAAATGGCTCTACACTTTAAAAACTGCCTTATAAATTACATGATTAATTTTTTTTAAATATTAAAATAGGGTATGGATCACATCATAAGAATCCTGACTTTTAAGAAAAGAGAGGAGCCGGGCTCAGTGGGGCACACCTATAATCCCAGCGGCTCAGGAGGCTGAGACAGGAGAATCTCGAGTTCAAAGCTTGCTTCAGCAAAAAGTGAGGCACTAAGCAACTCAGTGAGACCCTGTCTCTAAATAAAATACAAAATAGGTCTGGGGATGTGGCTCAGTGGTTGAGTGTTCAATTCCTGGTACCAAAAAGAAAAGAAAAAGAGAGAGAGAAGAAGGAGGGGGGGGGGGCTGGAGATGTAACAGTAGTAGATTACTTGGGTAGCATGCTCAAGGCCTTGGGTTTCAGCCCCAACACGGCAAAAATAAATAAATAAACAAATAAATAAATGAATACTCAAAATAAATAAGAGATAATAAGGTACTGGGAGAGAGTATAGCGTAGTCCATAGGTATCAGACCATCTGGGTTCAAACCCCACCACCATCACTTGAAAACAGTGCTGTCATCTAGAGCTATAGGGTTACCTTCCTCTGCTCTGAATGGAGACAACAACAGGGTTGTTGAGGGACAGATTGTTGTAATAAAGACAATGGCAGTAAGGGGCCTAGCTCACGGCTCAAGAGCTCTCCCGAGTTTGACTCAGGACCCTGCAAACCATGGGGAGATGCTACGTGGTCCTGTCGCTGGGCTGTACTCCTCTAGCTCCTTCCTGAGCCCTTGGAGGGAAGGTGCCACTGTCCTGCGGGCGACTTGGGGAGGCGGGCAGAGCAGAAGCAGCGCAGGGCTCCCTCCCCTAGGGTCTGGGATACCGCGGTGAGGAGGACCAGGGTAAGAAAGGGGCGGAGCCACGCCAGCTGGCGGGAGGAGCAAGGCGGGAGCGCTGGTAACTGTCCGCAGCAAAGGAGGGGGGTGGGGCTTCGGGACTCCAGCGCAGTGGGAGAAGGCCTGGGAGGGTGGGGCAGTTGGGGCAGCTCGGGGAAGAGGGCAGGGTGGAGTGAGAGGGAGTTCCAGGAGTGAGTGCGGGAGCACAGGGTGGGAGGGAGGTACCGGACTGGGAAGAGGGAGGGCGGAGGCGCGCGGGGGCGCCGGAGCAGCCTTATGCATCCCCAGCTTGGGCTCCAGGTCGGCTTCCATCCCTCAGCCCTGGCGTCCCCTGCAGCCCGGATCACCCTCTGCCTCCCTGCTCTGTCTGAGGCATCCTTAGCTTAAACTTGACCCCGCATGTGGCTCATCTTTCCCTTTGTCGCGGGTTCTGGCCGGCTGCGACTCTGGGGTTTCTGACCTCAGTGTGCATCTCTCTCTCTCCTCTTGCTATCACCAAGCGTTTTCTCTCTTTGTCTCAAGTCAGCCCTTCCCCCTCTGCTCTTCTCTGTTCAGTGCCCCCAGATCACAGAACATCTCCCTCTATTGGCCTTGTCACTGTTAAAAATCAGATAACCATTTCTGGGCAGGGGCTGTGGGGGACCGGAAATTCCCTAGAGAGATAAGGGGCTTGGGCCTGGGCTTCCAGATTTGGCTTGGGGCCTGGCTGGGGCTATTCTGGGGCCTGGGAGAGAAGCTGCACATCTGGGCCTGGCTCAACAGTGGCCTCTGGGACTCCCTGGGGCTGTGTGGGAAGGGCAGCCCACTCTCTGTGAGAAAAGGAATTCTCCCAGGCCCACCAGGCTTTGCCTGGCTTGTTGGACTTTTGACTATTTCTCTACGAGAGCTCCTTGCCCTCCGTGGAGGACCAGTTAAGCATTCGTAATTAAGTTAAGCATCACAACCACAATCCTCTTGTGTGCAGGCTAACCAAACTGGCTTATTTCAATTTTTCTGCTTCAGGCAATGTGCTCAGGGAGGCTCCATTTGGCCAGTAGACATGACCCCAACCTTGGCTCTAAACTAAGTTTTAGGATTCGTACACAGAGAAGCAAAGTCTGCAAGTTCAGACCCTGCCTGGCTCAGTTCTTTCACTCCTCTTTCTCAACACCCCCAGATGTCCTATCTTTCCTTCCAAGGTCAGAGCAGTTTCCATCTTCGAAACTCTGAAATCTGAAATCTTTTTAGAATTCATACAAATTCTGCACTTGCTTTAGACTCTCTTACACATTTGAGTTAAATTGCTTTTTACACTTACAAAATATGCCATGTGTTTTTGTTTTTTTGTGGCAGTGTGGTCTACTGGGGATTTAACTCAGAGGCACTCAACCACTGAGCCACATCCCCAGCCATATTTTTTATTTTATTTAGAGACAGAGTCTTACAAAGTTGCTTAGTGCCTCGCTTTTGCTGATGCTGGTTTTGAACTCGATCCTCCTGTCTCAATCTCCTGGGAGTCCGTTGAGATTGAGGCATCAAGATTGAGATTGAGGAAGTTCTGCTCCTCTGCTTGATTCACTTCCTCTTAAAAACAGGTATTCTTCCTTGTATAGTTGTCGTCGTCGTTGTTGTTTTAAGTTTTCATCTTTAATGAAATGACTTTGGAAATAACATACATTTTTATGACACCAACACTACAGTTTTTGGAGTCACAGTAAGAGTGACAGAATTACAGCCACAATTACTATGAATGACAATATTTCAAGCAGTAATTTCTGTTACTTGGCAAACAAGATCAAGAAAGTGACCATCCAACAAAAGAGACCCATAGCTTCAGACAAGGAAAATCCCCAGGAGAGCATATGAGAACACTGCTGCTTCAGTGAAGGTTTCTGGCATAACCAGAAGGCGGGCAAGGACTGTTCCAATACCAGCACCAGAAACAGCCACTCCTACTGTTGCAGCATTTTCACCAATAAATTTGGCAGTGGTATCAATGTCTCTGCTAATTGCATTGGTCTGAAACTCACTTTGGATTAGCTGTCATTCACCATTCTGGGCCCCATTAAAAACTGTAGAGCCCCCAAACCAAACCAAAAAAAACTGTAGAGCCCTCTCCAGGTTTAGCCTCTGGTCCAGATGATACTGACACAGAACTTGTTTCTGTATGCAACTCTGCATCCAGCTTGGATTAGAGCAGAGGTGCAGGTGAGCTTGGGGCAGGAGAACATTTAGACTCTTCTGGGCAGCAGGGCCAGAGGATATGGGTAACAGGTGACATGGGTTCCTCTCCCACTTCCTCTCTTTTCAGGAGGTGGTGGCAGAGGTCCAAGGAGTGGGGTGCTTTTTTTTTCCTTTTTTTAACAGAACATTAGAATCTCCAGATGTAACTCAGTGGTGAAGCACTGACTTATATGTGAGGCCCTGAGTTTGATAAAAAAAATTTAGAACATTTTCATCACCCTAAAAAAAAGCCCTATTTCCCCTTAAATTTCCTTGCTATAGTTAACCACAAATCTATTTTCTGTTTCTATAGGTTTCATACAAATGAAGTCATGCGATATGTAATCTTCTTTGACTGACTTCTTTCATTTAACCATTTAACCTAGTTTTTTTTAAAAAAAAATTTCCATGTTGTAGCATGTATTAGTACTTTGTTCCTATTTTGATTTTGTTTTTTCTTTTCTTTTTTTTCCTGGTGCTGGGGATTGAACTCAGATCCTCCTATCTCAACTTCCCAAACCCTGGGATTACATCTCCAGCCCCTTTTATTTTTTATTTGAGATAAGGGCTCACTAAATTGCCCAGGTGGTCCTTGAACTTGGGATCCTCCTGCCTCAGCCTCCAAGTGGGCCTGCATCACCACATCCAGCCTACTTTATGTTTTATAATGGAGTAATAGTCCGTTGTGTGGATATACCAAATGCTATGCATATATTCCTTAATTAGTGGACATTTGGGTTGTTTCCATTTGGTTATTGAAATAATACTGTTTTAACATTTATGTACAAGTGTTGGTGTGGACATGTGTTTTCATTTATTTTTTTCTCTCTCTCTTTTTTTTTTCCAGTAATGGAGATTAAACCTGGAGAGCTGTACCACTGAGATACATTTCCAGCCCTTTTTATTTATTTTGAGACAGGTTCTCACTAAGTTGCTGAGGCTTGCCTCAAACTTGCCATCTTCCTGCCTCAGCCTCCTGAGTCATTGGCATTATAGGCGTGTACCACTGTCTCTAGCTTCTGTTTTTTGAATACATTCTCAGGCATGGAATTGCTGTGTCAGACAGTAACTCTATGTTTAATCTTCTGGGGCACAGCCAGATTGTTTTCCAAAGTAGCCACATCATTTTACAATCCACCAGCTGTGTATGAGGATTCCAGTTTCCCCACATCTTTGCCAACATTTGTTATTACCTATTTTTTTATGTTTTAATTTTATCCATCCTAGTGAGTTTGAAGTTGAATCTCATTGTGCTTTTTTTTTTTTTTGGTGGTGGTGGTACTGGGGATTGAACCCAGGGGCACTGTACCACTGAGCCACATCCCCAAACATTTTTATTTTGATACAGGGTCTTGCTAAGTTAGCCAGTTATGGCCTCATACTTGTGAACCTTCTGCCACAACTTTAGGAGTACCTTGGATTACAGGTATAATGCTTGGCTTCATTGTGCTTTATTTTATTTATTTTTATGTGGTGCTGAGGATTGAACCCAGTTCCTCACATATGCAAGGCAAGCGCTCTGCCACTAAGCCATAACCCCAGCCCTTCATTGCACTTTTGATTTGCATTTGTCAATGGTTTTGTAATCTGAATTTGAAATCACAGTCATCTGTCCAATTTTCATTCTCACCGATATGAAGACTCTGGAGGACTTAAAAGTCTCTGCTCACTCTTCATTCCCCGACAATTGCACAGTGATGCCCTCTTCCCTGTAATTATGGCTAGTACCCTATCATTTAAGGCTTCTTGAGTACAGTTGGGCTCTGGACACTGTGTGGGTGCTGTGAATACAGCAAAAAAGCAAGATTTCAATTCTTAGATGATGGGTAAGGATGTGGTCCTAGATTCCAATCCTAACTTTCTCACCTTCCAGCCATGACCTTGTGTGAGGTACCTGACCTTGCCCATCTCCAGTTTGTCTATGAAATAAGGTTGTGCTGGATGCAGTAGCACATGTCTGGAATCCTAGCTGTTCAGAAGACTGAGGCAGGAGGATTGCAGGTTTCAGGCCACCTGAGTATTTTATTATGTTTGTTACTGGGGGTTGAACCAAGGGATGCTTTACTGCTGAGCTATACTCCTAGTCCTTTTTATTGTGATATAGAGTCTCATTAAGTTGCTTAGGACCTAAGTAAATTTCTGTGGCCAATCTCAAACTTGGGATCCTCCTGCCTCAGCCTCCTGAGTCACTGGGAATATAAGTGTGCACCACTGTGCCTGACTAGCCTGAGAAATTTAGTGAGACACTGTCTCAATGAGAAATTAAAAAGGGCTGGGGCTGGGTGTGGTGGTGCACACCTGTGATCTCACAGACTTGGGAGGCTGAGGCGGGAGGATTGCCAAGTACAAGGCCAGCTTGAGCAATTCAGTGAGATTCATTCTCAAAAAATAAAAAGGATTGGGGATGGTAAAATGCCCCCCCCTCAATCCCCAGTACCACAAAATAAAAACAATAAAATAAAATAAAGTCGTTCTTAGAGTTACTCATAAAGCTTTTAGCAGTGTCTGGCACAAATAAAAAAATAAAATAAAATAAATATTTAAAAAACAATTTGTGGGGGTTACTGGGGATTGAACTCAGGGGCACTCAACCACTGAGCCACATCCCCAGCCCCGTTTTGTATTTTATTTAGAGATAGGGTATCAAAGAAATGAATTCATGATCCTCCTGCCTCAGGCTCCCGAGCCACAGGGATTACAGGTTGTGCCTCCAGGTGGATTCTGAGCCAGTGGGATTACAGGAGTGTGCCTCCAGGTGGATTCTGAGCCAGTGGGATTACAGGTGTGTGCCTCCAGGTGGATTCTGAGCCACTGGGATTACAGGGGTATGCCTCCTGCCTCAGGCTCCCGAGCCACAGGGATTGCAGGTGTGTGCCTCCAGGTGGATTCTGAGCCAGTGGGATTACAGGTTTGTGCCTCCAGGTGGATTCTGAGCCACTGGGATTACAGGGGTATGCCTCCGGGTGGATTGCGGGTGTGCGCTCAGCGCCTTTTTAAATTATTTTTTAAAATTGTTGATGGACCTTTATGTTATTTGCTTATTTAGATGGGGTGGGAATCGAACTGAGTGCCTCACACGTACGAGGCAAGCACTCTACCCTTGCCCCTACCGTGCTCATTTGTAACGGAGTTCTTCAATCGCTGGGAGGAGAACCATATAATAGAGTGGGGGGCGGGTCTAGAGTGAAGGAGGGAGACCAGTTTGGAGGTGGCTGTAGTCTCACAGCGGAGAGAAGATAGTGATTTGAATTAGACAGAAGGACACATTTTCGAGATAAAGCCAGGGCAAAGAGTTGAGAGTGAGGGAGAGGAAAGAGTCCAAGGGCTCTTCGGATGGTGACTGTGTCCTTGAGCCCCAGAACTGAGCCCAGAGCAGAGCAGAGCAGGGCAATGAATGTGGGTCCTACATGTTGGCCTCTCTGTCTCCACCTGCTGGCTGGTGCTAAAATTGCCCTTAAGAGGGAGAAACTCAGAAACTGTAGGGTCCTAAGGCTGGAGGAAAGTCCCCAAAAGGTGAGAAAGTTTCCCTATCCTGTTGGCAGGATAAGTGAGGCCGCATTCCCGGGGACATCTATTGGGCTGGGAGTCTCCCCTCCCTGGAGCAGGTCACAGGAGCTTTCTCTCTCCTGTTGAGTCCTGATGATAACTAGGACTCAGTTATGAGCCACATGTCTGCAGGAAGGCACGTGGAGGGGGGGAAAGGGCAGAAGGTAGATGTCTGTGTAGTGGGGCAACAGTTCCTTTCTCCAGAACAGCTTCCACCAAAGGCAAGGCCCCAGCACCCAAGGGCTGCTTGGATTCTCCCCCTCACACCTGGGGCTTCAGAACTAGACAGACAGTGGTGGCGGGGGAGGGGAGGGACCGTGGGGGCGGGGCGAGTCTCCCTAGAGCAGGGTGTGGCCAGTGGTCCAGATGGTCAGTCTGTGCTGGCCAGCCGGTCCACATAGGGAAGAGTAAAATCCGCACTCCCCAGCTTGGCTAGCCGGGCGGGCTGAGGGTGACCGGAGCGCTCCAGCTGGAGCTCGGAGCTCCGACTGGGTGGGGTGGTTCCTGCTGCTCCGCCGCTGTCACCGCCAGCCGCCCCTCCCGTCTTCACTTCCTCTCGGAGCCCCCGTCGCCCCAAAGACTCGGGGATCCCAGCTGCCGCTGCCAGCCGACGCCACGCCCTGGCTTCAGCCTGCGGGGTAAGTTGGTGGGCAATTCAAGGGAGGTAGGAGGGGATCGGCCCCAAGCCTGACAATGAACCATGGAGGTGGGGAAGCCAGTCTGAAGCCAGGGTCTGTAGGGGGCTCCCTTTCCGTGGACCTCCAAACCTCTGCCTCTGCTGCCAGTGTGTATGGGGTCCCAGGAGGGTCCCACGGTAGAAAAAAAGTGAAATGGGGCTGGACAGACAGCTGTTGCAGCTTGGGCTTAGGAATAATGGGTTCTATGAGCCAGGATTTGTTTGGGGACATAAGCTCTAGGCTGCTTGGTTTGTGGCTCGAGTAAGACGCTGGTGTGGGCAGAAAGATGGAGGGTCAAACTGCAAGTGGAGGCTGCCAGACAGGCCCTGGCCTTCCCTGGCTACTCTGTGGAAAAGCCCCATTCAGGTCCTAGAAGGCACTGGGAGCCCAAAGCTGTCTGGGAGTGGGCCCAGGCCCTGCAAGCAGCAGCTCCGTCCCCTTCCCTTCTGGGCCCTCCTCTTCTGTGCTTCCTCTCGGTGGCCTCCTACCCACTTCTCTCACTGCTTGCTGTCTTCGGACCCAGCTCTGATTCTTTTCCCTTCTTTCTACTTCTGCCCACTGGGGATCAGGGGCTCCGGGACCCTAACTGGCATCCCAGTTCTCGCCATGTGATAGAGGCTGTGGTTTCAGTTTTCCTGTGAGGGTGACATGGCCGTTGTCAGCTGATCTCCCTAAGCCCAGCCCAGTTGGGAAGGCAGAAGGCGCTTATCAGCCAAGGAGGGGCTTTCTGCCCCATTCTGAAGCCCCTAGAGAGATGACATTTTCATGCCCCAGACATGAGTCAAATTGTAAACATAGATGGACCCTGAGAGAATCTGAGAACTGAAGAGGAACTTCATGGTAGACAGTGAGATGGTTTTAGACCTGGTTCTGCTAATCACTGATGGCCTTGAGAAAACCACTTCCCTCTCTGAGCCTCAGTTTCCCTGGCAGTAAATTAGGGGCTGGATGGACCGGTGGCTTTCCTCTTGGTTTCCGTAGAACTCTTCCCTTCTGTGGTGAGGAATTGGGTGTTCTGCTCCATCCCAGAAGCTTCACTTTTATCTGTAGTGAATATTGTCTGCCAGTAAGATGTTGGGTAAAAGAAAGGGTTGTGGCCTCTCAGATGTTAGGAAGTCCCAGAGGGAAGTTGGCAACAGCCATGGCTCTTTTTGTGGGACTGCATCAAAGAGGCGGCCATGTTGAGTCCCTGTTCTTCCCCTGTTCCAGCACTGGGCCATCCTTTCACGCCAGGGCTCCTCACTCCTCTTGCGCTCTTCCCTTCTCCTTTCCCACTCACTTCCCCTCCTACAGGGCTGGGATCCTGTATTGTAGATCTACAGACTTTCAACTTCTAAACCTCTTCTTCTGCAGGCTCCAACCAGACTAACCCAGAACTGGGCTTCAAGGAAGAAGGGACCCCTGACATCTCCATCTCCACAGAAGTTCCAATTGGTCTGAGCAGCCTCCTTCCTTCAGGATGACCTCGCCCTCCAGCCCTCCAGCTTTCAGGCTAGAGACATCAGATCAAAACCAAGAAGATGGTGCTGAGGTGGACAGAGGAAAGCATGGGCCTCCCCCCATGGAGTCACCATTCCAGGGCGAGGACCGGAACTTCTCCCCTCAGATAAAAGTGAACCTCAACTACCGAAAGGGACTGGGTCCTAGGTGAGGCCACAGATGCAGATGGGGCAAAGGGCCCCCCACTCAGCTTCTGCAGAGCACCCCAATTAGGCTCAGTAGCCAGCCCAGCACCAGTGCCTCTTCTGTACAGCTTAGCTCTGATGGCTGCTGGGCCCCAGAGGGGGACCTTCACTCTGTTCTCTGGGGTTTGCCATTCCCACCACCCTTCCTTCTCCTATTCACCAACCCCCCCCCTTTTTTTTTGTATCAGGGATTGAACCCAGAGGTGCTCTACCACCAAGTAGATCCCCAGCCCTTTTATTTTTATTTTTTTGTGGTGCCAGGGATTGAACACAGTGCCTTGTGCATGCAAGGCAAGCACTCTACCAACTGAGCTATATGCCCAGCCCAATTTTTTTAAATTTATTTTTTAGTTGTAGCTGGACACAGTACCTTTATTTTATTTATTTTTATGTGGTGCTGAAGATTGAACCCAGGACCTCGCATGTGCTAGGTGAGCACTCTACCACTGAGCCACAATCCCAGCCCCCCTATTTTTTGTTTTGAGACAGGGTCTGGCTAAGTTGATGAGGCTGGTCTCAAACTTGTGATCCTCCTGCCTCAGCCTCCCAAATTGCTGGGATTACAAGCATGCACCACCACACCTGGCCACCTTCCTAATTCTTGGTCTTCTGCTCTCTAAGGTTATCTTTTTCTTCATAGGGACACATTCTTCCAGCTCCAAAGTACTTAACCTAGCTATAAAACCCTCCAACCCTGTCATGGAACCTGTGGGATATATTAGGATCTCCATATATACTCCATCCAGGGACAAAGGCAAGGATATCTGCAAGTGTCCCAAGCAATTCTTGGTTTCGTCCCAAAGGATGAAACTGTCTCCAGGGGATGTGGACCTAGGGGATTGAGGATGAGGAGTTTCTGTGCTTTGATTTTCCTGTGGTCTCTCTGCTATTTAGACTGTAAGTCCAGGGGTCCTGCTTTCAGTTCTGCTAGGAGTCAAAGGAAGCTGCACCTGGCATAACCCTTAGTGTGAGTTTTACCCCATGAGGCTGGAAAATCCACATGGGCTGGGAAAGACTACTAGGGAAACCCCTTCCTCCCTCTTCATGCCTGAGGTGTGGCCATCAGCCTTGCCCTCCCAGGCTAGAGCCCCTGTGCTGTTTGTGCTGGAGGACCGTGATCCAATTCAGCACCAGCACAGGAGAGGATACCTGGGACGGTTTCATCCTTCTGGAAGTAGTATTGCTAGCCTGATAGAGATAGAATGGGCCCTGCAATGTCCTCTGGATCCTCAATTTATGCCCTCTGAGCTTCCCTACCCTGTGATGCTACTCTGGTGGCAGAAAGTGTCCAAAGGGTCACTTTTGCCAGCCAGACTGCTCACCGTACTCTCAAGCCAGCCGTGGGTGGAGTCATTATAGCCATGTTGTGGCCATGTGATCTGCTGGGGGAATGATAGACATGGGACCAGGATGAGGCAGACTGCAGCTTCCTGGTGTTGAGGAGGCAGAGGCTGGTTCTAATACCATCATGACTATAAAGCTGAAAATGTGACAGATTCCAACAATCATCTTATTCATCAGAGAATCATCAACCCTTATGTGGTTTGACTCATTCCAGGAGATGGTAAGCTGTGGCCTGAGGTTTCCCAAAGCATCAAGTAGCCCTTTGTACGTTGGTCATCACTTCATATCTCCCGATCATGGTTTCAGGCCTCAGAGGTATAAATATGGACATGGCCCCATGCCCTTTCCCCTTCTCCATCTACTAGATTCTAATGAAGTAGGAAGTTCCTTCTGGGGAAGGTAGGAGAGATTTCCCAGAAGTGTAGTTTCTCAGTAAAACTCTGGTCAGTGACTGATACTTTTGCAGGGCTGGGTCCGTGTGTTACTCTATCTCTGGGAAACCTCCTGCTAACTAAACTCTCTTTGGGGTCCAGAATCTGAAACTATTATTAGATAACCCCTGTGAGAGACTTGGCTCTGCACTCTATCACTTTGGGCAAGTTCCTTCACCTCCTTGTTTGTCTAATGGAGAAAAGAGTGATTCCTTCTAGAAACTTCCCCATTTTTCTTTCTTTTCTTTTTAACTTATAGGCCTGGAATAGGGATTAAAAATGCAGAGTACTCTAAAATCAGTCAATATGTAGTTTCTGAGAGGAAGAGGGAGCTTTTCTCCATTCCTTCTTCATTTTTATTTTGCGGTGCTGGGGATGGAATCTGGGGCCTTATGCATGCTAGGCAAGCACTCCATCACTGAACAACATCCCCAGATGTTTCTTCGTCAAGGTCACTAGTGCATGAAGCCACCATCAGTCTTTAGGTGCCTCCTGAGACCCTGTCCAGAACTGTGTAAAAGTATACAAAAAGTATACTGTATAAGTTGTGTGCACCAAAAGATTCTGTAGGATAATGACTCTGAAACATCAGTGTACCTGGCATATGATACACAGTTGATGCTGAAATTATCAGTGATGATTAGAGTCCTGGGGATGCAACAGATTAATGCCCCAACAGCAACCCCCTTCCTGAGACCCTGAGCAATTGGGGTCACCTTGGTCTGCCTTAGAAGGCAGAGGCCCTCAGAAGGGATCCCATTCAACCTGGGGTGAGCAGTTCTTACAGGACTCCCTGGGATGGGGGTATTTCTGGTGGAGGGGAAATGGACCTTCTCCAGGAAGAATCATAAACTACCTCCCCCACAGCCAGCCAGACCCAAACCGCTTTGATCGTGATCGACTCTTTAGTGTGGTCACCCGAGGTGTCCCTGAAGACCTGGCTGGGCTACAAGAGTACCTGAACCGGACCAGCAAGTACCTCACTGACTCAGAATACACAGGTAGATCCTGCCCTGTGGCAACCTTTGGGCTCTGGTGTCCTGTGGGCTGAGAGCTGGGCTGAATGAGTGGGCCTGGACCATGATCAGGATCAGAGAGGGGAGTATTCTCCACAGCTCTGCTAGAATGACTGCTGAGGGCCCTGCAAATAGAACTGACTGGAGACAGGCCCCTATACAGTCCTGGCCATACCTCCTGCCTTCACCCTACCCCACCAGGCTCCCAACCTGTCTTTGCCACTCAAGTCCATTTCAGTAGCTAAGTGGCTACTCAAAGCTCTTGCTCTCTCTCTTTTTAAAAAAGCAGCATTATTGAGATATATAATATACATATCGCATTCTTCCCCTGCTGCAGAGCATCTTTGCTCAGTGTCTGAATATCATTATTGTTTGGACTGATTAGAAAAATAACATATGTACATTCTAGAAGATTAGGACAGTAAGGAAATTTATGAAGTCAAGGGTAAAAACAGTTTGTCATTCTGGGCCCCCATTACTGGCTTGCAGCATATCTTTTCAGACTTTCTTAGAATGCCAGGTATATATTTATATAATTGGGGCATTGTCATATGTGCTAATTTGTAATGTGTTCCCTGCATACTTAATGCATCTTATATGTCTGGTAGCACTTTCCATTTCAGTACATCCCTCAGTCTGATGACTGAAGATTGAGTTTTCCATTGTGTAGATTTACCACAATTTAGTTAACTAATTAAAAAAAGTTGGGCCTGGGGATGTGGCTCAAGTGGTAGCGCGCTCACCTGGCATGCGTGTGGCCCGGGTTCGATCCTCAGCACCACATACAAACAAAGATGTTGTTGTGTCCGCCAAAAACTAAAAAATAAATATTAAAATTAAAAAATATTTTTTTAGTTGTAGATGGACACAATATCTTCGTTTTTTTTTTTTTATTTATTTTAATGTGGTGCTGAGGTTCAAAACCAGTGTCTCGCTGAGCTACAACCGCAGCCTCTTAATTCATTTCTTTTTGTTGGCTATTTAGATCATTTATAGTTTTTTTTTTTTTTTTTTTGCCTCAATTTCCAGTGTGCCAGGCCCTCTGGTGCTAAGCATTTTGTTTATATTATTCCTTTGGGTCTTTACAATAACCCCCAAATATCCCAATTTTTCAAAGAGGAAAACTGAGGTTAAGAGAGGCCAAATGACTTGCTGGAGGAGACAGAGTTATTAAGTGGAGGGGATCACCTACAAATTCTGCTCTGAATGTTCTCATGGATAGACTATGTTGCATTTGTGATGAGTTATGTCTTAGAAACTTTGTTTTCAGAAATATTTTTCATGTTTTTTTTTTAAAGAGAGAGAGAGAAAGAGAGAATTTTTAAATATTTATTTTTTAGTTTTCGGTGGATACAGCATCTTTATTTTATTTTTATGTGGTGCTTAGGATCGAACCCAGCACCCTGAGGCGAGTGTACTACCACTAGAGCCACATCCCCAGCCTTTCAGAAATTTTTGTTATACCTGTTGATTTTAATATCTGTTGCCTGGAGGGTTTTTTTTTTTTTTTGACCCAGGATTGAATCCAGGGGCGCTTAACTACTGAATCACATCCCCAGCCCTTTTTATATATATATTTTTGAGAACGTGTCTTGCTAAGTTGCTTAGGGCCTCTCCAAGTTGCTGAGGCTGGCTTTGAACTTATGATCTTCCTGCCGTAGCCTCTGGAGCTGCTGGGATTACAGGTGTATGCCACCATGCCTGGCTTGTTTGGAGTCTTAATACTCTGCTACATAACCATGCTCCCACCAGTAGTATACAGAAATAGTCTTTTTTTAGGGCTGGGACTATAGCTTAGTGGTAAAGTGCTTGCCTTGAAAGTGTGAGGCACTGGGTTCGATCCTCAGCACCACATAAAAATAAATAAAGATACTATATGTTCATCTACAACTAAATAAATATTAAGAAAAAAAGAAATAATCTTTTTTTATCCTCCCATGGGATACTTTGGAGCCTGGGCTTGCTGCACATTGGCAGGCAGCCCAGTTGCTCCTGTTCTGAGCACTGTGTGCCCCTTCCACTCCCTTTTTCCCACAGAGGGCTCCACAGGGAAGACATGTCTGATGAAGGCGGTGCTGAACCTTCAGGATGGAGTCAATGCCTGCATCCTGCCATTGCTGCAAATCGATAGAGACTCTGGCAATCCGCAGCCCCTGGTTAATGCCCAGTGCACGGATGAGTACTACCGAGGCCACAGTGCCCTGCATATTGCCATTGAGAAGAGGAGCCTGCAATGTGTGAAGCTCCTGGTGGAGAATGGGGCAGATGTGCATGCCCGTGCCTGTGGCCACTTCTTCCAGAAGAGACAGGGAACTTGCTTCTATTTTGGTGAGTGAACATTTCTTGGATACATTGAGGTATGGAGGAGGCAAGTCCTTGTTCAAGTTCACACAGTCAGTGTGTGGCAGAACTGGACTTAAATCCACATGTGCCTGACCCTGATACCCTTCTTCAAACCACTAGGCTGCCTGCAAAAGCAAGGTGTCTTAAGAAATGTTTTTTTTTTTTTTTTCCCTTAGAGAGAGAGAATTATATTTATTTTTTAGTTCTCGGCGGACACAACATCTTTGTTTGTATGTGGTGCTGAGGATCGAACCCGGGCCGCACGCATGCTAGGCGAGCGCACTACCACTTGAGCCACATCCCCAGCCCTTAAGATATGTTGTATCCTCATATGGTTGAGGAGGAGGCTCAGCATGCATCATTCCCAGGCAGGGAGGACAGGGGGATGCTAGTATTGGCCTGTGTCAAGACTTGACTGAGGAATCTGGAGATGTAGCTCCGTGGTAGAGTGCGTGCCTAGAACACAATAAGGCTGTGGGTTTGATCCCAAGCACTGCCACAAAAAAAAAAAAAAAAAATGGATTTAATCATTCTGAATTAAGGGACAATGTTCTGGGTTCTTGAAAAGAATAGTGTAAAAGGCAGGGGAGAGAGGACCTTGGTTGGGTGGCCTCTGTTTTATACCCTTATATGGTAATGAAGCCTGACCTGATTCAAGGAGGCCTGACCTTTTGTCCAAAGAGCAGGAGGAATGGAAGCTGAGAGGCCTGAGGCCCAAGCTGACCCCTTCCCCATCCACAGGTGAGCTGCCTCTATCTCTGGCTGTTTGTACTAAGCAATGGGATGTGGTGACCTATCTCCTGGAGAATCCGCACCAACGTGCTAGCCTGCAGGCCACTGACTCCTTGGGGAACACAGCCCTCCATGCCCTGGTGATGATTGCAGACAACTCTAAAGAGAACAGTGCACTGGTGATCCGCATGTATGATGATCTTCTCCAAGCAGGGGCCCGCCTCTGCCCCACTGTGCAGCTTGAAGACATTTGCAACTTGGAGGGCCTCACACCCTTGAAGTTGGCTGCCAAGGAGGGTAAAATTGAGGTAAGCTGCTGTCCCCCTCCCTGTTGTCTCTCTCTTTCTTGGAAGCAGCAGGACTCAGCCAGAAACATCTGTGGAAAGAGCCTGAGTGGTAGACCAGAGCACTGGTCGTTCCACTTTTCAATGAAGCGTTCCTATCCATAAGAAAAAATTTCAGGTGGAACCTTAGTGTTAGTTTACTGTCACTGTGACAAAGTGCCTGAGAGAATCACCTTTTAAAAGGTAGAAAGATTTATTTTGGTTCACAGTTTCAGAAGTTTCAGGCTATGGTCCCTTGGCCCTGTTACTTTAAGAAAGGCAAAACATCATGATAGAAAGCGTATGGTGGAGCAAAGCTGCTCATCTCATGGTGATCTGAGAAGCAAGGAGAGGGGAGGAACCAGGAATCCAGAATCCCTTTCAAGGGCTTACAGTAGGTTCCAAAATATCTACCACTTCCCAATAGCACCACCTGCTGGTGACAAAACCATTAACACAGGAAACATTGGGGACATTTCTTAAATGTCAAATTTATGCCAAATCAAAACAACCTTCAATGTGTGTGTTTATTTATACATTATAAGCAGACCAGTCAGTCAATAAATTGTGTTGTAAAACATAGGGGAATATTTTTAGTTGTTTGGGTTTCTTTCTTTCTTTTTCTTTTTCTGTTGAAGTATTGGGGTCTTTCAGATGCTAGGCAAGTACTCTACCACAATACCCCCAGCCCTGGGTTTCTTTTCTTTTGGGACCAGGGATTGAACCCAGGGAGAAACGGTCTTGCTAAGTTGCTCAGGGCCTCACTGAGTTGCCGAGGCTGGCTTTGAACATAAGATCCTCCTGCCTCAGCCTCCCAAGCCTCTGGGATTATAGGTGTGAGTCACTGCACCCACCTCCCAAACTCTGGGTTTCTTACTAGGAGACAGTCTTTTCATATCCTTTGCCTCTTTTGCTATTAGATTTACTATTATATTTTCTTCATATTGATTGGTAACCATTCTTTATAATGGACTTAGTACTTTGTCTATTACAGTGCTTGCAATTTTTCCTCCCATATTTTTTTTAAAAAAAATTTGTAAATGAATATCATGTCTTTATTTTATTTGCATTTTTTTAATTCATAACTGCCAAAACTTGGAAGCAACCAATGTGTCTTTCGGTAGCTGAATGAATACATGAACTGTGATATATCTTGAGAATGGATATACTCAGCACTAAAAAAATAATCCATGAAGACATGAAGAGACCTTAAATACATATTTCATATTATTTTAAAATACATGTGTATGATTCTAAATATAAATTATCCTAGAAAGGGCAAAGTTACAATGACAGTAAAAAGATCTGATTTATAGAGGCTTGGCGGGAGGAAAAAACAGGTAGAACTGAGGGATAGAGCATTAGGTTCATGAAGCAATCCATGAATTATCATGTAGAATGTTGGATACACGCCAAACCTTAGTCAGTGGCCAGTGTGATGGGGGCCATAATCCCAACTACTTGGGGGACTGAGGTAGGAGGATTGCAAATCCAAAGCTGGCTTTGGCTACCTTTTTTTTTTTAGGGGGAGGGTTACCAGGGATGCTTTAGCACTGTGCCACACCTCCAGTCTTCTTATTTTTAGACAGGGTCTTGCTAAACTATTGAGATTGACCTCAAATTTGCAATCCTCTCGACCTAGCCTCCCAAGTCTCTAGGATTACAAATGTGTATCTCCAACCCCCAACCAGCCTCAGCAATTTAGTGAGACCCTATACCAAAATAAAAAAATAAAATGGGCCGTGGATATAGATTAGTAGTAGTGTTTTCCTGGTTCAATCCCCAGTAACACACCACACACACACACACACACACACGGATCAAAATCATAAGATATTCAACAAAAAGCATGAAACCAAATATACAACTGGGGTGTAGTTCAGTGGTGGAGTGCTTGACTACACGTGTGAGGCCCTGGGTTTGATCCTCAGTGCCACATAAAGATAATAATTCATTATAATTAGAGATAATAATTCATTATAATTAGTTAATAATTAATAATAGGCCGGGCTTGGTGGCATATGCCTGTAATCCCAGTGGCTCAGGAGACAGAGGCAGGAGGATCTCAAGTTCAAAGTCAGCCCCAGCAATTTAGCAAGGTGCTAAGCAACTCATGAGGCCCTGTCTCTAAATAAAATATAAAATTAGGGCTGGGAATGTGGCTCAGTGGTTGAGCGCCCCTGAGTTCAATCCCTGGTACCCCAGCCCCCACCAAAATTAATAATATACCAATACTGACTTATCAATTAAGGGATGTACCACACTAATAGGACATGTTAATATTAAAGCCAGGTGCAATAATGCATACCTATATCTCAGCTACTTAGAGGAGGCTAAGGCAGGATTGCAAGATCAAGGGCAGTCTCAGCAATTTAGTGAGACTCTGTCTTAAAATAAAGATAAAAAGGGGCTAGTTTGCTGGTAGTAGTGGTGCATGCCTATAACTCCACGATTCAGGAGGCTGAGGCAGGAGGACTGCAAGTTCAAAGCCAGCCTCAGCAATTTAGCGAGACGAGACCCTAAGCAACTTTGGGAGAACTTGTCTCAAAATTAAAAGGGCTGGGGATGTGACTCAGTGGTTAAATCTCCAGTACCAAAAAACAAACAAACAAAAAAAAGAGGCAGGGGGTTAGGGTTATAGCCTAGTGGTAGAGTGTCCCTGGGTTCAATCTTCAGTACACACACACAAAATTAATATTAAACGCATCAACTGGAGAAGTATAAAAGAACTCTTTTGCTCAGTTTTCCCATAAACCTAGCTCTGCTTAAAAAAAAAGTATAGTAATTTGAGTCTGACACAAATGATCAGGAGACACTGAAAATGAAAGATGGTCAGGAACCAGCCCAGCAATCATCAGGCTGTGTGATGATTTACCTATGGGCTCTCCACCACTTGTCCTGGGAGAGAAGAGGAATATTTGCAAATTTATGTCCTGTTTTGTGGCCAATAGTGGGAAAACAGAAAATTTTTTTGTCTGTTTCTTCTCAATTGCCTTCAGATCAAAATAGTACTTTAACATTGCTTAAGGTGGCACCTTTTGGTCTCCTACAGTGCATGGCTTTTTCTCTCTTGTTATAATTAATCCTTTCATCATCTTTCTTATTCCTTTTTACACATTTAGGGCATAACATATTATCTTCTAGTCCCGAGGGTGGAAAAATACAGGCTGGTAACAGGAAGAGGGAAATCATCCTCTTGGGAGTGTCAGGGACCCAAGTCTGACCTGCATGGAACTGCAGGCGAATCCAGCTTGCTATTTCCTGCAGAAAGAAATTGGCCATGGACCACACACCACCTGACACCAGAGGTTTGCATCAAAAAGGCCTCCAGAGAAGTAGGGATGGGACACAAATTCACAGCCTTGCGCTGAGTGGCCTTGGCAGCCATCCTTGCCCAAGATGCCAATATGGACTCCTGAGCTGAATTTACCACTTCAACCATGTTAGTCTCTTCCTGTCTTTTAACCTTATTACGACTTTCCTGAAGCCCTGCTGTATTGGCCACTGCCTTCTGTTTCCTGGAAACTGGCTTCAATCTGGCCTCCTGAGATGTTTCAGGAATATCATATTTTTGTTCAGGGTATGCATGCTTGTGTAGCCTCAAATAAACCTCTATTTTCTGGCCATCAGTACTCAAATTAAATTGTTGGCACTAGTTTCGCAAAGTATCCTGAGAAACCTTATTAATTGGAGGCAAAATGGTCGGCAAGGGAAGGGATGGTATTTTACAAGAGGCAGAGGGTTAGGGTTATAGCCTAGTGGTTATAGCCTAGGTAGGTTTTGTTTGAGGAAGGCAGACTTCGTGTTTGATTTCTGCAGTTGAGGAAACACTTGTTTCCATTGGATATTCTTGTTCCTCTCTAACTGGGACCAGTGTTAAAATCACATTTCCTCATCAAATTTCTCCTCAACCAAGTTCTTCTCAGTGACCCTGTCATTTGAGCCTGACATTTCCAGGAACACAGGGAGAAAGCAAAGGCAGCAGGGCTCAGGACAGCTATGCTGTGTGCACCTTCTTTTATTTGCATTTAAAAAAAATATTTGGTTTTTAGTTGTAGTTGGACACAATACCTTTATTTTCTTTATTTTTATGTGGTGCTGAGGATCGAACCCAGGAGGCTCACATGTGCTAGGTGAGTGCTCTACCCACTGAGCCACTACCCCAGCCTCCATTTTTTTTTTAGAAAAATTTATGGTGTGTTTTTTGCCATCCAGAATGTAAGAGTTTTCTGTTTATAGCTGGGCATGGTGGTAGACACTTGTAGATCTGGCTACGTGGGAAGTGATGTGGGGGGATCACTTGAGCCCAGGTGTTAAAGATACTGGGCAACATAGCAAGACCCAGTTTCAAAAAATAAAACAAGGGTTGGGATGTAACTCAGTGGTAGAGTACTTTCTTAGCATGCACAGGTGCACAAGGCCTTAGGTTCAATCCGTGATACCACAAAAAAAAAAATTATGTCTGCATGTATAATTAAGATTTTTTTTTTAGTTTTACTATTGTGTTGCTTAATTCCTTCTACAAGATTTTATATATGATTATTATATCATTATATTCTGTATATAATTATATAGATTGTTATAGGGAACTGTTACGTAATTTATATATTATAAAATAATAGTTGTATATGTAAAAATTATATACAATAGCATATCCATATCTGCATTTTCTTTCAGGCTTTTGCAGTTCCATTTTTTTTAATTTTAATTTTTTATTTTTTGGTACTAGGGATTTAACTCAGGGGCAACTTACCACTAAGCTACATTCCCAGCACCTTTTTATTTATTTATTTAAAAAAATTTTTTTTAGTTGCAGGTGGACATAATATCTTTTTTTTAAAATTTTATTTATGTGGTACTGAAGATCAAACTCAGGGCCTCACACGTTAGATGAGTGCTTTACTGCTGAGCCACAGCCACAGCTCCTTCATTTTTCATTTTGAGTCTGGGTCTCACTAAGTTGCATACGGTCTTACTAAATTGCTGAGGCTGGCCTTGATTGTGATCCTTCTGTTTCAGCCTCCTAAACCACTGGCATTATAGGTGTGCACCACTGTGCCCACCTGCAGTTCCATTTTAAATGCCTAAAATTTGATTTATCTAGATTATCATTATTTTTTTTTTTTGGTAAAAGGAGTAAGCATGATCCACCTCTCCTTCCTTCCTTCCTTCCTTCCTTCCTTTCTTTCTTTCTTTTTTTTTAGCTTATTAGTATTTGAACCTTATAGTCAGAGCCCTCGAAACTTCTGGACGTGCAACCTCTGCAGTTACACAGGGCCAACACTTAGAAAGCAGGCATTTTTTAAAGGTGAAGAAAAAAATATCCTGATAAAAATAAAAGGTATGGTTGCACAGTCCTGTAATCCCAATGAATCAGGAGGCTCAAAAGTTCAAAGCCAAGCCGGTGGCAGTGGTGCATGCCTGTAATCTCAGTAGCTAAGGAGGCTGAGACAGGAGGATTGAGAGTTCAAAGCCAGTCCCAGCAATGGTGAGGCACTAAGCAACTCAGTGAGACCCTGTCTCTAAATAAAATACAAAATAGGGCTGGGGATGTGGATCAGTGGTCGAGTGGCCCTGAGTTCAATCCCCGGTACCCCCTCCCCACAACAAAAGTTCAAAGCCAGCTTCAACAATTTAGTGAGACCCTGTCTTAAAATAAAATATAAAAGAGGGTGGTTAGGGATATGGCTCAGTGATTAAGTGGTACTAAAAAAAAAAAATATAAAAAATAAACATAAATAAAAATCTTTTTTGTTTTGGTATTGGTGGTTGAACCCAGTGGTGCTCTATCTCTAGTTCTTTTTATTTTTTATTTTGAGACAGGATCTTACTAAGTCACCCAGACTGGCTTCAAACTTGGAATCCTGCTGTGCCTCAGCCTCTTGACTACCTGGGATTACTGTAAATTGAAGTTTTAATACTTTTTTCCTGCCCTCCATGTTCCCCGGAGTGCCTGCTTACTTTACAAGGCTTACTTTGTTGCCTAGAGGCGTGGCCCTCCCATCTGTACCCTCTTTCCCCCATTTCTCATTTGTGAAATCAAATTGTTTTTTCTTTTTTTCTCTTAGTACTGGGGATTGAACTCAGGGCACTCACTGAGCCACATCCCTAGTCCTATTTTGTATTTTATTTCGAGACAGGGTCTCACTGACTTGCTTAGTGCCTCGCCTTTGCTGAGGCTGGCTTTGAACTTGCGATCCTCCTGTCTCAGCCTGAGATTACAGGCATGCACCACCACATCAGGCCTCAAATTGTTTCTTAACTGTTCAGGTTCGGGACCCCTTTCTATTCTGTTGAAAGCTCTGTACTCTGACCACAGAAGTGCATACCCATGTATATGTGGACTCCATCTAAGGAGTTCGGGAAAGAGGGACAGGAGGGGGGAAGGAAGAGCCTGGCTGGCCGGCAGGCCCACATATCTGTGGAAGGGTGGGCATGAGAGCTGTCCTGTGGCTGAGCGGGCATGATGTGTGGAAGAGCTAAGACACACAAAGACCCATGTATGGAGGGCCAGGAAGGCTGGGGTAGAGAGGTAGGTGGGAAGGAGCCGTTTGGGGACTCCAGGGGGTGTGGGAGCCTGCCCTGCACCTCTGCAGATGGTGGGCATCTCTGCAGGGTGCTGGTTGTTTCCCAGCCTTGACCCAGAATCAGTACTGGGAGTGGGTCCAGCAAGCTCATGGGGCTGTCCTGCAGATTTTCAGGCACATCTTGCAACGGGAGTTCTCAGGACTGTGCCAGCCCCTTTCTCGAAAGTTCACCGAGTGGTGCTATGGGCCTGTTCGGGTGTCACTGTATGACCTGGCCTCTGTGGACAGCTGGGAGGAGAACTCAGTGCTGGAGATCATTGCCTTTCACTGCAAAAGCCCGGTGAGCCTATGGGGATATGGGGGTGCCTTTTAAAGGGCCTGGCTCAAATCAGGGTTGCCTCATGGACCACACCTGCCCCATTCTTGTGCAAGTGGGGTTATAGCTGCACACCCTGACTCTGGCCGCCAGGCCCTCACTTATTCCACACTTTAAATCCTACCCAACATAAGGATCATGCCAAGGTCCTCTAGAGGCAACTATTGAGGTCTCTCTTATTGACGAGCACTTGCTATGGAATGGAGGATCAGGAGGGCTGGGGTGGAGGCAGGTGGGGAGGGAAGATTTGGGACTCCTAGGTGGTGTGGGAACTCACCCCCACCCCCACTCCTCTCCATTTCCCTTGGCCCTTACAAGTAGCCTGACATGAAATGGGCGCTCTTGTCTATACCTGCTATCTATCCATCCCCTGTCTCTACCTAAACATGGCTCTCCCCTTCCCGCCCCAGCACCGACACCGCATGGTGGTTTTGGAGCCACTGAACAAACTGCTGCAGGCGAAATGGGATTTGCTCATCCCCCGGTTCTTTTTCAACTTCCTGAGTTACCTGATCTACATGTTGGTCTTCACTGCTGTGGCTTACCACCAGCCTGCTCTGGAGAAGGCAAGGGCAAGGAGGGAAATGTTCTGGGGGAAGCCTACTTGAAGCAACCCTGGAAGAAAATGGGCAGGGACCCCCATCCTACAAAGGATAACTCTGAGGCTTAGGTGACTTGAGGGATATACCCAAGGTCTATGGAGGCCAGCCTCTTAGTACTAACAATAATAATAGTAGTGAATACTGATCCAGTGCTCACCATATGTGCAACTGTATTCTAAGTGACTGACATGTGTTAAATAGTGAATGCTCACAACAACTCTCAGGGATGACTAATTATCATCATCCTCATTTGAGGAAAGGGAGGCACAGAGAGGTTAACTAATTTTCCCAAGTTCACCCAGACTGTAAGGGGTGGAGACAGGATTTGAAACCAGACATTCTGGTTCCAAACCCCACATTCACAACCACTATACAACGTGCCTCTCAAGTGACTGGAATCCAGGGGTGCTTGGTTGGAGCCCACGTTACCTCTCTGTAGTGGAGTCTCAGCATGGTCTGTCAGCTATTAGGGGGAGGATCCAGGTCCCAGGTCCTATCAGCGTGTGTGTGTCTTCAGCAGGCCTTCCTCCCGCTGAAGGCGACAGGTGGAAACTCTATGCTGCTGCTGGGCCACATCTTGATCCTGCTTGGGGGAATCTACCTCCTCTTGGGCCAGGTAAGGGCTTCTGCCAATCTCCTCACCCTACATCACTTCCATATCCAGTCCTATTCAGACCAGTCAGCCCTACCCCAGTTGAGGGCCACAGGTGCTGGTTTTGTCTTCTGGGGCCTTGGTACTCATCCTGCCATGCTTTTTGGGATACCTGAGGGATAGCAGATGGCTTCTCTGATTTCTTGGTAGTGAAGGCTCTGCTCCCCTGGAAATTAAACTGAAAGCCTTTGCCTCTGGGTCCCTCGGCTGGCTGGGGCATTCCTTGCTTGGGGAGCACAGAAGGCCGATGGCAGGTGGGGCTTAGCCCATCTTCTATAGGAGGACATCTTTAGTCAGAAATGCTTCAAGCTTTCAGGAGTCAGGATGAAGCCCAAGACATGGGACCTTCTCAGAGTCAGCAGGTTGCAGGCACCAAACTCAGTTTGGCTGGAGTACAGGGTGCACCCCAGGAGGCTAGGGGTGGGAGAAGGAGCTCTCCTTCGGTCCACTTGGGCTCTTCATCTAGATCCACAAGCATCAGGAGGCCTATAGAATTGTCTGGTATTTACAGGTGGCTGCTCTTATTTTTCTTCTTCTTTGTTTTTGTTTTTGGTGTTATTGGGAATTGAATCCAGGCGTGCTCTATGACTGAACCATATCCCCAGCCCCTTTCATTTTTTGAGACGGGGGTCACGCTAAGTTGCTGAGGCTGGCCTTAAACTTGTGATCCTCCTGCCTCAGCCTTTCAAGTACCTGGAATTACAAGCATGTGCCACTGTGTCCAGATAGATGTTCATTTATATATTTGGGGGGATTTAATCCAGGAGTGCTTAACCACTCAGCCACATCCATAGCCCTTTTTAATTTTATTTTGAGACAGGGTCTTGCTAAATTGCTGAGGCTGGCTTCCAATTTATGATCCTCCTGCCTCAGCCTCAAAAGTCACTGGGATTATATGTGTGTGTGTGTCACTGTGCCTGGCTATTCATATTTTTGGAGATGGGGGTCTCATTAAGTTGCCCAAGGCTGACCTTAAATTCCTGGGCTCAAACAGTGCTCCTGCCTCAGCCTCCTGAGTACCTGTAATTGCACAAAACCATGCTCAGCTAAGGCTATTCTTTTTGGTAAGAGGGTTGAAAGCTATCTCAGTTTTCAGGATTCATGAATCCCTTCCAAGTTAAAGCTGCTGCCTTCACCACTAAGGTGGGCTGGTCAGGCTCCCACAACAGCGAGCATGGCACAAATAGGGAGCTGGGATCCAGGCCCTGTGGGGCAGCCAGACTGTGTCTGTGCTTGGAGAGTAACTTTCACACCCCTCTGTCTTTTTCCATAGCTGTGGTACTTCTGGCGCCGACGTCTGTTCATCTGGATCTCCTTCGTGGACAGTTACTTTGAAATTCTCTTGTATGTGGCGTCTCCCTCTCCCCTGTTCCCCTACCTCCCCGGTCTCTGAGGTCTGGGAGAGACTGTTGTGGCAGAAGGTACCACGCTGGGCCCAGGAAGTTCCTAACATTAGCTAGACTTGGGAGTCCTGATTGCCACCCAGTTAGGGCTCCTTTGTGCTCCCCTCCTTGTAGATGATGACCGTGATTGTTACCTTTATACCCGTGGATCCCCGACTCTTTCCTTGTAGAATCTCACTTAATCCTCAAAGACACTCTAAGAGTAGGTGCCATTGTTATTATGCGCATCTTACAGGGGAAGGAACTGAAGCCCACAGAGGCTAAATAACTTGCCCAAGAGGGAGGTCAGGTCCTGTTGGGTCTGGCTGCAGATGGATGGCATCCTGTGGTGGGAGAGGCAGTAGTGGTCAGTGCTGGCCAGCGGGAGTTGGGGGAATATTGCCAGATGGTGGGAAGGTAACCCAGACCTTGTCCCCCTATAGTCTGCTCCAGGCTCTGCTCACGGTGCTGTCCCAGGTGCTGTGTTTCATGGCCATCGAGTGGTACCTGCCCCTACTTGTGTCCTCGCTGGTTCTGGGCTGGCTGAACCTGCTTTACTATACACGTGGCTTCCAGCACACAGGCATCTACAGCGTCATGATCCAGAAGGTGAGAGAAAGGTAACCCGGGGGCAGCCAGACTGGACAAAGCTGGCCATCACAGCCCAGTGGGATTCCCATTGTCCCTAGCATCCAGAAGCCTTTCTCCACAGATAACCTGGGCAGAAGAGGGCATGAATGTGTCTGCCTGTGAGTTGTTCACTCAGACACTCTTTGAATGTCACCTTAAGCAAGGGCATGCATGTTTGCACATACCTGCTCCAGTCTGCGTACATAGACATGCACACACGTATGCTTAGAGGTATTACACATGGGCATGTGTATCCTTCTTCATGAAGGAACAGAGAATATGCACATACACTCATCTGTGTTCTGTGCCCTGTGACATGAGGGCATCTGCATGTGTCTGTGTCCATCCATTTATTCCTCAAACATTTAGGGAGTGCTTGCTATAGGCCAGGCCCTGCTCTACATGTTGAGAATATTCAGGGAACAGAACAGACAAGTTGTTACTCTCCTGAAGATGACAGTCCAGTGGGGGAAATGAAAACACTAAGAAAATCACCACAACTGAGAACGCCGCCAACTGCTAGATTTTGTGAAGGAAATAAGGAGGACACTGTGACAGAATGGGGAACAGAGGTTACTTGAGAGAGTGATGGCTTCTCCCAAGAGGTGATGGTCAAGTGGAGACCTGGAAGTGTGATTCAGCCACCACCAGTGTTGAAGAGGAAGGATCCTAACAACAAAGGAAAAAGGGATGAACAAACAGAGAGTGCTTGAGACAGAGCCAGGGGGCAGGAGAGTGAGGCAGAGCAGAGAAGTTAGCAGGCAGGGAGGGGCTGGGGGCTTTGTCCAGGGGGCTTTGTTCGTGGGGAAGATTTGAAGGCTCCTAGCATGCGTGAGGCACTGGGTTCGATTCTCAGCACCACATAGAAACAAAATAAAGATATTGTGTTCACCTAAAACTAAAAAATAAATATTAAATAAATAAAAAAAATTAAACAAACAACAACAATAAAAAAAAAACTTATAAAATAGAGGGCTGTGGCTGTGGCCCAATGGCAGAGCGCTTGCCTATTAGGTGTGAGGAACTAGGTTCAGTCCTCAGCACCACATAAAAATAAATAAACAAAATAAAGGTATTGTGACAATCTACAATAAAAATACTTTAAAAACCTTATAAAGTAGACATAACATAAAGTTTACCATTTTAACTTTTTTGTGTGTGTGTGTGTGAATGGAATGTACGGCCTTGCACACACACTAGACAGGTATTCTACCATTGTGCTACATCCCTATCCCTTTTCATCTCATATTGAGATAGGGTTTCACTAAGTTGCTGAGGGTCTTACTAATTTGCTCACACTGGTCTTGAACTTGTGATCTCCTGCCTCAACCTCTCTAGTAGTGGGATTACAGGTATGCATCACCACACCTGGCTTATTTTAACCTTTTTTTTTTTTTTTTTTTTTTTGTATCAGGGATTGAATCCAGGGGCACTTAACCACTGAGTCACATCCCCAGCCCTTTTTATTTTAATTTTTATTTTGAGACAGGGTCTCACTAAATTGCTTAGGGCCTCCCTAAATTGCTGAGGTTAGCTTTGAACTTGCAATTCTCCTGCCTCAGCCTCCTGAGTCGCTGGGATTACAGGTGTAATCCACTGCATCTGGCCCATTTTAACCATTTTCTTAAAAAAAATATTTTAATTAATTTTTGGTGAAATTTTATATTTTATTTATTTATTTGTATGTGGTACTGAGGATCAAAACCAGTGCCTCACATATGCTAGGCAAGCACTCTACCACTGAGCCACAATCCCAGCCCCTCATTGTAACCATTTTAATTATTATTATTATTTTTTAGTTGTAGATGAACACAATACCTTTATTTTGTTTTCTTTTTAAATTTGATTTATTTAGTTGTAGATGGACACAATAAGCTTTATGTATTTATTTGTATGTGGTGCTGAGGATCAAATCTAGTGCCTCACACATGCGAGGCAAGCGCTTTACCACTGAGCTACAACCCCAGCCCTATTTGTTTTTACTCTTATGTGGGGATCGAACCCAATGCCTCACGCATGCTAGGCAAGCGCTCCACCACTGAGCCACAACCCTGGCCCCTCATTTTAACCATTTTTAAATGCATGGTTCTGTGGCATTCAGTACATTCCCATTGTTGGTGTAGTCATTACCACCATACATCTCTAGGACTCTCCCATCTTCCCAAACTGAAACTTGAAGCCCTTTAAGCAGTTAAGCACTAACTTCCCCATTCCCTCCTTCTCTTGGCCCTTGGCAGAGAAGCCACCCCTTTGCTTCCTATCTCTCTGAATTTACCTGCTCCAAATACTTCATGTAAGTGGAATAATTCAATTCTTTTTGGTCCATGCATACTCAGAAGTAGAATTGCTGAGTCATATGATAATTCTTTTATTTTTATCTATACTTTTAGTTGTAGATGGACACAAAGACTTTATTTTATTTATTTTTATGTGGTGCTAAAGATTGAACCCAGGGCCTCACATGTGCTAGGCAAGTGCTCTATCACTGAGCCACAACCCCAGCCTCTCATATGATAATTCTGTTTAATTTTTTGCTGCTGTAGGATTTTTGATAGGAAAATGATTTGATCTGAGGTAGATGTTTAAAAGACCCCTCTGCTCAGTGTGGCTCCTCGGGGTCTCTGTATGCACTTTTGTGTGTGTGTGTGTGTGTGTGTGTGTGTTATACAAGGGAACCATGTTTGTGGGTCTGGGATCATATGCAGTGAATGGCGCAGCCACCACTTACCTCCTGGCTTGTGTGTTCCAGGTCATCCTGAGGGACCTACTCCGTTTCCTTCTGGTCTACTTAGTCTTCCTTTTCGGCTTTGCTGTAGGTAAAGGCCCTTTCTGGTCCCCACCTCTCCCCCACCCTCCCTGTGCACATTCAGGCAGTCTCAGGCTGGTCTCAGGCTGAGGATCCCTCTCCCACCCTCCCACAGCCCTGGTGAGCCTAAGCCGAGAGGCCCGGGACTCTGGAACCCCTGCAGGAAACAATGCCACCGAGGTAGCTCAGCCTGGGACAGAGCAGGAGGATGAGGCAACACCATACAGGGGCATCATGGATGCCTCCCTGGAGCTCTTCAAGTTCACCATTGGCATGGGCGAGCTGGCTTTCCAGGAACAGCTGCGCTTCCGTGGGGTGGTCCTGCTGCTGCTGCTGGCCTACGTGCTGCTCACCTACGTCCTTCTTCTCAACATGCTCATCGCTCTCATGAGCGAGACCGTCAACAACGTTGCCACGGATAGCTGGAGCATTTGGAAGCTGCAGGTGCCACAAATGAGGCTCCCCCCAACCCCCCTTCTGAGTTCTGCGTTCTTGCTGAGGGGTGCCCAGGACCCTGCTGAGCTTGGTCCATCCCACTGGAGGCTGTCCAGGGTCCTGCACCTAACTGAGTGGGCTGAGCTCAGCAGGACCAACTTCTGAACTCCCTCATTCATTCCTTCCTTAGTAGGGTTGTTGCGAGGATAGGATAAGCTCAGAGATATAAAGTGCTCAGGACAGTGCCTAGTGGGTGATCAATGTAGTCATTATTTTCATTATTATTATCTAGTATTTATTTTCTTTTTCTCTTTTTTTGGCTCTGAGAATTGAACCCAGGAACGCTTTACCACAAACTATATCCTTGGTCTTTTTTTTTTTTTTAATCTTTTAAAAAATATCTTTGCTTTATTTATTTATTTGTTTATTTTTAATGTGGTGCTGAGGATCGAACCCAGTGCTTCATGCATGCGAGACAAGCACTCGACCACTGAGCCCCCTTTGTCTTTTTTTTTTTAGTACCAGGGATTAAAACCAGGGGTGCTTAGCCACTGAGCCACATTCTCCAGCCCTTTTTTCTTTCTTCAATTTTGAGACAGGGTCTTGCTAAGTTGCTTAGGGCCTTGCTAAGTTTCTGAGGCTGGCTTTGAACTTGCAATCCTCCTGCCTCAGCCTCTTGAGTTGCTGAGATTATAGGTGTGTGCCACCATGCCTGGCTCAGTCCTTTTTTCAGTCAAAAAAAAATTTTTTTTTTAAATATTGAGGCAGGCCTTACTTAGTTGCTAAGGGTATCATTAAGTTCCTGAGGCTGGCCTTGAACTTGTGACCCTCCTGCTTCAGCCCCAAAAGTTAGTGGGATTACAGGTGTGTGCCACCACGCCCAACATTATGTAGTCTGTCTGTCTTTCTTTTTTAAATATTTTTTTTCAGTTGTTGATGGACCTTTATTTTATTTACTTATATGTGGTGCTAAGAATCAAACCCAGTGCCTCACACTGAGTCACAACCCCAGCCCTAGCTAGTATTTCTTGACTGCCTATTATTATTAGGTAAAGTGGGCTAGGAACAGTTCTAGGTAGTACACACACAGCAAAGAATAAGACAAAGCCCTTCCCTCACAGAGCTCTCATTCTGTGCTCCTAATAGGTAAAGTGGGACCATTTGGTTTACAAATGGGGAGACTGCGATTCAGAGAGGTAATCAGGCCTTGGAGCTGGATTTGAATCCACATGCTTAGTGGGCTTTGGGTTATACTATAAATTGCTGTGGGGTATCTTCCTGGTCCCCTTGCCCTGTGTACCTTTCCCTCCAGTGTTCCAGGCTGCTCTTTCTGATGCATCCTTTATTTCTAGAAAGCCATCTCTGTCTTGGAGATGGAGAATGGCTACTGGTGGTGCAGAAGGAAGAAGCAACGGGCAGGTGTGCTACTGAAAGTTGGCACCAGGCCAGATGGCACCCCTGATGAACGCTGGTGCTTCAGGTCAGTGAAGTGGGCAGGGGAGGGTGGGGGCCTTGCTAATCCAGCAATCCTTAGGGCCCACTAGCAGTGCAGGCCAGTCTTACTCTCCTGAAAGCCAGGAGACAGCTGCCAGTAGCCAGGTCTGGTGGGAGAGGCAAGGCCCAGGAGTGCCAAGGGATTGCATCTGGGCAGGTTGGATCAGGGATGCTGGATCTCACAGTCCCCAGGTTGCCACTACCTGTGGTTCTGCCTATTTGGCCATCTACTTTTCCTAGTGTCTTAAACAGAAGGTCCTTCCCTGGCAACCCCTCACCCCAGCCAGAGTGTGCTGGGGTTACAAGCACACTAGACTTCCCCGGCTGGGCTGCTCCTCCAATTTTCTCAGCCTGATCTTGAAGATGTAATCCTTAAAATGGAGATCAAGCCCTTTCATACTCAGGGAAGGCTGGAGCATCTGGAGAGGGAACCTGGAGACAAATGCATAGCATGAGGCAGCCGTTGAATGGGGGTATAGGATGAAGGGTTTATGTCTGAGAAGCAGCCACAAAAAGGCCCCAGAATCCAGAGCACAAAGACACACCTGATCTCAATTCCTCTTTAGTTGCTCTGTGCAACCAGGCTGCTGCAAATAGCTGGAAAGAAGGGATGGATACCTGTTCCTCCACGCAGGCACCTGGCTTTGGGGACTTAGTCTAGTAGCTACAAGGGCTGTGCTCCTGGGGGGATGTGGGTGGCCCAGTGCCTTGCGGAGAAGGGTAGAGAAATCTCATTCTTCTCACTATCCCTGGGTCCATGAGAGTTTCTTCATAGTTCACCCACTTGGGGGTTCAGCCCCTCTCTGGGACAAAGCAGCCTGGACCACTGTATTCCCAGAGCTCTCTGTTGCCTGCAGGGTAGAGGAAGTGAACTGGGCTTCGTGGGAGCAGACACTATCCACAGTGCGTGAGGAACCATCAGAAGGCAATGCCCCTGGTGAGTAGATGTGGGGCTGCAGCCCCTGCCCTGGGGCATGTGCACATGTGTGCATCTTCTGGGCCACACAGCCTTGGAGGGTCTGGGTTGGGACCCCAAGGCCTCCTCCATGGCTGTTCTGCAGCTGCATCCCATGCCTGCTCCTCCCACAGGGATTGCCCCCTGAAAATGGTACGTCTCCTCCTTTCTTCTCCACTTCAACTCACCTGCTGACCTGTTTTCAGGGAGTCACCTGGGGAGCTCTTAGTGATTCCTCCAGCCCAGCCTTCTCCCTGCCTCACTCCCATTTTCTCTTCTTATTGGGGTTGTAATTTGCCCATCCAGTTGGTTATTAAGGATCTGCTCCCTGTCATGCTTGGGTACAGCCTGGGGGCCCAGCAGGGGCACAAGTTAGGAAGAGCACAGATGGCATCTCTCTGGGCTCTTGGGGCACTTTCCAGTATGGCAGGCCAGCTTTGGTGAGCTTTCCCCTACTACCTAAGCCTCCATCCCCTTTTACCCCAACCCCTTCACATCCTGGGAGAAGCCATTCCCTTTCCCTCACCTCATCTCTGGGGTCTTCGTCCTTCCTGTTGGCATAGGATGGTTCCTCTGGTTCCCACCTGGCTGACTCAACACCGAGACGGACTGTTTCCTTCCACCTCAGAGGCCTATTCTGAGGATTAACTCTCGACAGCCTGTACTTTCTTTCTGGAACTTTCAAGAGCTCTCACCTTGTCTTCTCTTAGCTCACCTTCTCTCCTTTCTCCATTTCTTTTGTGAAAAATGTTACCTGCTTGTGCCTGTGGCCCCAGACCCCTCATCCCAAACAGCTTCCCTGAGTCTCCCATGAACCTTGTAGAGAGGCTCTGCTGGTTTCCCAGCTCCTGGCCCTCACATGCCATTAGGTTTCCTTTCTACCCTCTCTTTGCACCTCCCTTCTTTTACTTCAATACTGAGACTCTGAGAGTCATCTTGGCCTTCATTTTGCCCCCAACATTCTACACCTGTCTATTCTCAATACAAACTTGACATCCTCAACAGGAATAGCCTTGGGACTGCCTTATTGGGCACACTCTCCACACCCAGGTGGGAGGCCTTGAAGGTCTCTGCCCATTCTCCCCTACATTCACCTGGAGTCCTTGATCTTTCAGGCAGCAACTCACCCCTCTGCCTCTGCCTCTCATTAACCTGCTTCTGCATGGGTGGCCCATCCTACAACCTGACATTCAGACAAGTCTTTCTGCTTCAGGTTTATTGCATGCTATTTCTACTAATGTAGACAAAACTCCCCATGGCCCATACTTCACAATACCTCCCACTGTCTGGAGGCCACACTCCTCAATATTGAGATCAAGGCCCAATCTAATCCATTCCCCACACCTCTGTCCACGTGGCAGCCACTTGGGTTGCAGCACTCCTTGTTCTCTGGTTCACTTGGACATGTCTCTATTGGAAGTGTTCATCGGCCCCTCTGGGTGTCCAAACCCATCATCATCCCAACATAATGTGTCTCCTCTCTCCTCTGAGCTCTCTAAGCTCTTAAACCATTTCTGTCCTGCTTGTTAGCATGTCTCACATGTTCTATTTTTTGAAACGTGGCCTGTGACCTCAAGGGACTTTAAGCTTCTGGGGTGGTGGTGGTCCCTGACTGGCATATGACAGGGGTTCAGGAAATGCTTATGGAAGTAAGGAGTCAGGGAGAGGGACTGTCCCTAGGGTGTGATGGGCTTTCATGAAACGCTGAGATCCCTTCCCATTCCTGGCACCTGCCTCCTGAGGATATACCCAGTGGTGAAGCCACAGTGTTCCCTATTCTGTTTTACAGGTTCCATGAAGAACCCCATTCTGGCTTCCCAGCCTGGGGAGGATCATGCCTCAGAGGAAGACCATCTTCCTCTTCAGGTGCTTCAGTCTCACTGATGGTCCATACGCAGGAGGCCAGCAGGATAGAGTGAAGAATCTTTCCAGCCACTCATGCTTGCTCTGGGGATCTTTAATTTTCTTGGCAAATATAAATATATATATATATATATTTTTCACAACCAACTCTACTGGAAACATTATTATTGAGCAACGTTGCTGGGACCTTTGGTTTAGTAATATCTGCATGTCTCTTTCTACCTCTGGGTATAGGGCTAGACTGATCCCACTTTTTCTTGGGATCAGTCTAGCCCAGAAACCCTTAGCTACTCCCTTCTGCCCTCAGTCCTGGGATTGTCCTCTTCTTTGGGGCAGGCTACTGGCTGAGGTTCTGTGCCTGCTGTCCTGGCAGCCACACACATCCCCCTTCCTCTACCAGACACCCATTAAATCCACTTCTAAGATGTCTGACAGTCTCCTTTGAGCTCTCTGGTTTAGTTCAGGCTCTGAATTACTGCTTTCTCACCCACTTGAACTTCGTGCTCAATTTCATTCCTTAGATCTTCCTAAGACCCAAGACAAACATGTCATCCCTGCACTTTGTAGGCCTGAGAGGTTCCCAGGGTGTACAGAGTGTTGTCACAGGAATCCTCAGCCTTCCACGACTTTGCCTACGCATTTCCAGACACATCTTCCCTTATATTCCTGCTGCCTGCCGGAGAATGTGGTGAAAAATCAATTTTCACCGATTTTTTCTTTTCTTTTTTTTTTTAATTTTTTATTGTGGGTTGTTCAAAACATTACAAATTTCTTGACATATCATATTCCACACTTTGATTCAAGTGGGTTATGAACTCCCACCTTCACCCCATACACAGATTGCAGATTCACATCAGTTACACATCCATTGATTTACAAATTGCCATACTAGTGTCTGTTGTGCTCCGCTGCCTTTCCCATCATCCACCCTCCCCCCTCCCCACCTCTCCCCTCCCCTCCCCTCCTCTCTCTCTACCCCCTCCTAAGACCTAAAAAGAGCATGCTACAGGGACACTGCTACATCGATGTTCATAGCAGCACAGTTCACAATAGCAAGACTGTGGAACCAACCTAGATGCCCTTCAATAGACGAATGGATAAAAAAAATGTGGCATTTATACACAATGGAGTATTACTCTGCATTAAAAAATGACAAAATCATAGAATTTACAGGGAAATGGATGGCATTAGAGCAGATTATGCTAAGTGAAGCTAGCCAATCCCTAAAAAACAAATGCCAAATGTCTTCTTTGATATAAGGAAAGTAACTAAGAACAGAGTAGGGACAAAGAACAGGAGAAGAAGATTAACATTTAACAGGGATGAGAGGTGGGAGGGAAAGGGAGAGAGAAGGGAAATTGCACGGTAATGGAAGGAGACCCTCAGGGTTATTCACCGATTTTTTCATGCTGGTTGAGGGACCTTGTGTTTGACCCCTTGACTTGGCTGTTGCTAGAAGTCTCCCTCTCTCTGCCCCTCTCCATTAAAACCCTATACTTATTTCTCAGATTAGCTCAAAAGTTGCTGTCTCATGATTGCCTCTGCAGTTCTTTCTGTTATGCTTGAATTCGGGACCCGCAAAAGACCACCAGAGACCCAAGATCGATGTAAACAGCAAAGAGGTGTTTATTGCGAGCTAGCTCGGTCCTCCGCACGCACATAGCAACTGTTGACACCAAGAGGACCCGAGCCCAGGGTTTGCTGCAGTTTTATACGTTCTTTGGGGAAGGCAGGGACCCCCACATACATCATAGCATCTCTTAGCAAATCATCACATATCGCGGGAAAATCAAATAACAACTCTAAAACATGATTAGCACATTCACTGGCGGGAACAAGTTGGGTAGGGGTGATTGGTTACTACAGAGGGGGATTTATTTGAACTGATTGGTTTAAGCCAAGAGGGGTGTTCGTGCTGAACTACATGGTTTCCCAACACCGTAAACTCCTGGGAGGGTCATCTGGCATCCCAGATATTTCCATGTCTCATGCTGATTGGTGGCTGCTAGGGGGTTGCTATGGGTCCCCACCTAGCCTGTCAGGGACACCTGGCACAGCAGATCTCTCCTGTTATTTGTAGATAAACAACTTAGCAGGGTGGGAATGTGCCTAGGAGTGCTCTGTGGGTCTTTCCAAGGACAAAAAGGTCATGTCCCTTCCTTGGATAGGCTTTGCTCTGAGGTAGAGGCTGGTTTTTCATTTCCAGTCAAAATGAATATAGTTCTCCCTTGGTATAGTTTGTGTACAAAATGGGTGTATGGGGAGTGATTTTTTTTTTTTTTTTTTTTTTAAGATCAACTCCCGGGTCTCATGCATGCTGGAGTGTTCTACTAGAGCTACATCCAGAGTCCTGGAACCAAATATTTTTTTAAATAGGGGAAAAACGAACCCATTCATACACTGAAAGTAAAGTATCCCCAGAGGGAGAGTTTTCCATTGCCAACGTGATAGGATCTGGATGAAGGAATCATGAAGGGGTGGGAAGGAAAGATCTTCATTGCAAAGGGCAGGAAGGATGGATCCAGATTCCTCTGCTTGCTCCCTAAAGGTCATCCTAAAAGAGGAGTGATGAGGGCTGTCAGTGCTTTGAGACGCTCCGTGGGTATTTTGAAATAGCTGTGGCGAAAGAACAGACCGGCCTGCTTATTAGATTGAAGAGCAGTTATTAATTCTGAACTTGCAGTATGCCCTGGCCCTGCGGTTTCAAGGGATTTTATTTCATGTGGTATTTAGAACTACACTGTGGGGCGATCGTGTCTTCATTTTCCACACGAACAATTGTGACCTCACAAGGGATGAGTAATTTGCTCAAGACCACACAGCTAAAGAGGGGCGATACCGGACTTCAGCCCCAGGAACTAGGCTCTGGAATCCGCCCTTCAACCTCCAAGCAGGCGCAGCGGCGCGTGGCGTTACCCAGAATTCTCCGCGCCGCGGAAAAGACCACTAGCTCAATGTTCCGGGGGAGTTCTGGGAGGTGTCTGTAGCGTTAAAAGGGCTGGAAGTGCGGTGAGTTTTTGCCAGATCACCCTTTCTTATGTGAGGAATGGGATATTCCGACATCTTAAGGTCCATGGACTCTCCAGGATCGGTCTTTTCACTATGGACTTTGTGAAGGTAGGATGTTTTATCGCGTACGGTTGGGTGTTGGTGGCAAGGACGAAAAGAACTGGAATCTTTTTGTTTCCGGAAGCTTGGTGAAAGGGGCTGGTGTTGTAACGGCGTTTCTCCGTGGCGCCGATGTCCACGTGGGCTTTGTGGCTGACTCTGCGTCCGGGTGTCGGGACTCACCGGACAGAATCAGGCCACCGTGGACCGAGGGTTATAGACCGCGTGTTATTTCTGCAGGGCTACCGCGGCAGGCCCCTCGGGTCCGCAGATTTAAGGACCCAGAACTCCGGCCCGCCATGAGGACTGCGCAAACATGATAAAGCTGGGTAAGTTGGGGTCAGCCTGCAGCTTGGAGTCCACCGCGTGTGGACGGATTTCAGTGGGACCGTAAGGGAGATCTGTTTGGCTGTTCTGATGATACGAATAATAGGAAGTGCCGTCAGAAGCGATAACTGACGATGTTTATGCTCGTCTGACCGCAGTCGCAGAGATGCAGTGATTTAGCTGAATATTACCGCTAGAATCTGCCCTCAATTTCTCTCCTTTCTTCCATGTGTTTCAGATGGCGGGCTTAATATAGAATATTGAAGGGAGCGGCCTGTCATAAGGTAAGCAAGCCCTGGTCTGGGAAGTGATTAATATTTGATGAAATTGTAACTCGGTTGTCTTAAGCATTCAAGTTGGCATTTTAGTTTTGTACATTTAGCATTATGGAATGTGTCATTGCATAAGGTGGAACTTCACAAGCTGGAGAGGGATGCATTAAGCTGCATCTAGGAACTTGGTTTTTTTATTTTTTAACTCGGGGATGCTTTATCATTGAGCTGTATTGTATCCCTGACCTTTTTAAATTTTGAGACTAGGTGTAAGTTGCCTAGGCTGGCCTTTGGTGTTTCTGCCTCATCCTCCAGCATAGCTGAGATTACAGGTGTGGGCCACCGGGTCCTCTCTTTTTTAATGTAGTGCTGAGGATCGGACCCAGTGCCTCACATGCTGCGAGGTGAGCGCTCTACCACTGAGCCATAACTCCAGCCCCTCCAGTGGGTTTTTAAGGCAATGTTAGTTTTGTTTTTGACAATATACAGGTCTCTGGAGCAATATTGGAGAGTAGTGAGGTGTTGACTGCTCTGATGAAACCACTAATAATAGGAAGTGCCGTCAGAAGCGATAACTGACGATAACTATTCCTGGCTGACTGCAGTCAACAAGTCTTTACCATTTATTGGTGCCCAGGATAAAGTTGGTCTGAACTGTGACAATTGCTATATTCACTCAGGGTGCATATTAGCAGAAGGAACACCAGCAGCTGAGTTTTGGAGCCTGGAACATTTGTCTTTTCGTGAGGTAAGCTTTGGCCTCTAGAGAGAGTATAGTGACCTTTATTGATGATATTCTGGAAATCCTGAGTGGCATGCATAGCCGTAGAGGGGTTCTCAGTTTACCTCTTGGTGATTTAATAATCTTGAACCAATTTACCTATCTGTTCTGAGGTATAGTTTTCCTTATTTGTCAGAAGGAACCATAATCTTAGGTATGTGAGGTTTGAAATGTGACTGAGTAGAGTTACAGCTTCCAGACAAGCTAATTAGGACTTATGTAATTCAGTAATTTTACCAAAAAAAAAAATCTCTTCTGTAAGGTCTTAAAGGGCTTTTTTTTTTTTTTTTAAATTAAGTTGCTACTCAGGCTAAAAGAAATGCCTCTCCTGCTTCTGTGGTCTTTAGGTGCTTTGCTTTATCCATTCTCAGGATTTTGGAATGGAGCCCTGAAGTGCAGGTTATAGACCTGGTGGCAGCACCTAAGCCCTGGAGGAGGTAAGCCTTGATCTACACAAAAATTACCTTATTAGTAGAATGATAAAGTGGCTAGTTGTTTTAAGTAACTTAAAAGGATATCAAATGATGAAATCACCTAAAATAGCTGGAATTACCGGCAGATTGGTAGTGGTGAACCTACGGTTTTCTGAAGATATCATTGCTCTTGTGAATGACTGCTGTTAATTGGAGTAGAAAGTAAGATTGAAATTTAGTTTCTTTGCAGGCTGTATCTCCCAGAGGATGATCAATTCCGGGGATCAGTAACTACCATTGATTTGGATTCTGAAAATCTAAACAGCTTCAACATTTGGAAACGTGGTCACCTTGTGTATCAGGCTGTTCACAAGAGATCATTCAACAGGCCCGATTGGTGTCGTTACCCCACCCAACAGGAATTTCTATACCTTTTAATCATTTTATGTGTACACATTGGTTGCCCTTATATTGGAAGGCTGAGATCTTTAAGCCAAAAATTGTTTCTCTTGAATATAATGTCTAATACCATAATAAACAATGGTCTTTGGTGATTCTTGAATATGCATATTTGAAAAACAAGTTCAATTTTACTTTTGTCAGGTATTAGCACTCATCTTGTAAACTTCTGGTCAGTCTAAGCTGTTTTCCTTTTAACAACTGTAGACTTAACAGGGAAAAATTTCCAAAAGCGTTTAAGGCATTCATACTTGATTCCAACCAATCCCTGCTGCCCATAGTCTATTTCCTTCCTGGGTATGATCTTTTCTATTTGCCAGGAGGCCAGGGGTCACTTGTAGCTAGCTAGTGCTGATCTTGTGAGGCTTTGCTTCCCTATACTTGCTTGCCTCAGTATTGTGATTGTATCTGGTCTTGAGAATTCATTTGCTCCCAGTCTCTGGGCATGGGTCTAGGGGTTACTTGGGATTAAAAGTTGAGTATGGGGGCAGTGGACCAGGTGAGTTAGGCTCTTGGTTTCCAGTTTTCTCCTTAATAACCGCCATAGGCTCACTGGTCATGGGATTTTTAGGAATGCCCTCATAAGTTAGGGGGTTGAAGCCAGAGTTTCAAGTGGTAGGCAAGTGCTCTGCTATTGAGCAAACATCCTTTGCATACAAGTTTGAGCTGTCCTCAGCCTGTGAATAACAATGCTGGCTAAGGATCAAGATTTCTGATGGGTTTTCCCATGCATGCCTGTGTGCATAGGCACTTGTCACCACAGGATGCTCTAAATATTTTAAGGTGTGGTGAGAGCTGGTTTTAGGAGCAGGTCCCTGGACCTGGAAGCTAAAATGTGGGAAGTCAGTTCCAAACCTGAGACCCAGCAAGAAGAGCACCTTCCTTAAGTCCATGCTTAGCGTAGCTAAGAACTAGGCTCCAACCTCATTAAGTTGGACTTAACATCTGGGTGGAATTTGCTTCCCCATGTAGGACAGAACTGGGATGGCAGGGGCCTGTCTGCTGTTTGGAGAAAAGCTCTTGGTAACATTGGCTCAAGCTTCATCATCTCCAAACCTATGCTTTTCCCAAATCTGAGGAAGCCAAGGACTGAGCTGTGGGGTACCTGGAGCCCCTTGAGCTAGGGGTGAGTTATTGGGAGCCAGAAGGCAGATGCTGGGATTTATAGGAGAGATGGAAAGGACCAAAGGGAAGTAGTGCACGAATCCCTCTTTCCCAGGTACTAGGGTGCTGCTGTAGCCCCAGCCTCCTGATGGGAGGAGCCCCTAACTTGCCTCAGCCATCCTGCTCTATAGACTCCCTGGTGAGGCTTATCACATGTCAAGTCTGAGTCACAGCCTCTTTGCCCTCGTGGTGGTCTTTGGCAGGTGACACAGGGCCCCCTCCAGGGTCCTCCTGGCCCAATGTCCCTTCCCGAATCTCCTCCCCACTGCCTGGCCCCTCACCCAGTTCCAGGATGGTGGGTAGGTGGCCCTGTTTGGGAGACCGCTTGCGCAGGCTGAGCAGGAAGGGCTGGGGCAAAGAGAAGATGTCCACATTGTTGCCCAGATCTATCCATGTGACATTGGGGAACTTGCTGGGGTCCTTCAGGGTGTCAGTAAGGTCACGCAGCAAAGCCCGGGTCAGCCGATTGCCATTGAGGGCTAGTGTGGTGAGGCGGGGCAGGGTGCTGAGTGCTGGCAGCAGTTGCAGGACCATGTCATCTGTGAGACCCGTGAAGCCCAGCTCCACGCTGTCTACTTGCTCCCCACAGCGCTGCAGGTAGGTGGTCACTCGTTCCAGGTCACGGGAGGTCAGTGGGATGCCAGACAGGTCCACTGTGTTGTCTGGAGGATTCCCAGCCAGGACAGCCTTGAGGCTTAAAAGGAAGGGACAGCAAGTGAAGCAGACTTCCTTGAGAGGCAGAAACAGCCACCACCATGGAGCCAGCCTCTGCTTAGCTAATTCTAGGGATCATTTTCACAAACTTGCAGATAAATTACAAACGCAGAACTAGGAGAAAACGGGGACATCCTGTGTCCTGGCACTGTTGCATATCTCTAGCAGGCTGGGTGGAGTGGTCTGAGGCTGCCATTCCTTCAGGACCACAAGGGAAAGTTCCAGGCTTCCATATGATTCGTGTTTGCATCTTAGTCGCCTTTATGTTACTTAACCTTTTAGGCCTCAGTTACTTCAAAAATGGAGCTAAGAGATAGGGTTGTTAAGTGGAATAACAAATGCAAAGCATTTAATGGTGCTTTTGTAAGGGAGTGATGGATAAATGTTTGTCATTATTGGTCACTTGGGCTGAGCTTCTTTTCTCACCACTCTTGGGTGGTAGTTGAGCTGACCCAAGAATGGCACAAAGTTTCTCTGAGGTCCCATCTTCTCCACCAGTTGGGAGATCCTCTGGCAGAGGCCTGCAGGACCGTAGGCAGAGGAAGCACAGGGGCTCCGAATCTGGTGGCAGCTGCTGCCTCCTGGAGGCTCAGTGCTCTCTATTTCCACTCCTTGTCAGCTATTGCTTTTTGCCCTCTGTTGCCCTGCTCCTTGTTCTGGAGCCAGGGCCCAGGCTGCTCAGCCTGATGAGGAGTGTGCCCACCATCCTGTTGTGGCTGGCTTCAAGGCTCAGACACAGTGGTGAAATTTCCAAGTGCCCAGGCAAGCCCTGAGTCCCAACCCTGGGAAGGAAAGGGCCGTGGAAGGGGCTCACAGCTTGCTCTGTGAGCATGTTAATACCAGCATCTCAGAGGTCACAGATTTCCTGGCAAAACCAGGTAATTTCCTATTCTTAGGGTCTCCTGGGAGATTGGTCATAGCTGGCTCATTTTGCTGCTTCTGATTAGGGGCTAGCCCAAGGAGCTTGGAGGTAAAGCCCTCAAGGCATGAGGCTTCACTGCCTGGAATAACGCCTGGCATTTGTTCATGACTTCTTTTATCAATGTTAGTAACAAAGGAGACACATCACATCAGGGAAACAAGGGTGGTGAACAGCTCTGCACTGGAGTCAAACCTGAGTTTGAATCTGGCCCTGCTAATTACCAGCTGTGAAATCCTGGCCAGTCAAATGGTAACAGTGACAAGTCCCTACCTCATTCATTCCTTTAACAGATGTTTATTAAGCTCCTATTATGTGCCAGTATTGTTCTAAGTACTGGGACCACAATGGTGAACAAGATGGGCAAGATTCCTTCCCTTCCCTCTCCATCACACATCCCACCACACATCCAGGATCCCTTTCCAGCTCCTCACAGACACCTGGAATGCCCTCCTGGCTGCTTTTCCTATCCTTAAATTCTTCTGGAACTCACTGCCTTCAGGCTGCTTTCCTGGACACCCCACTGCCCTCATCCCTTCTCCCCCTGCCCTGGAGAGTATCATAGCAGGATGGGCAGGAGCATGGCAGACTTGCTTAAGGGGACCACCACTCACCAGGCTTGTGGCTTCCTCTTCACCATCCCTCGGTGCCGCCTCCACTCAGAGTGGGGGCTGAGGTGATAGGTCAGCTGTCGGCATAGCTTCTCCATGGCACCTAGTGCGTCTCCTTCCTGCAGAGGCAACCATAGGTGTGGGACCATTAGTGTCAATGAAATGGTCAGAGGTGCACAGGCTCTCACATCCCCAGGCTTCCTGTCTTCTTGGGACAAGCACAGCACTCCGAGGCTGAGCAGGGGAATATCTGCCCTGCTGGCCCTGGATGGGTGCCCCCTGCAGGGTGCAGTGGGTATGAGTTTGTCTGCACAGTGATTTAGTTTGTGTGCACTGATGGAAAACTTCAGATTTATATTTTAAAAAATCTGGATTCCAGGCATTCTGGCAATAACTGGCTGGTGGTGAGTATCAGCTGATCCCTTTGACTGGGATTCACCACAGCCCCTGCCACTCCCCAACATCCAGGGCCACTCTGTTCTCTCGCTTGCTCAACAAATACTTATTGAGCAATTAGTAGGTGGCAGGCTCTTATTCTAGGAAGCTGGGCTGCAGCCATGAGCAAATGTCCTGGTTCTTGTATATGACACAATAAAGAGAAAAGTGAAATATTTTTATCTGTCTCTCTTAAAAGTGGGAAAATAAAAGACTGAGAGGACCAAGTCTAGCTCAGCCAAATTCTTTCATCTACATTACTTGTCTGACCCATCAACATCTGAGTTTGAGACCCTGGGCATTATGGGCTGAACTTTGTACCTCCAAAATTTCTATGTTGATATCCTAACTCCCAGTTCTGAAGAATGTGATTGTTTTTGACATAGGGCTTTTAGCAAGGTAATTAAGGTAAAATGAGGTCATGGGTGGATCTTAATATGGCTGTTGTCCTTATAAGAAGTGATTAGGGGGCTGGGATTGTGGCTCAGCGGTAGAGCGCTTGCCTAGCACAGGTAGGACCGGGGTTTGATCCTCAGCACCACATAAAAATGAAGGCATTGTGTGTGTCAATCTACACCTAAAAAATAAATATTAAAAAAAAAGAGAAGTGATTAGGGGGCTGGGATTGTGGCTCAGTGGTAGAACACTTGCCTAGCATGTGTGAAGCACTGGGTTTGATCCTCAGCATCACATAAAAATAAATAAAGGAGGCTGGGATTGTGGCTCAGCAGAGAGTGCTCGCCTAGCACAGGTGGGACCCGGGTTTGATCCTCAGCACCACATAAAAATAAAGGCATTGTGTTTGTTCTACACCTAAAAAATAAATATTTTAATAAATAAAGGTTAAAAAAAATCTCCCTCTTTAAAAAAAAAAAAAAAAAAGCAATTAGGACAACTGGGCCCAGTGACGCATGCCTGTAATCACAGCAACTTGGGAGGCTGAGGTGGGAGGATCACAAGTTTGAGGCCAGACTCAGCAACTTAGCAAGACCCTGTCTCAAAGTAAATAGGGCTTGAGGATGTAGCTCAGTGTTGGAGCACCTCTGGGTTCAATCTCCAGTACCTACCCCCCAACAAAAAAAAAGATTAAGATCAGATACAGGGGACTGTCTGCTGTATTGACTTTCCTTGGGATGGAGCTGGAGTCTCGTATAGAGAAAAGACCATGTGAGGATACAAGGAGTCCTAGGAAGAGAAGCCTCAGAAGAAAGCAATCCTGCCAATCTTATACTTTTGACCTCTAGAACAGTGAGAAAAATAAATTTCTGTTGTTTAAGCCACCAGCTGTATTTTATTTATTTTTGTTATGTCAGCTGAGCTGACTATACTGGGTTAATTGCAGCATAAAGATTCCAACTCCATCCCACATGATTCCAATCAGCAGCCCCATGTGCCAGACTTGTGCCAGGTAGAGAGGGCAGGAGTCCTGCCTGGGGGAGTGAGTGGCCAAGAATGGGCTTCTGCCAAAAGATTCAGAGAGCCAGAAAGTGCTCAGGCTCATATGGACACCATTGGGGATGTGGCAAGGTTCAATGCATTAAGGTATGGCTAGCTTTTAAATTATGATTGCCATCGTCACTTTGCTAATAGAGAGGCAGCATATTAAGTAGTTACGAATATGGACTTGGGGCTGGGCATGGTGGTATACACCTGTAATCCCAGCGGCTAGGGAGGCTGAGGCAGGAGGATCATGAGTTCAAAGCCAGCCTCAGCAACTCAGGGAGACCCTGACTCTAAATAAAATACAAAAAAGGGATGGGGATATGCAACCCTGGGTTCAATTCCTAGCACCGCCCCCCCCCCCAAAAAAAAAAGTGGATCTGAGGCCAAATTATGTGGATTTGAGTCTTGGCTTTGTTTCTTCCTGCGTGTCCAGGGGCAAATCACTGACCTCTCTGCTTCCAACACTCATCTATGAAGAGATAACAGTACTAAGCTCACAGGATTCTGGGAGAATTAAATGAGTTACTACTTGTACAGCATCTTTATGCAGTTCTGAACATAGTAAGCTCTCTAGGATTGATTGCTAAATGAATAGTCAGCCCAAGTACAGATAAAAAATATTTGAAACAAAACTTGTGTCTGTTCTGAATATGTACACACTATTCTTGTTATTACTCTGTAAACAATATAACAATTACTTACATAGTATTTACCTGGTATTAGGTATTATAAGTAATCTAGAGATGATTAAAGCATACAGGAGGCTATGTATAGGCTGCATACAAAAAAGGCCATGTAATATAAGGAACTTGAAGGTCTGTGGATTCTGGTGTCTGCAGGGGGTCCTGGATTTAATCCCCTGTGGAATCGGGGCGGGGTAGGGGGGGAATGGATATGTTGATCTGTACCAGCATGAATACACTGAACCCCTATGGGTGAAGAAGGAAGGTTACTTCTGCCCAGGCTCAGATTTGAGCTGGGCTTTAAGAGCAGACTGAGTAGTGACTTAGGGTGAAGAAAAGAAACATGAGGCATCCTTGAATGAAGAGGAAACAGATTGTGTGTGTGTGATGGGGCATGGGGGCAGGTGAGAATCTGGGGCCTGAACACTTTGGGCTATCTCTGTGGCTACGGCTTTGGTCTAGGCCTCCCTCATTCCCTCCCCTGGATTATCATGCACCAGGTATTGTGCTAGAACTTTATGGAATCCCAACCCTCTAATAGAGAATATCTGTCATTACTGTTACACAGAGGAGGAAGGGAGAAAACCGAAGTCCATGAGGCCAGGCAGGGCTAATAGAGAAACAACAGAAGAGACCAGGAATTGCAGGCCAGGGAGGGCCCAGAGTGGACGGCACTGTTTAGAGCCCACCTGTGGACTCTCGTTCTCCACAAGCCTCGCCCCTTCCCCCCATATATATTGGTACTGGTGATTGAACCCAAAGTGGATCTACCACTGAGCTACATCCCCAGCACTTTTTATTTTGAGACAGCATCTTGTCAAGTTGCCGAGTCACTGGGATCACTGCACCTGGTAGGAAGCACTGCCATGTTCTGTTGCCTCAGGCTGGCAGATAAATAAGCAGGAATTGCCTGGCACCATAGGCAGTCTCACTGACAACCCCTAAAGTTGACATCAGATTCCTAGACCCAGATTCTTTCTTAGTCTAGTCACATGGAATGGACGGGAAGACACTGAGGGGGAAGCAGGGGGAGCGCTGCTCACATGGGAAATTGAGAAGGCACAGAGAAGCAGGATAGTGTGGAGCTGTGGGCATCAGGGAGGAGGAGGATGGCCAGTCAGATGACCACGGGGGCCACTAGATCTCCAATAAGGAGGCCTTGGTCAGCACAGGCTTGGGGGTAAAACAATGGGATGTGACAAAAGAGATGGGTGGGTAGCTAGGGCACAGGGAGCTCAAACAGTTCCCCAGCCAAAGTGGAGAAGCACCGGGTCAGATGCTTTAAAACAGTGGGTGGGATCAAGTGGCCTGCCAAGCATTCCCAGGACAGAACATTGCCAGTCTCCTGAAGCAGCTGGTCCAAAGCTGAGCACTGAGCTCCTCATCTCTGGCTCCTCCTCCAACCACTTCCCAGGGTTCCAAAATTGGAGGGTGGGGTGGGGGAGCATAGACTTTCCCTCCACCCTCTAGGCCTGGGGAGCTGAGCCTTAAAGAAAGAGAACAAAGAGGTAAAAGAAGGGTGTCAATGCACCACTTATGCCACAAGGGGGTAGCTGTGTGCAGGTTGAGGCTCCGGACTGAGAGAAATTCAGGGAGCCTCAGCCTCACTGGCTAAACTGGGACAATAGATGTGGACACTGAATAGAGTGGTAGTTGAGACTAAATGTGAGCTAATGATCGCACAGAAGTGACAGTTCGCTTTTGTTCATCTGAACTAAATAGACCATAGATAACTTTTTTTTTTTTTGCGGTGTTAGGGATTTTGGGAACCCAGGACCTTTGGCATGCTAGGCAAGCACATTACCACTGAGCTACACCCTCAGCCCTATTAACATTTATCGAGCTCTTATGATACATTAGGTCTCTCCTTTGTGCGCTGCATGTATAAACTCATTTCAATCCTCTAACCAGGCTTAGAACAATCCTAACATACCTACTTTACAAATGAGGGAACTGAGGCTGTTCTGGAGCCTGGCTCATGACAATTCCTGAAGCAGGGAGAATAGAAAGGAGTAAGTCCCTGATCTTCCACTCTTTCTGCCCACCCCCCCTCCCCGATCTTACTCCAGGCAGAGAGTGGTGAAGGAGTAAGCAGAGAAACCAGTCCACAGTCTCTCTATCTGGAATGGTGTCCCGCAGAAGTGAGCAGGGTGGTCAATATGATGAATTTATGAATGAGTGAGGGAAGGACAATAATTTATGTAATACTGGGGGCCTTTACAAAGGTCCCTGAGGGAGGAAAAGTGGCAGATGGCATCACTTTCTGTCAGCTAGGAGATGGAGCAGTGTTAGGGCACTGGGATCCTCCCTGAGGGGCCTCCAGGCCTGCCTCAAGCATCTTTCCAACATGTCACTGAGAAGTTCCTTAAAGAGATCCTTCCCGACACCTCCAGACAGTTCACTGGATAGGTCTGGAGAACCTACACTGTCCTGAGACACCTTGATTGCACCATGGCCCCTTCCTTCCTTCACCTTCCTCTCTGGATAAGAGGAAGAGCTACAGAGAGTTGATCCTACAAACTGCCAATGAGCCTCCTGCATAGGTTAGGATTCTCGTATTGACCAGAAGCCACTCAGCTGGCTCAAATGTTTATTCTACAGATACACAATGTCTTGTGGATCCAAAGGCAGCTAAGCTTGATCAACTTCATAAAAACATGGTGCAGAAGTCCATTCACCTCTCCTCTTCTCAACCCTGCCGTCCTCTGTTTCTCTGCAGACTGTTCTTTCCCATGCCACTCACATGGTAGGAATATGGCTGTGTCCACACTGCTGCCCCCGGCCCCTGCCATTTACTTCTCAGGGTTCCAGTTCCCAGAGGAGTCAGGGCTGTGTCTGAGTTTCAAGTCTAGGTTCCAGGGCATATTGGTTGTGCTCTGCCAGTGCCCACTTTTGGACCAGTCATCTGGAGCTTGGCAGTGAGGTCGGGTTGCACAAAGAGCCACTGGTCTGCACTACTTGGAGAAAGAAGTTCCTAAAGGAGAGGGGCCAGCAGCCCATTGGAGGGCTGGGTGCAGGGCATGTAACATGCATAATAAACATTGCCTCTTGCCATAATTCTCTCAGGCCAGGTTAGCATGACACATGTGGCTGCTTCATATCTGGGAGGCAGCTGTCTCTTGACATTTAAAGTACACACAGCTGAGCATGGTGGCACACTCCTATAATCCCAATGACTTGAGAGGCTGAGGCAGGAGGACTGCAAGTTCGAAGACAAGTCTGGGTAACTTAGACCCCTCAAAAAAAAAAAAAAAAAAGGCTGAGAATATAGAGTGATAAAGCATTCTTGGGTTCAATCCTCAGTATTGGGGGGAAAAAATCACACATGAGTGGGCACTTCCTCCCCTTTTGTTTCCTCCTTTCTTTCCTACCTTCTTATTCCTCTATCTCCTCTTTCATTCCTCCATCTCTGAGCTGGTTGAAGAAGGCCTCTGAGAAGATGTTTGAGCTCAGTCTGAAAGCAGGAGAGGAAAGTGTAGCCAGAGGAGGCTCATGTTGTGTCCAAGGGGACAGCCACCTCCTAAGGTGGCTTCAGCAATGTACCAAGAACAGAGAGGTGGCCTGTGTGGCTTGAGCTGAGCATTCAGGGTCAAGAGTAGGAAAGATGAAACCCGAGATGGAGTTTTAATTTACTTTTTAATTTCATTTTTTTTGTGGTGCTTTTTAATTTTATTTTTATTTCTGAAGGATTTTCAGTGAGATATGGATGAGATCCAATTTACCTGTCATACCAACGAGCTCTGGCTGCTCTCCAGAGTACAGGAAGTAAGGAGGCAAAAGTGGAAGCCCAGAACCCAGTGGGAGGAGATTTCATTCTGGAGACGGGATGTGGCTGGTCAGAAAGGCAGCCACAGAGGTGGGCAAAAACGGGAAGTCAACAAGCAGCATCTGTGGCTCCTTTTCAGCATGGCTCTCAGATTACTAGAGCTGGCTTTGCCGGGACACTCAAGACAGAAGTGCCTGGGAATTTACCTCTCCTGGGAAGTCCTTCACCTGGGACAAATGAGGCAGAAGTGTGAAAGCCCAGTCTCTGCCTCAGCCTGGGACTCTGCCTGAGATTGCCTGGCTTCCCTTCTACCTTACCCGGCTTCTGCTACTGGGTGGCCATCTTAGTGGGAAGGCTGTCTTGCAGAAGCTTCCCCATGTGATCAGCCCTTTTCCTTCTTCCCATCTCATAGCTGATGGAGACCACCTCATAGCTGGCAGTTCTGACAGAGAGGCGGCCTGTGTGGCTTGAGCAGAGCACGCAGGGTCTACAACTTCTAGGCCCACAACTTGGGCTGTTAGGGGATTTTCAGATGCAAAGAACTAAGAGGAGGAAGTCCTGGTGTCAGTCCTGAGCTGCAGTGGGATTACCCCAATCACCAGCTTGGGGACCCCAGAGCCAGGACCTCTCATCCCTGTCTCATCCACAATTGGGAGAGTTCTTCAAAAGAGCCTCTCCTGCCACATGGCCTTGGGAGGGGCAGGGGACCCAGGGGCCAGGTACTGGGCCTCCAGTAGGGGCAACCGTACTCCAGCTGGCTCTGGAAATCCCAGAGACCAGCCTGCTGTTTTTCCAAGACACCAAGTGGGCAAGGACCACATCTTCTGCTGTTCCCACAACAGACCTGCAGGGCCTGAGCACACTGCCAGCACACGTAGCTGCTCACTGATCTGCTGCCACCTTGGCTCCTGGTCACCCAGGCCAGGCACACACAAGGGCCTCTCTCAAATAATCTCATTGAAGTCAGGAAACAGGCTGGTAGGAGATGATTTTGATGTCCATTTTATTTATTTTTATTGCAAATTTTAAAATTTTTTGGTACTGGGGATTGAACCCATGAGGAGCACTCTATCACTTGGCTGTACCCCTAGGCCTTTTTTTATTTTGAGTGTGGGTCTCACTAAGTTGCTCAGGGCCTTGCTAAATTGCTGAAGCTGGTCTTGAACTCTTGCTTGAACTCTTGATCCCCCTGAGCTGCTGGAATTAAAGGAGTGTGTCACCATGCCTGGCTTGGTACTCATTTTAGAGTTGAAGAAAACAAAGTTCAGGTAATCCAGTGATCTGAGAAAGATCATGCCATGTAATGGACTGAAGGTTTGCCCACCCTCTCACTCATATGTTGACACCTTATTGCCCAAGGTGATGGTATTAGGACATAAGGCTTTGGGAAGTGATTAGGTCACAAGGGTGGAGCCCTCAGATGGGACTACTGTCTTAATAACAGGAGGCCAGGGAGCTCTCTTGCCCTCATTCCACCATGTGAGGACACAAGGAGAAGGTAGCAGTCTGTGGCCAATAAGAGACTACTCACCAGATACCCTGATCTTGAACTTTCAGGCTCCAGATTGTGAAAAGTAAATTTACAAGCACTCCAACTTATGGTACTTTCTATTGCAGCCTGAACTAAGAGCACATATGTGGACCCTCCAGTGCCCACCCAGGGCTCTCTTCTCCTAGTCCTGCCTGGTCCTGTCTCATGGAGCCTTAGGGCATTTAACCACTTCCCATGTCCTGATCAGCACCAGGCAACTGAATGGGTCCAAACCCCTCCACAGCTCTCAGGTCAGATATGACCTTTTCCAAATCACTTCATTAACTGAATCTTGTTCTCCTCAATTCTCATGGGTGTAAAAATAATAGCTTATCTATATTTTTTTGAGAGCATATTGCCTGTCATTCCTCTTACCTATAAGCCAATTCAACTCCTGTTCTAGAAAATGCAGGGGTTCAGAGCCTTTAAGCTCTCTCCACAGGCCCATTTCTGATAACTTTCCTGCTTCCCAAGGATGGATCAATCTGAATGACAGGCCAGGGTGGTTCCAGACTGAGCTGGTTGGTTCCCCGTGGCCTTTGGTACCAACTGGCTCTCTCCCCCAGTCCCTGAGATTTCAGGTCCACGGATCTCATTACTGTCTTTTCTTACTGTCTCCCATTTGAGGCCAGCATTCCTGCTGTCTGCTGCCTCCCATCTTGACCCTAGCCAATATCTAGCCGTCTAGAGTCAGCCCCATAACCTAGAGAGAAGGCTTTAGACAAAGGGCTTGGTCCCAGAGGCTTCTTTTCCCCTGGGCAAAGTCCTAACTCCCTGGGTTATTATGGAATAGGCTAAAAGAGGTATAGGCTTAGGACACCATCTCCCTACTCTTATCCTAGATCCTACTCTGAGAATGGATGCTTCCCTCCATACCTCTTGCTTCTGCCCTGATTTTCTGCCCATCATGGATGAAGTACTTTTTTTCAGAAGTTGTCGGAAACTGAGGGTTGGGAGGGAAGGAACCAAAACCACATAGAAGAGCTCAGTGTGAAGCTGCCCCTGGCCCTCCCTGCCTAATCCAGGGTCCTGCTGCACAGACCAGGGTGAGCCATCATAGACCCTGGGGCTGGCAGGACCATCCACAAGAGGTTGAGTGCTATTTTTTGGGGGGTGGGGGTGGGGGTACTGGGATTGAACCCAGCGGTTCTTTATCACTGAACTACATCCCTAGTCCTTTTTATTTTTTGAGACAGGGTCTTGCTAAGCTGCTGAGGCTGGCCTTGAATTTGAGATCCTCTTTCCTCAGCTTCCCAAGTTGCTGGGATTATAGGTGTGTGCTGTGCTACCAGGCCTGGCTAAGCAGCAATTTTGAAGCCTGGAGACTGCTGGAGCTGCTTCTTGTAGCTCTCTAGGGCCAGGTAAGAAAGGGATGTTAGTGAAATGGTTGCATAACATGACACACAACCTCAGAGCGGAAGATAAATCTGGGAGTGGTGAGGACTGAGGCAAACAGGAGAACCCAAGGCAAGGCCACTGCTAGCCTTATATGGTACTTTTGTGCAAATAAGGAGAAGCCCACTTCTAGGTCTTGGACCTGTGCCCCTGACTTGTTAGAGAAAGAGGGCTGAATTTTTTTTTTTTTTTTTTTTAATTTTTTAATATTTATTTTTTCAGTTCTTGGCTGACACAACATCTTTGTTTGTATGTGGTGCTGAGGATCGAACCCGGGCCGCACGCATGCCAGGCGAGCGCGCTACCGCTTGAGCCACATCCCCAGCCCGAGGGCTGAATTTTAACTATCTCCTGCCTCCTCCATCTTGGCCACCTCTCTAGCATGTCTTTGGGCAGTGTACTGGTTCCACGTAAAAGGATGCCTGTCAGCTGTCACTCTGTAGGGATGAGGGCCTCATGATGAAGTTTCCAGTTTTTCAAGGGCAGTAGAATATAGGGCTTTTTTTGGTACTGGAGACTGAACCCAAGGGTACTCTACCATGGAGCCACATCCCCAGCCCTTTTTCATTAATTTATTTTTTTAATATTTTTTTTAATTATAGTTGGACACAATATCTTTTTTATTTATTTATTTTTATGTGGTGCTGAGGATCGAACCCAGGACCTTACACGCACTAGGTGAGCCCTCAACCGCTGAGCTACAACCCCATTCCTGCCCTTTTTTATTTTGAGACAGGCCTTGCTAAGTTACTGAGGCCGGCCTGGGACATGCGATCCTCCTGCCTCAGCCTCTGAGTTGCTGGGATTACAGGTGTGTACCACCATGCCTTTTTAAGATTTAAAAAATTGAAAAAATTGGTGATGAATTTGCCCCATAAGCCCCAAAAAACTCGTCTGTGCTGATAACGCCTATGAAGGGCCACCTTCTCAGTGCCTGCAGGAGGGGGCTCATCCTTCTTGGGCCCTACATTGCTCTGCCCAGAATGGTGCCCACTTCACACCCCAAGACCTGGCTGGCTCAGACCACGACCACCCTACCGGCTTGGGACAATGGATGTAGCGGGCGAGGCTGATGATAAGGTCATGTGTGATGGGGTCCACCAGGTTCCGGAAGCTGGCATAGCGATACAGAACATCGTCCAGTGAGGTTGACTCCATGCCCAGATCCTGAAAGAGCAGATGTCCAGAGATTAGGGGCAAATTCCCAGAGGTCAGGAGTCATCCAACTTGCCTGGCATTCCCAGGAGCAAGAGGTGCAGCTCTTGGAGGCAGCAAATCCTCCCCCAGAATCCTGGCAAGGAAGCATCTACACAGCATTCCTCAGGGGACCAGGATTAGCTCCTCCCTAATTCTTTACCTCCCAGGTGAGGAAGAGGGACCCACATCTGCAGATCCCAGTTTGTGAACCTCTCCCAAGATAGTCTCTCCAGACTGCCTCTCTGGTTTCCAGAAGGATGAAGCTAAGGGTAGCTGTCCTTAGCCCTGGTGGCTGCTTCTCCCTAAGGGCAGAGTTAGGCGGCTGCATACACAACAAACACTCCTGCCTTGTGTCAGGATGGTTTTCTGATCTTTATTCTTTTTTTTCCCCTCCCCCTGCTGCTTCTGAGGTTATTCTGACTGCTCATTCTGTAGGTGACCCAGCCTCAGTGTTCTTTGCCTTGGAGGTTTTTGAGTTGTAAGGTTCTAAGGAGAAGCTGCCAGGTACTCAGAAGAAAACCCCACCTGGGACCCCACAGAGATATTAGGTGGGGGTCTTCCTGATGAGAGAGGAGCAGGGTGGAAGTGAGCTGGGACATGGGGCAGTGGCCGAAACTACTGGAGCAGAGCTTGTCTCCTGGTCTGAGGAGGGACAAGGGCTTGGGGGTGACAAGGATCAGGACATGTTATCCCAAAAATTGGCATGGTGGCATTTGAGAAAACAGAAACAGGAACGTCTCTCTCCACCCATCCTTCTTCCCTGCAGCAGGTGAGAGAACTCTTTCACCTTCTTTTATGTCATGACTTCATTCTAGAAGGGTCCCCTCTATGGGGAGGAAAGGAATGTCTTCATTATTGAAAACAGAGATGCCAAGGAGAATCTGAATAAAGAGGCCTACTAAGACTCCCCCAAGTTTATCACCATTAGTTTATACCCTTTTGTCCTTTGGTGAGACTTCTGCACGACTATCCACAAAATTACATGGATTTGAGCCATATCTCCAAACCATCTTTGGGTCTCATGTCATATAAATCTTATATATTTGTGTGTTTCCTCTTGTGAATCTTTTTTTTGTGTGTGTGTGTGTGTGTGTGTGTGGGGGGGGTACTGGGGATTGAACTGAATTGTATCCCAGGCCCTTTTTTGTATTTTTTTCTAATAGTCTCATTAAGTTGCAGGAGTTGGTTTCAAACCTATGACCCTCCTGCCTCAGTCTCCTGAGTTGCTGGTTTTACAGGTGTATGCCACTGTGCCTGGCTGTAAATCTGTTTTTTTAATCATAGAAAATTTCAGCTGTGAATTTTAGGATGCATTCGGAAAATTTTCTGTCCTACAGGAGCACCACATACAGAGTCCCCAGCTCCAAAGACTGTACAGAGACCCTGCCAGCAAGGACCACCATGGGTGTACCTCAGAGAAGTTAGTTGTCCAGTGTGGACTGGGATCCAAAGGTCCTGTTCTGACTGCTCTGAGCTGCTTAAAATCCTAATGCCAGGAAAAGGACAGGTCTCCCAAATACATTTGAGCTTGGCTAGTGGGAGCTCAATATGAAGTTCTTTGCTTTCAAGAAGTAAAGAAACATGCTTTTTCTGCCCTAGAGTGTTGGATTAAACAATAAAAGTTGATGGGCGTTGGACAGGAAATGTGGTGGTGACCAGCTGAGTTCCAGCTGGGATTTGCCTGTCATTAGATAGAATATTCAGAACCCCTGCCCTGCATTTTTTTTTTTTTTTTTTTTGTGGTCCTGGGTACCAGGGACATTCCACCACTGAGTTTCATCCCTTACCTTATTTTATTTTGAAACAGGGTCTTACTAAGTTGCCCAGCCTGGACTTGAACTTCAGATCCTTCTACCTCAGCCTTCTGAGTCGCTGGGATTACATATTCAGAAGTTTTCTAAACATCTTCCCCATGTGATTCCTAGAAATCCCTATAAGGAAGTGGGCAGCACATCATCATTTCTGATTGACAGGTGAAGAAATGGAAGCCCAGGCAGGTTGACATCTTCATCTGTCACAATTTCAGGAATGCTGGGGTGAGTGAGTCTGGGCTTGTTCTGCAAGCCTTGCATCTGCTGTTATTCACCACTTGGAGTGAGCTGGGCAGGAGGTGCTGGATGGCAGGGATTCTGCTCAGTGGTTTGGAGGCTGATAACTCTAAGAACAAACAGCAGTCTTGCTGGGCGTGGTGGTACACACCTGTAATCCCAGTGGGAGACTGAGGCAGGAGGATAGTGAGTTCAAATCCTGCCTCAGCAACTCAGTGAGTGAGGCCCTGTCTCAAAATATTAAAAAGGGGCTGGGGATGTGGCTCAGTGGTCAAGCGCCCCTGGGTTCAATCCCTGGTACAAAATAAATAAATAAATAAATAAAATAAAATAAAGAAAAGAAAGAACAGCTTCTGCTAAATGAATCCAGAGGGGTGAAGATGCTGGCCAAATCCTATCTACAAGTGATTGGGGGCACTCTGTTCTCTACCCCTCATAATGGCCAGTTCTGGGAGCTTTGTTTTCCATCTGAGAGGCAAACTCTAATGCCCTATGCCAGGTTCTTTGACTGCTAAAATAGTTTTCTGGGGACCTAGATCTAGAGACCCAAGGTGAGGCATGGCTAAGTGGAAGGAGCTTTTGTCAAGTTCCGGAGCTAGATCCTTTGCAGAACCAAGTGTAACACTTGAGTTGACCTCTGTCCCCGGTTAATGGGGACAGTTGCCCCAGCATCACAAGTCAGTGAGAGAAACCAAACCAAGTAACATAGGTAAAGCCTCTGGTAGAGACCAGAGCCTCCCCTATCCCATTCTATTCCCCTCTGCTTCCTATTCCTGGGCCTGGGAGGTTCCTCTTCTCCCCATGCAGTAGTTCTTGACCTTTCTGGACCACAGACACATCTGAGGATGAATCAAAAGCCATGAACTTTCCAGAAAAACAAGGGAGTCAGAGCAGAAGAGGTGGGATGGGCAACATTGTGCTTGAAGTCCATGATTGCTTCAAGGTCACGAGGGTGTATCTGGGTGGTGTGGATACATCCCAAGACACACATATTACCCAGGAATATGCATAAATGTGGCCCTGTGCTGCCTGGGGCAGGAGGAGGCTGGGAATGCAGGAAGGCCTCAAGTCAAAGGGCTTGTGTTATAGGGTCTCAGAAGGCCAGTGTGGTAAAAGGGCCATGATCCAGCATCCAGCTTCCCAGGGACACCCCTGCTTACAGCTCAAGCCTCCATTCCATGAGAAAGGAATTGGGGAAGGATGGCAGAGGAACCGGGTGGAAGCAGAGGTGTGGTGGTTCCCATGGCCAGATGCTCCATGGGAAGGTCAGAGGCATGGGTTTATTTTTCTTTGAGTGTATCCTACAAGCTGGGCTGGTCCTCTGTAACTGTGGATCGTGCCAGCTGTGTGTACCCTTGATACCTAGTGGTCTCAGGCCCTAGCTGGCCTCTACCACACTACAAGTCTGTGAGCAAGAGACCTTGCTTTTGAGATCTGTTTCTGCATCTGTGAAATGAGTACGCACACCACAACCGTAATCAAACTGGATCTGATGATCTTGAGGCTGGCAGGTAGGGACTGGGGTAGAAAAGAGGGAGGCCAGAGGAATCAGCAAGACTGCAGGTTGTGGTTTTCAGCAGAACGTATTTTGGCTTCATACAAACAAATGTAGCTCTACTGCCAAAGAAAAGTTGGAAAACCCAAGACTAGGTGATTGCTTCAGGGTGATTATTTCTACTAGCCCCACATTTCCAGGACAGCTGAAGTCACCCATTCTGGAAGGACCAAGAAAATGTCACTGGCTAATCCAGTGGCTGGGCGGGTCTGAGAAGAAGCAAAGTAGCCTTCCTAGAGCCCATTCTCCCGACAGTGGCTCTCTTTCCAGTATTGCCTGGTTTCATGCAGTTGTTGCCTGATGGGGATGGTGGGAAGGAAGGATGGGCTTTGCGGGAGTAGGGTCTCCCAGGATGGCATGCTGGGAGATGGAGCCAATGCACTCCTTGTGTATTCCAGCTGGGGTGGGGCTCCCACAGGTTGCAGACAATAATAGGGAACATCAAATGGGGGTAGGGCAACAGATGCTGCACGCCTCATTGCTTTATTTCTTCATTTTGATCCTGTCTAGCTCCACAGAATGCTTGTGTTGCTTTAGGGCACTTCAGGGTCCTGAGGCTTACAGGCCACTCCAGCCTCCTGGTGTCTTCTGGTACCCCTCCCCTAAACCATTGTTTCTTACTGCCCATGGGGCTGCCCCCAGGGTGGGTATGAGGGGAAAGCAGGTAACCAGATCCTCAGGGTATCTTAGGAGCCGCAGGGGATGGGCTTCTCTGTTTTTGCCCCTAGGGTCTGCATCAATGCTGCCCCATGGGGGCCCCTTGTGCTCCCCTCCGCCTTGGCTTCTTCATATTTGAGGGAAGTGGAAGAATCAAATCCAGACATGGCCCTCATATGCCCCAGCCTTGCAGAGGTTGGTTACCCTGGCAAAGCATGAGGCATCGAAGCAAATCCCATCCGCTTCATTATGGGTCTAAATGGTACCATCTCCAGGAACTTCATACAAGAACCGTTCCTTCTCAGTAAGTTTGGGAGCTTATTATTAATCATTGGATGTCCTTGAATCACGCTGGCAAGAGGTATGCTCAGAGGGTGTGGTGGCCTGACCTTGAGTCACTAGCTGCTCCCTGACCTGCTGGACTTATTGGTCATGGATACACAAGGCATCTCGGAGGAAGAGGGGCCCTACATGATGTGAGTTTGAATAACCAGTTTTGGGAACTTGTGAAGAAGGGATGAGATGATGGTTTGGGGCCAGGGGTATAGGCTCTCAACAAGTGAGTAGGAATTAATCCGAGAGGTCAGAACAGCACTTCCCTAAGTGTGGTCTAAAGACCTCAGGAAGAGGGCCCTGCAGACCCTTTTGCAGCTCTGAAAGGACCTTTTTTTCCAACGACATAATCTGTGTGACACTAGAGTTTCTTCATACGCAGCAACCAAAACAATCTGTTGCAACAGACTGAATGTTAAGGATGGCAGGCCTGAGAAATCAACTGTCTGCAAGGAAATTGGACATTAGAGATGCCTCAGACTATGAAAAAATGCCCCTCTTCTTCCTATTACAGTACTGGGGATTGAACCCAGGGGCACTCTACTACTGAGCTGTATCCTTAGCCCTTTATATTTTAGAGGCAGGGTTTTGCTAAATTGCCCACGTTGGCCTTAAACTTGCAATCCTAACTCAGCTGACTTCATCTCTCCAGTCTCCTATTACCTCCGCTCTTTAATGAAGTGCCCCATCTAGGCATACACAGCTATGTGGTGGTGCTGGGGGGCGGGGGAGTGTCCAGCAGAGACCCAAGCCTACACATGGTTTCTGGGAGAAGGAACAACATCAACCAAGGATTGGACCCCCTGACTTTCCACTTGGTTAACAATGGAGAGCTGATACCTGAGATTGGGTAATATTAAAGCTAAGAGACTTATGGGTTCTAGAGACTGGGAAGCTCAAGATTGGGTGGCCAGTATCAAATGGTGGGAATGCATGTGAGAGTTGTGAGCTGGAGTGGGCAGAGATGAGGAGGGGACAAGGCAGCTGAGCTTTATGATAAACTGTCCTTGGGAGGACTAAGCTATTCCCAAGAGAACTTACCCTGGCTTTCAAGAAAGATATTTATCCCTCTTTAAGACCTCACCTCTCAACACTTCTACATTGATAAACTTCAACTTTTTTTTTTTTGGGGGGGGGTACCAGGAATTGAACCCAGGGGCATGTAATCACTGAGTCACATCCCTACTGAGCAACACTCCCAGCCCTCCCCTTTAATATTTTTTTTTAGTTATCAATGGACCTTTATTTTATGTATTTATAGGTGGTGCTGAGAATTGAACATAGTGCTTCACACATGCTAGGCAAGTGCTCTACCACTGAGCTACGACCCTAGCTCTTTTTATTTTTTTAATTTTGAGACAGGGTCTCACTAAGTTGCTTAGGGCCTCGCTAAATTGCTGAGTCTGGCTTTAAACTTGCAGTGCTCCTGCCTCAGCCTCCCGAGCAGCTGGAATTGCAGCAACCTGAGTTTTGGTGGGGACAAACTACATATAAACCATAGCATTGACCTAGAATCTTAGTTGAGGGTCACAGGGGAATTTAAACATTTGCCTGTGGGCCAGCTCCCTTCCTTTCTTAGTCTTTATTGGTATAGTGGGGATTTTAGATCTTGGTTAAGGTTATTAGTTTTTAAATGTGAAAATGACCCTTTCATATCTGGCATTTTGCACTCAGGTTAGCACACATATGTACACATCCCTGGCACTGAGTGTGCATGCTCAGAGTTGCTCCTTGCTCCTCAAAACCTCTCCATGGTGACATTCAGACCTCTACCTTGTACTAACTATACTGCTGAGGAACATCCATCACTGGGTACTTGCTTTCCCCCCCAGAAAGAATACACAGATGGTTTCTTTTCTGAGCTCTAGATTATGTCAAAATTTCTTCATGTTGAAATCTTGCCTGAAGACAACCTGGCTTGACAGAAATGCTCTTCAAAATGTCGTATGTTGCTGGCTGTGGTGGCATATGCCAGTGAGTCTAGAGGCTGAGTCAGAAGGATTGCAAATTCAATGCCAGCCTCAGCATCTTAACAAGACCCTCAGCAACTTATCAAGACCATGTCTCAAAATAAAAAATAAAAAGGACTGGGGACAAGTCAAGCAACCCTGGGTTCAACCCGCAGTACCAAAAAAACAAAAACAAAAACAAATGGATGCTGTATGTTACTTGGCTGCCCTCTGGTACTCAGTAATGCAGAAGGTTTTGAGGCTGTTGAATTTTTGTTTCTTGAGTTGCTTTTTCAATCCCAGGCTCCTCCTGGAAGGCTGTCTTTGCTACTAAACCCTAGCTGTTTCTTGGAAGGTTCTAGCATACTATTCCTTTTTTTGGAATGTCAGTTCAACATACAACATAGCCTATAATACAGTTGATTCTTTTTTTCCCCCCCTCTGAGGATTGAATCCAAGGGCACTCTGAGTTATATTCCCAACCATTTTTTATTTTATTTTGAAACAGGGTCTTGTTAAGTTGCCCAGGCTGGCCCTGAACTTGCAATACTCCTGACTGAGCCTCCCAAGTTGCTGGTGGTGGTGAGCACCCCCACGTCTGGATGGCAACTGACATTTTGGCAATAATATATATTTGTAGTTGAACATGAATACAATACCTTTATTTTATTTATTTATTTATGTGCCTCTCAGTTGTTGTTTAGTCCCCAGTGCTAAAAAGAAAAAGAAGGTAGCAGTATTACTCACAAGAGCCAAAAGGTTGAAGCAACCCAAGTGGCTGGGGATGGAGCTCAGTGGTACAGCATTTGCCTAGCATGTGAGGTCCTGGTTTCAATCCCCAGTATTTAAAAAAAAATTATACAACCTTAAAAAAGGAAGGAAATTCTGACATATGCTACAATGTGAATGAACCTTGAAGACCTTATGCTGAATAAAATAAGCGTCACTGAAGGACATATATTGCACGAGGTTCCTAGAGAGGTCAAACTCACAGAGACAGAATGGTGGTCACCAGGGGCTGGAGAAGGTGGAATGGGGAGTCGAAGCCTAATAGGTATTGAGTTTCATCTGCGCAAAATGCGAGTTCTAGACTGCTTGCACAATGTGAATGTACTTAATTAACACTGCTGAACTGCACACCTAAAAATGGTTAAAATAATAAATTCAATATTGTGCGTATTTTACAACTAAAAAAGAAAAGAAAAAGGGCCCAAGGTGGGTAGGCAAATACAGATACCTTCTTGAGATAGGAGGGTGCATGTGTATCTGCCTATTTTTCTTTTTTTTTCTGCTTGTTACACTTGGTTACAAACTTTTTTTCTTTTGATACTGGGGATTAGACCCAGGGGCACTTTGCCACTGAATACAATCCAGTTTTATTTTCATTTTGAGACAGGATCTAAGTTGCTTAGGGGCCTTGTCGCTTGTACCTGGCTGGTTATTAAAATTTTGGCACTGGGCTGGGGCATTTGCTCTGTGGTTGAGTGCTTCCCTAGCATGCATGATGCCCTGGGTTCCATCCCTAGCACTGCAAAACAAATTTAAAAAGATTTTTGCCACTGTATTCAGTGATGAATCTGGTTTGTTTGAATTTACCTACAGTGTTAGAGTCTTTCTAGCTATAAATGGTTTATTTAGCATGTGTGTTCAGGAGGAAAACTGTAGGCTCTCAGTATCTCTGCCTTTATTTTTTCCATATTCTTTCATTAATATGCTTTTTTCAGGAGTCTCGAGTTCACCTTCCATACCACTGAATTCACACTCCATGGCATCTTCACTACTTTCACGGCCACCAAGAAAGACTGCAAGTTGCTAGCATTTCATTTCCTTGTAATTCTATTTGCTTGTTAATCTCCCTTTTCATCTCATCCTGTGGTTTTTCTTTTCCGTCTCTGCTTGGCCTCTCTTTGTGGCCTTTTGTTCTTTTCCTACAAAGTTCATTTCTTCCACATCATGCCATAAATCAATTCCAGAGGTCAGGGTTCGGCTTCCATAGTGTTTATCCTACACCCCCATTTTTTTTTACTTCCCTTCTCCACTTGCTCAACCTTGAAGAAGGTGAGATTGAGAGAGATCCATGCTTTGTCAGTCAGTCCTTGTCCCCATGCCCGCCTCCCTGGGTAAGAGCTAAATCCAGTTCTACAGGATCTGGCTTGCTGTGGTACCCAGCCTGGGGCTGCGCCTCGGGCATTAGCTAACTGAGAAGCCAATCTTACCCCCTACCTGGACCTCCAACGAATGCAAGTGGACTCCACAGAAATCTACCACAGTGTCTCCAAGACATTTCCTATCACTGGCCAGGCAGGATGTGGGACAGGTGTGGGCAGCAGCCACACCTCTTAGATCAACTTCTCTCCCCCTCCTGCTCTCAACAAATGGACGCAGACAGAGGCTTGGGAGAGGCTGAGAGTGGGAGGGTGGGAGCAGCACTGTTCCCATTTCCAAATCATCACCTGGTGGTACAGGGCCAGCTGCCTGGCTTTCTAACTGGTGCAATCCTCAGACTGAGGGAAGCCTGGATCTTCCCTGGACTGGCTCCATCTGTCTGACAGCGAGGGAGGTTCCTCTCAGACTGTCCACCTGTCTTTGTTTTCAGTATTCTCTGAGTGTTCATCTTTTGGGGGAGGTGTCTCCTGAGGTGTGTGAGGGGAGCTCTGGGAGAAGCCACACAGAGGGTGGCCAGGCACATTCTATTTTAAACCTCAACTCCCCCCTTCCCTTTGAAACCCCAGGTTTTCATATCCATTCCCAGAAGGAAGGCCTGTGGGAAATGAGCTGGCATTTGTCTCTGTCCTCAGGGCGTGACTCCACAGTTTCTGCCGTAACACAGCCTGGGGAAAGGAGGAGGCAGTGAGCGCTGCATATTAACCAGCCAAGGTAGACGGCTTCAATATTGAGAATGTGCAAAGCCGCTTAATGAGGCTGTAATCAAACCCAGCCCACCAGAGGGAAATTCATTAGAGTCCAGAGGGCAAGCAGGAAGCAGAACTGAGCTCTCCCCCCCTCCCTCCTGGCTCTAGAAACACCAGGCTGCTGCTTCTCCTAAGGGAGGGGACAAGCCTGGGAAATACCGGGGAAGCAGCTGGGTGGCCTGAACTCCCATCTCCTTCCCTGTGACATTCTAGTTTGCCTTCCAGGGGAATCCCAGGGGAAGGAAGGGAAATGTCAGGTGCTGTTAGGGAAACGCAGCCTGAGGAAGCCACCAGGGAGAGAAGCCAGGGCATCTCAGAGTTAAAGAGGCGGTCGCAGATGAAACTTGCTTCTTCAGGAAGACAGTGGTCTCTCAGGCAGCAGGGCAGAGTCTTGAGTATCACTAGGAAGGGAGAGGATGCTGGGGCAGAGGGGGCGGGTATGAACACACTGAATGCAACAAATAGATGTGGGAATTAGGGAACTAAATGCTGGTCCCCCAAAGACAGGTCCATGCCCTCATCCCTGGAACCTGTGAAGGTGACCTTATTTGGAAAAAAAAAATGTTCTGGAGATGAGAGCATCCTTGTTTATTTAGGTGGGACCTAAATCCAATACAGGTGTCCTTGAGAGACAGGAGGCAGAGGCAGAAGTGGGATGAATGTGACCACAACCACCAGAAGCTGGAAGGGAGAAAAGATCAGAATATTCTGAAGGGGTCACAACCCTGTTGATACCCTGATTTCAGACTTCTGGCCTCCAGAATGGTGGAGAAACAAATCAGTGTTGTTCTAAGTCATCTAGTTGGGGCTAAGTTGTTACCTCAGCCCCAGAGAGCTAAGACACTGGATGGCGACCAGGGTGGGCTGTTCCCCGGGGCATACAGCAGGTAAAAGGGAGACAAGACCAGGAAAGAGGGCTGGGATCTCTCCCTCTTCCTCTGCTGCAGACCCCAGCCAAGAGACTGCGCTGCCAGAAACCCAGCTCTGGTGAGGGACAGACAGCAAAGGAGAGTATGTCAGGGACACATGCACCCACAGAAGATCCAGGGCTGGTAGAGATAGCAGGTGGATCAATGGGGACTTGCTCTTAAAGGTGATAGTGGGACCCAGCCCCCTTCCCCCTCTCTTTTTCACTTTCAGGCCCTGAGATCAACTGTTTTGCTGTGCCGTGTGCTCCCACCATGATGTACTGCCATAGGCCGAAAGCAAGGAACAGGGCTAACTGATCATGGACTGAAACTTCTAAAACTGTGAGCCAAAACAAACCTTTCTTCTTTATAAGTTGATTATCTTGAGTATTTGTTATAGCAATGAAAAGCTGGCTAACAAGATCCTGGCATCAAGAAGATGCTGTTAAACAGGCCAAAAGAGGTGGGGCCTGAGACAGGAAGAAGAGGGGAAGAATGCTGAAAGAATCAAGCAATAAATAGACTCCAATACAACCATGAAGTCCTCTGGATGTGGCGGGAGGAGGAGGAGGAGGGGTTTGATGTGGATAGGGATTGAAGATCAGAATGAGGAAACAAGTCACTGTTCCAGAAGCCCACAAGCTGAGACCACCCCTTGGAGGTGGGTACTGGGAAAACCAAGGGCTGGTTTGCTCTGGAGACTAGATTTGCTTCCTCAGTGACAGGGTGGCCTTAACCCAGAAAGGGTTGGAATTAAACAGGGAGATAATGAAGTAAATCAAGTCCAAGTAAGCTTAGGAATGTATAGGTCTTGTATTTCACACTCTGTAAAGCTCAAGAGAAGTTGGCACCTCAAGACGGGCCACCCAATTCCAATTTAAAATGAATACCTGAGAAATTGATTTTAGGCTTATGAGATTTTTGTGTGTGAGGCTGGGGATGGAACCCACGGGCTTGTGCATGCTAGGCAAGTGCTCTACCACTGAACTACACTACCAGCCTCCTAGGTTTATGATTTTAAGCCCTGAAGAATAATTTGGTCAAATTTGTAACAGTTTTGAAATATGCCAGATAACTTCCTAGTCACCATATTTATAAGCTGTACTTATTAAAATTTAACAGCTATATTGGAAACAGGGAAAGTTCTGCTTTTTTAGGATGGGTGTAACTATTTTTTTTTTTTTTTTTGGTACCAAGGATTGAACTCAGGGGCACTTAACCACTGAGCCATGTTCCCAGACCATTTTTATATTTTACTTAGAGACAGGGTCTCACTGAGTTGTCTGGGGCCTCTCAGTTGCTGAGGCTGGCTTTGAACTTGACATCCTTCTGACTCAGCCTCCTGAACCACTGGGATTACAGGCATGTGCCACTGCACCTAGCTAGGATGGGTGTTTATAAACTTATAAAGAAAACTGGATATGTGCTGGGTGTGGTAGTGCATACCTGTAATCCCAGCCACTCAGGAGGCTGAGGCAGGAGGATCACAAGTCCAAAGTCAGCCTCAGCAATTGAGTGAGGCCCTAAGCAACTTAGTGAGACCTTAAAAAGGGCTGAGGTTGTGGCTTGGTGATTAAGCGCCCCTGGGTTCAGTCCCCAGTACCCAAAACAAACAAACACACAAAAACCCCTGGATGTTAAATTTAGAAAATCATTTCAAGATCTTTCAGGTGGCTGGGGGAATCCAGGGATGCAGGAGGTTGTAGGTTCCATATCCTGCATGGCAAAAAAGAAAAAAAAGCCAGGTGCAGGGGCGCACACCTATAATCCAGTGACTCTGGGAGACTAAGACAGGAGGATCGCGAGTTCAAAGCCAGCCACAGCAACAGTGAGGTGCTTAGCAACTCAATGAGACACTGTCTCTAAATAAAATACAAAATAGGGCCGGGTGTGGCTCAGTGGCTGAGTCCCCCTGAGTTCAATCCCTGATACCCCCGAAAAAAGGACTGGGGATGTAGCTCAGGGGTAAAGTGCCCTTGGGTTCAATCCCTAGCACAGTAAGTAAACAAGTAAATAGAATCACTCCATGTTGTGTTTCTCAGAATGCATAGTTGTAAGTAGCCTTTTTGTGTGTGCGGGCACATGCACATGCTCTTGCGCAAACACATCCCCAAGAATACTAGATGAAGGTGTGCCCTGCAGAGGGCAGGAGGGCACTTCCTCCACTGGGAGTGGGACTGCTGACCTATCAGAAGAGGGAGGACTATTAAGTTAGGAGCCAAGTCTTGCTGCTTAGTGAGTGCACCACCAAAGCAAAGCAAACTGGTAAAAGTAATAAGAGAAACCACCGTACGCCCCTCTCCCTAAAGGGAGCACCCAGTGCACGGGAGTCCTGTTTGAAGGTGAGGTCTCCTCATCCTCCTCATGTCCAGGGTGAGGGTGGCCCCCCGGTCCCAGTCTTGAAGGTCCTCTCAAGGGCAGATGGCCTTAGTGCCTGCCACCCCCAGAGGACCACAGAGCCTGGTGCCCAAGGAGATGCCCATTAGAGCCCAGCTGATGCCAGCCAGATGCTGCCAGGGAGGGCTGTTCTGCAAGCCAAGAAACTGCTGATGGAGGTCAGCCACTCCCCTGGCCTGACTTGCCCAGCCTGGCTGAGGGGTGAGGGCAAGCAATGGGGTTCTCTGGTCCCCTCTCAGGGCTGCTGTCCTCCTAGGGGCAGCTCTCAACTTTCCTGTTCCTCCAAGGTCACAGGCCCTTGCAGGCTTCTGCAGCCTGCTGTCCTGGCAGAATGGTCCTCCTTGATGGTGACAAGTGCTTTTGCAGGACCTGCCCTGGCAGCGGGATGCAGTTGGCTGCGGGGCAACATCTGGCACCTCTGCTCAGTGAGGGGCGTCACAACTGTGTGTTGTTTGTGTTTTAACTTTGAAGTCTTTAGAAATGACACTCTCTGTGTGACACAGGCCTGTGGAAACAGATGCCTGGTCATTGCCAAGTGTCATTCAATTAAAATCCTGGAAACAGCAATAGCAACAACCAAATACAAAAGATGCTTTCTCCTTAGAAAAGCCTATGAGGCTGCATGGAGAATTTGGTTTACTCTTCCATGGTCACAGCTCCCCTCCACCCCAGGCAGGGCTCAGGGCTGGGTTAGTCCCTAAGTCACTGTGTGGACCTGGGCCAGTCCCTGCTCTATAATGCAGTTTCCCCACCTACAAATGAAAGGGTTGCTAAGGCTCATTTGTCCCAAGAGTGGCAGAAAGCAGAAGAGAGCAGAGCCTTGACCAATTGGTATGTAACACAAAGAATTCAACAAATAACCACTTTCTTTCTCCTGTTAGACATTTCGGCTCCTGTGTGGTTTTTTTTTTTTTTTTTTTTTGGTGCTAGGGATGGAACCTAGGGTCTCATGCATGCTAACCGTGTACTTTACCACTGAGCTACACACCCCCAGCCCTCCAGTGCCTTCGGACTCTCTGAGAGGGTGGTGGCTGTTAGCAGCATTTCCCAGACTCATTTTCCAAGCCCCTCCCTTGCTTTCCCAGAGCCTCTGGTGCTACTGGGATTCTACAGAAGGGCTGAGGCCATGTGGTCCCTGAGGTCCACAGGCTCCTACATTCCATGAATTCTCAGCACTTTGTCATGCAGCGCCCTCCTAATCTCTCTGCTTGGGAAATAATCAAATCAGTTGTTTATACCTTCTGGTGAAGACATTTAAGTCCCTTGGTCCCTCTTGGTGAATTCGGTCCAATCATATTACTAGGTGACTGGCAAAGAGGTGGAGGAATATTTTAAAGGATCCTTCTGATTCCCCAATAAGCTGCTTTCCAAGCAGGAGAGACTTCACGGTCCACTTCTCAGAATGAGAAACTGAGGTCTGGAGAGTTGACTCCCACAGAGAGGAAGTGGTAGGGATGGGAGGACCCCAGAACCTCTACAAGTTTCTAATTGCCCCTTACCTGCCAGGTACCCTTCAAAGTTAAATGTATTAGGGTTCTCCAAAGAAACAAAACCAATAAGTGTGTGTGTGTGTGAGTGTGTGAGAGAGAGAGAGAGAGAGAGAGAGAGAGAGAGAGAGAGAGAGAGAGGGAGGGAGGGAGAGAGAAGGAGAGAGAGGAAGAAAAATTGATTTATTTTAAGGAATTGGCTCACGTGGTTGTGGGGGCTGGCAAGTCTGAAATCTGCAAAAGCAGGTCTGCAGGCTGGAGTCCTAAGGAAGAGTTGACATTGCAGTCTTGCAGCTAAAGATGCGTGGAGGCAGAATTCCTTTGTCCTTGGGGGGGGCTTCTTTCTCTTAGGGTCTTCAACTAATTGGACAAGGCCCACCCATATTAAGGAAGGTAATTTGCTTTTTTAAAACTACAAGTTTATTGATTTACATTTTCTTTTTTTTTAATATTTATTTTTTTGTAGCTGTACACAATAACTTTTATTTATTTTTATGTGGTGCTGAGGATCGAACCCAGGGCCTTGCACGTGCAAGGTGAGCGTACTACCGCTGAGCCATAACCCTAGCCCCTTGATTTACATTTTCATCACATCTAAAAAATGCCTTCACAGCAACATCTAGTGTTTGACCAAAAACTGGGTACTATAGTCTGGCCAACTTTTTTTTTTTTAAATATATTTTTAGTTGTAGATGGACACAATACCTTTATTTTATTTTATTTTTTGTATGTGATGATGAGGATTGAACCCAGTGCCTTACGTGCCAGGCAAAGGCTCTACCACTGAGCCACAACCCCAGCCCCTGGCCAAGCTGACATACAAATTAATCACCACAATGAGTGAAGGGTCTTGGGTTGGGGATATTGCTCAGTTGGCAGAATGCTTGCCTTGCATGCACAAGGCCCTGGGTTCAATCCCCAGCACCACAAAAAAACCCAAACCAAGACAAAACAAAGACTTCTTTAAATCTCTAGGTCAGATTTAAGGTCAAACTCAGGCAAACCTCTAAGAATCTGGACTCTGACCTCTCACTGCCCTCCCTCTGGGCAAGCAAAGATGAGTCACACTAGATGAGGAATCCAGCCCCAATCCAGCCAGTTCCCATCTCCAGGCAGGAAGGGAGGGGGCAACCATCCTTTGAGATCTAAGGGTGAGGCCCAGCCTGTGCCCAGGGAGCTCCACAGCTTGTCAACAAGCAGCTGCCTTGTCACTCAGTGGAAGGCAGAGCTGACCTAGGGAGGGAGCCGTGGAGACACACTTTCTGAGATCTCAGGAGCAAGAGTTGGTGGAACCCTTAAGATGTTGACTGGACCCCTCAGCCAGGCAGAATCTCCCCTGCTCCTCAGATTCTGCTTCTCCTTGTAGGCGGACAGGACAGGGGCCAGGGCCTGTTAGCAGAAATCTGTGAACCATCAAGGCTGTGACGGAGGGGATGGGGTGGTGTCCCTGGGGAAAGGAGGGGAGGTCATTGAGTATGTCCAGAGCGGGGAAGAGGTGAAAGGGCCAGGGCCACAGATCCAGCAAAGTCTCAGTGGTTCCACCAGCATCCCTGGGTCCTGCCAGAGCACTCCCATGTGGAATCTTCCCCAGGAGCACAGCCCAGGTAGAACATGTCAGAAAAGCCCCGCTCCACACCTGCTCTCTACTCCCATAGGGCTGCCCTGGCTCCTCTGGGTTTCCTTTGGGTCTCTTGCCAGTTTTCTAGAATAACTTCCAAGGGCTGGGGGTGTGGCTCAGAGGTAGAGCACTTTCCCAGCATGCACACCACAAAGGAGGAAACGCCTAGAACAATTTCTATAATTCAGTTCTCTCCTTTCCAGGCTTGTCCCTGCCCTCATCCCTCCCACTGCCCTTAGACGACTCTCTTTAAGTCCTCATTCCTGAACCATCCTTTCTGAGATGTCCTATACCAAAACCATTTCTATTATTTTTACCCTGCCCAATGGGGCCAATTTTCAAGTAGCAAGCCAATTCTGGAGAGTGGGGAATTCTTGAAAGAGATTCTTTCATGTCTCCGAGTTTCCATATCCCAAACCAATTCCACCTCTGAGGTCCCAATGGTCTCCAGAGCCTGCAGTGGTCTGGAACCCCATAGGTCAGGATGCTGCCTGACACTCCAAAACTTCACAACTCCAGAAGGACATGGAAAACCCAGGTCTGTAGCTGAGAATAATGAAAGGTTCAGAAGACCTGGTTCATCCCAGGAAAAACTACACATCAACTGGAGTCAATGAGTCTGGAGAAGTGGACATCATTTACTCGGGAGTGGAGTATCCAGACCTTATTCCCTCAGAACTGTTCAAGGTGGGAATGCAACAAGTCTGGGAAGCCAGGTGGGGGTTGGATCCTGAACCCCTGGAAGCCTTGAAGAAGACCATCATGATGCTCCTGCTTATGATGTGGTGCTCCTGGGCCTGACTTTGGACCCACTTAGGTGTCCTTGATTCTGTCTGATACCCTATAGAGGGGTGGGAGTGTTGAGCTGGAACCTTCTAGAAGATGCCCAATTACTTTAGCTTTAATTCAGGAAGAGGAGGGCAAACATCAAGCTGTGAGTCATTAAGTCAAATTCTGGCTGGCATTTCACCATTCTGCTGAGAAAGAGTAAGGCTTCTGACCAGCCTCAGCTGATAAAGACTCTTGGAGTTTCTGCACACTCTCACCAAGGTTGGCCAATAGAGTTGTGCACGGAGTGCACCACACAAGGTCATCTGGATGGGGCTGTGCCCAAAGAGAGGCTTCTACTTCTTACAAACACATTGTATGGGCTAGAAGCTTCTCTATATCTCACTGAAAGACACCAAGTTGATGCAAACCTTGGGTGATCGGCATCCACTCATGAATGACCTCTGTATCTTCAGGGGTTGCCAGGAGCTGAGGAGCCAAGCTCTAATGTGGAGGCCATGAACTTATGAAATTCTGCTTCCTCCAAAGTTAGTTCATCATCTCAGCTTCCAGTGTCTCAATGTCTTACTTTAAACAACAACAACAACAACAACAACAACAAACTTTTGGGGATGGGATGTAGCTCAGTGGCAGAGTGCTTGCCCAGATATGAGAAGCTCTGGTTCCCTCCCCAGTACCAGGAAAAACAAGAAACAAAAACTGAAGAAACAAACCCCAATATCATGCTAAGCGAAGTAAAGCCAATCCCAAAAAACCGAAGGCTAAATGTTCTGATAAGTGGATGCTAATCCATAATGGGGAGGTGTGTGGGGGAATGGGAAATATGGAAGAACTTTTGACTGGGCAAAGGGGAGGGGGGGGGTCAGGGAAGATGGTGGAATGAGATGGACTTCACTACCCTAGGTAGGCCTATGTCTGCACATATGGTGCGATGCTACACTGTATACAACCAGAGAAATGAAAATGTGTCCAGCAATTGTGTACAATGAATCAAAATGCATTCTGCTGTCATATATACCTAATCAGAACTAATTAATTAATTAAAAAAAAAGACAATCCCCAAACTGTTAAAAAAAAAAAAGCATCACTTAGAAAATGTGTTCAGGGTAATGATATTCCCCACCTGCCCCTCTCCTACTGCTACCAGCTCCTGCAACAGTGAAGGATCCTCTGTGACCAGAGCCCTTCCTCCACCCTGTCCCTGAGGAGGGAACACAAGCTACTTGTCCCAACTCAAGGATGCTCAGAAAACACTGAATTACTCACTAGGACAGACTGGGACTTCCAGTACTTCTCCAGGCATCACTGGATGGCCTAATGGCTCAGGAGGCTGGGTCCTGGCCTGTACTGTGTGACTCTGTGACGGCTATGATTTCTCTGTGGGCTGTCTGCACCTCTGCTAAACATTCGGACTCTGACTTAGCAGGCCATAGGAGCTGAGGGAACCCCTTTCCCTCCCTCCATTTCCTCCAGGGAGAGTGAAGGAACAGATCCAGGCCCCTCAAACCTCTCAGGACATTCAAGTAGCCAATCAGACTGGACCCTGTACCTGGTACCAGGTGGGACTTGACCTCCATGCTCTCTCAGATATTAGTGAGCAAGTGTGAGGATGGAGCTGCCTAGTGTGCTGTGACCAGACCTATGCAGGTACTGGGCTGGCTGGATAGGTCCAGGGTGGGAACCCTGTGTGTGATGTCTAGGTGTGAAGCAGGCTCCTCTCCCTGCCCACAGCACCATGGGAGGGAATCCTGGCCCATCTTGTCCTTCCTTGTCATCTGGGGCCTGAGCCCAGAGCTCTGGGAAGCACTGACTACATGGACAGACATGAGGGCTGGGTTATAGGGTGACCACTTGCTGACTTCCTGGGCAGGAAGTGCTGGCTCTCTGAAGGTGCACAGTGTGCTTGAGGTGGGAGGGCTTCTGGGGCTCCCCTGGGGGTCCTATCCCTTGCCTGGTGCTCCTCTGTGGGAGGGGAGTGTCGCGTGAGCCTCCCTGAGCAGTCTGTAGCTGTGGTGGTGGCTCTGCAGAAACAGCAGCTGGGAGCCAGGGAAGAGTCCTTGAAGGGGCACAGCAGGGGCTCAAAGGTAGGTGGAGGTGCTTCCTGCAGGGCCCTGCTGAGATCTGGCAGAAGCCTGGGCTAAGGGTGGTGGGAAGGACCAGTGGACAGAAAGAGACAGGCCTCTGCAACTAGGGCTGCTGAGAGGGTCCTAGTAGGGCAGGTGATGCAAAGCCCCAACTGCCCAATTAGGGCAGGCTCAGCTCCTAGCAGCTCCTGGGCCTGGCACCCTGTCCACTTTTGAGCCCCCTGGAGGTGGGGTTTGCACAGCAGCCAGTGTGTGCTGTGTGCCCTGTGCCTGTGTATGCCCCTGGCTACTCTGAATCAGTGGTCTGAGTCAAGAGCTGGAATCCAACCTGTGACAGCTACCACTGAGGGGGCACTACCTGCTCCTCTGACCCCTTCTAGAAATAAGCACTTTGGCCTAGAACTGTGGGCTCTGATCCCCAGCGAAGGCAGCCATGACACAGAGCTCTCACTTGAACGTTCGACCTGGTCTCTTGGGTCTCCACCTTTCCCCCGTGAGGCAGGGGCACCATTGTTACTGTGGGACCCAGTCTTTCCCACTGGATTGCTTGCTGTGATCCCAGTTGCCTAGAACTGTACCTAGAAGTAAAGACACCTGATTGTTGAATAAATGAATTAATTCATATGATGTTTTTCGGCTCCTCAATATTTTCTTGTTTTTTTATAGTGATTGTACATTATTTTTATAACAGTAAAACCCACCACTGTTTGCACTTTAAATAATATTGTACTAACCTCATGAAACTATTCAGGAAGCAAAAAAAACATGAAAAAACACTCTATGGACCAGAAAGCCACATACACAGGGTTTCCAATGTCCACCATCCTGCCCAAGGTGCGGGGCCAACACTATGAGCTGGGGCCTCTTCCTCTACTACCTACAACTCTTTCCAGTTCTCACAGGCCCTAGTCCCCATTTTCTTGTTTGCAGGGGCTAGGAGGGGTACAAAGGGAGCCCAATCAAGCTCTGGCAGATCAACGAGACATTTTTTAAAAGTTGGCTTCTCACCCAGTTAAGGACAAGACACACAGAGTCACATAGAGAAGACACAGAAAGGGGGAGGGCTGAGGCAGAAAAATGGTTACTGAGGATAAAGCAGACTCTGGAGCTAGATATATTGTTTCAGTCTGTTTTCTGCCACTATAACAAAATGTCTGAGATAGGATATTTATAATGAATAGAAATTTACTTAGCTCACAGTTCTAGAGGCCAGGAAGTCGAAGAGCATGGTGCCAGCATCTGGTGAGGGCCCTGTGTTGCATTATAACATGGCAGAGCAAGGCAGAGCAAGTGTGTGTATGTGTGTCAGCTCAGGTTTTTCTTCTTATAAAGCCACTGGTTCCATGATAGGGCCCCATCCCGATGACCTCATTTAATCCTTATTAGTTATGAAGGCTATGCCTCCGTACATCATCAATATATGAATTTGGAGATTAGGTTCCCATTACATGGCCTTTTGCGGGATATAATCAAATCATAGCACATGGGGTTCAGGCCCAGTGAGACCACCTCTGCAGGCAAATATACTCCGGTACTCTCCACTCTCAGCTGGACTCCTCTGTCTATCCTCGTTAAGATAAAGTTAGAAACATCAAAATGCCACATCCCTTTGAGCAGCAGCTGTCGGCAGAACTCCATATGGCTGCAGCAGCCAGGAGCCTGAGCTAATAAAAGTAAAAAAACAACAACAACAAAAAAGAGCTGGGAAATGCTCCCAGAGAGCCACGTGGGCACTGCTCAGGGCCAGGGTGGGTGTGGTGGGGAGGAGAGCAGGCGCTGTAAAAAGGGGACTCCACCCCTGCTTGGCGTGCCAAGGTCTCTTCTAGTAGTGGTGAGCCCCAGATACAGCAATTGAATGCACTGTTCTAGATAACGGGGCCCATCCCCCAACCTTATTAGTTTCTCTTAGCAGAAGAGGACAAGATAGTGGAAGATCTCAGTGTTTGTGGCCCTTCCCCTTCAAGTTTGTATGTTGAAGTCCTAACCTCTCAGGTAAGGGTATTAGGAAATAGGGCCTTTGGAGGTGATGAGGTCAGGGTCTTTACAACAAGAGGCCCCAAGGAGACCTTTACTCCTTCCCATGTGAGAACACTCAAGAAGGCACCGTCTATGAAACAGAACACGGGGCCCTCACCAAATGTTAAATCTGCCAATGCCACCTTGATCTTGGACTTCCAGACTCTAGATTGTGAGAAATAAATTTTTGTTATTAATTTTTTTAAGTTTGCTGATAGACCTTTATTTTATTTATTTATATGTGGTGCTGAGAATAGAACCCAGTGCCTCACACATGCCAGGCAAGTGTGCTACTGCTGAGCCCCAGCCCCAGCCCTCAATTTCTGTTATTGATAAGCCATTCTCTGGTGTTTTGTTATAGCAGCCTGAGGAGACAAAGGTGAATGGCAAGAACATGGACAGGACGAGCCAGGGTATGGAGCATGTGTGTAAATGTGTGTGTGTGTGTTTTCTCATGTGACACCTGCAGTGATGTTCCTGGTAGGGAAAGGGAGCCACAGGGCTGTCTGAAGATCCCCATTTCAGGGAGGGGATCTCCTCCAATGTTGACTGCACAGCTTGGGCATCCTGATGGGGAAGCTGGAGAGAGACACAAGTCAGGTGGGGAAGCCTTTGGCAAGGAGCCTCTTGCCTGCAGAAGGTGGTAGGATGTAGGAGCAGTCGCTGGCACCTGAGCACGGGGAGTAGGGAGACCACTGGACCTGCAGGTGTGGGAGAGCTACCCTGGCTTGTGCTCAGGGTGGAAACACTTAAGAGGTCTGATCCAAACACAGCTGGCTCCTGAGCTGGATCTCCAGGGACAGAGGCCAGCAGAAGTGTGGCTGAGGAGACATTTAAAATCTAGTCTGTAAGGATTTCTTGAATACTGACCATGTTCCAAGTACCTGATCTATGACCTCTGCCCCAAGAAAGCAAACCTAGAAATAAAATGACACTGGAGAAGATAGGAGAGAGGCCGTGCACCACCCTGGACATCCACAGGCAGAGGCTGAAGAGAAATGACAAATCAGTTTCTGGTCCTTTCTGAGGAGGTGGTATTTCTTTCAGAAAAAAGACCTCTACCCCTGCCCCACCAGGCTCTGAAGCCAGGATAATTGGCCCAGTCACAGGCCCTGTGTTCATGCATGGTCACTACAGAGACTGCCAGGTCCCTGGCTGGTGTCCCTGGAGCCTTGGAAACCAATAAAGCAGGCCCTGACCTCAGAATCCTTCCGTATCATTATCACTGGAAATGTCTGGATTCAGCTCAGTCAGAGAGCGGTGAATTTTAAAAAGGAAGATTCCTTTGTGGAGGGAACACATATGATTCAGCACAGGAACAGATCAGGAAGGTAGAGACCGGTTCTTCTACCAGGCTCCCTTTCTCTCCTGCCACCTCAGCACAGGCCCCAGACTGCACCTGCCAGATGGAATCCTGCAGTGCCACCAAGGCCAGGCACCATGCCACTCCTCTCTCCAAGAACACCACCGCCTGGCAGGCTGCCAGGAACAACCAGGCCCCGCAGATATCACTCCCAGAAATCGAGCTACTTGGAAAGCAAACACAGAATCTCATGATAGTAACAACACCCAGGTAAATCAGCATCCAGATCCACAGCGGTAGCTAGGTCACCCAAATACCTTCTGAGGACAGACCACGATGGCAGTGGTGGGAGACGTGTGTACTCATCTTCACAGGGCACAGACTTACTAAGGAAAATCCCAAGACTGCAGGTTTTCCATATTATTCCATGGTTAATGGTGGTGGCAGGTCTACATCTTCAGGAAGCACAAGACTTATAATGGTCAGCAGGGGAAAGACTGTGTATAGATGATTAAATGACACCCAGGGTGGTAGTACCTAAACAGCGACTGGATCTCAGCGTCCGGGCTGACATGCACAAGAAGATGGCCTTGGAAAGGGAAAGTACATTTGTTGGAAATAGGAAATGCACTCTAAGGTGGAGGAAGAATAAGGGCAAGGCCAATAGTGGAGACTTCCCTGATCAGTGACTGGTGGCCTTCCAACCAACTCACCTATAGAGATTTTCTTAGCCAGGGTGTAGGAGGAAAAAGGTCACCTCTAAAGGTCATCCTGCTAATCTTTCTATCTCTAGGTAGGAGAGACCTGGAGTCACCAGAGGGCCTCCATTATTCACTCCTCTTAGGACATGCATGACACTGAAGTCCTGGGTGATTCTTTTTCGCTTGGCTGATGTGGCTCTTGCTCTCAAGCACAGAGTGAAGCCAGCTTAGCTATCTTGGACAGCAGAAAGCATCAGGAATTCCAGTCCAAACCACACTGCTGGGTGAGGCCGGGCAGGCTAACACTGGAACAGCTTTGCCCAGGAGAGGTGCGCTATATTGACAGTAAACCAACCCAATCACATTCTCTTTATGGAAAAGTAGGTGCAATGCCTTAGTTTAGTGTTACATGGCTCTACTGGGAAGCGGTATAACCTTTAAGAGGTGGGGCTTATTGGGGGCCTTCCAATCACTGGCTGCATGTCCTTAAAGGGGATAGTGCAACTGTTCTGAAGCTTTCCTGTGTCTCTTTGCTTCAGGCTGACAAGAGGTAAGCAGCTTCCTCTGCCTTATGTTCCCTGCCATGACGTTCTGCCTCATTATGGCCCAATGGCAATGGGGCCCTGCAATTATGGCCTGAAACCTCTGAAACTGTGAGACCAAGTAAACCTTCCTCCTTATAAGTTAGTGATCTCAAGATATTTTGTCACACTAACAGAAAGCTGACCAACCTAGTAGGGATCTGGTGAACATGTAGAGATGGGCAACCTGTGACAGAGGGCAACAGACCTCTTATTCTGGTGTTCCATGAAGAATTCAACAGTGGTGTTCCCAGTGTGGAATTTGGGAGATTGAAGAGAAACTGATGGGCTGATGAGATGATACCCCATCTTCCAGGAGCCTAGCTCTTCACCTTCTCTCTAAGACAGAAGGTCATTTCTTTCCCCAAAACTCCTTAGAGATGGCAAGCCTGAGACCCAGCCTTGAGAGCCATCTGGCACAGGGGAAGGCCTGTGGAGAGGGGGTATAGGGAACAGGACTGGAATGGACTTTCTCTCCAAAGTAGCTTCTTTTTGTCCCCACGAGAAATCTCCAGACCATTTCCAAACTTCTGATCCATACTAAACCTTGACCAGGTAGAGAGAATTCAGAAACTTCTCAGAAAGGAAAGGATGCCATGACCCTGTCTCTAGCCTAGCTATATCCCAAGTAGGGCAGATTCTCCTATTTCTTATTTCTTTTTTTTTTTTAAATATATGTATTTTTAGTTATTGATAGACCTTTATTTTACTTATATGTGGTGCTGAGAATCGAACCCAGTGCCTCACACATGCTAGGCAAGTGCACTACTGCGGAGCCATAGCCCCAGCCCCACTTTCCTATTTCTTACTATGGTTGCTGTGAAAACAAGCCTTATTTATTTATTGCAGTGCTGGGGATTAAAATTATGGCCTCACCCATGCTAGGCAAGTGCTCTACTACTGAGCTACATCTGCAGTCTGTTTTTAAGTTTTTAATTTAATTTAATTTTTTAAATATATTTTTAGTTGTACTTGGACACAATATCTTTATTGATTTTTATATGGTGCTGAGGACTGAACCCAGTGCCTCATATGTGTGAGACAGGCGCTCTACCACTGAGCTACAGCCCCAGCCCCCAATTTTTTTTATTTTTTGAGACAGAGTTTCACTAAGTTGCCTAGGTTAGTAGCAGATTTCTAATCTTCCTGGCTGACACTCCCAAGTAACTGGGTTTCTATGTGTGCTATTGCATCTGGCTCAGAATATGTCTTGACTGGCAGTGTCAACACAATTTCACATACTTTTTAGCATTTGATCTGATCAGTACCCCAGATCCCCTTTTTTTGGGAGACAAGAAAGCACAGAGAGGTTATCTGTGGGTCTGAGGTAACAGCAGACTAAGCCACCTAGGCTTGATCCCTGGCCCCAAGCTCTTCTCTAATTATACTACCCCTAAAGGGAAGGGGATTGCTCTCTAATTGGCATCCTGCCTGCACCCTTGAATTCTGAGAAAGGCTTCCTGATACCTTTCCAGCAAGTAGCAAGCTGGAGAGACTTCAAGCAAAGAAGCATTCTTCAAATCCTAGACATAAAAGAGGGGCATTCAGGGATGGCACCAGCAGCCACGATCCATCAGCCCATCCCCCCCCCCCACCCCGTCTGAAGCAAATCACACAACAGGGGGAACGGAGCTATCAGACTGGAGCAGTGAGTTGGAATTTAGGCTCTGTAGACCGTGATAAGGGTCTCTGGGAACCCTCTGAAATGCCTTTCAGGACTGTGTGTATGGGGGTGCATGTGTTTAGGAAGAGTATGTATAGCTTTTCTAGGGTCTTAGGAAGATCAAGGACCCAGCCAGGTGTGGTGACGCATGCATATTCTCAGCATCTTGGGAGGCTGAGGCAGGAGGATCATAAGTTCAAGACTAGCCTCAACAACTTAGTGAGGCCATGTCTCAAAGTAAAAAATAAAAAGGATTGGGGATACAGCTCAGTGATAAAGTGCCCCTGCGTCCAATCTCCAATTACTGCTCCCCTCCCCCGACCCCCCCAAAAAATAGGAAGATCAACAACTCAAAAGAGGTTGAGAACCACAGGTATTAAGGACCTGAGTCCCTTCCAACTCTGTGCATGCTCTGAACATACACACGTTTGGCCACCAAACACGTATCAAACATAGGAGAACATGTTATGCAAATGGGGTGATCATCACTGTTCTGGCTGCTGTGGCTCCCTGACCCTGTTCCTCAAGATCCCAGACAATATCCTGGAGGGACTGAGCACCCTGCACTGTGCGAACCCCATCTTTGCCTACTGTGCTAAGAACAAGTTCTCCCTGGTCTGACCCTCAAGATCCTGCGCATTTTCACTTCTCTCACTGACTGATCATCCCTTTCTGAACATCAGTACCTCCAGATTAGAGGAGGAAATTGGAAATGAAATACAATTTGAGAGAAAGAGCCACTTCAGTGTGCAGCACAAATTCAGCAGGACGTTACTCCTGTGGGTCTCAGAGCCCTAGAAAACCCCCTCTCATTTGTCATGGACATTTGGATACTGCTGGGCTCTCCTCCCACACTGCCCGGGGCCCATTTACCATTTCCTGGAGGGGTCCTGATCCCTACATTCCAGACAATGTGGGGCATCCCTCTAGACCCACAGCCCTCATCCATCAGCCAGAGGTCAAGGGAGCCCCAGAAAAGAGGGGAAGTCTGATTAACCCCTACTTTCCTCCATCAGCCCTCCTAGTCCTGCCACTGAGGGTGACAGCAGACCAGTAAGACCCATATGCAGAGGAAGTGCTCCCTGTCAAGGACCGTGGGAACACTGGGGAGCACAAATTGAGTCCAGCCTCCTCCTGTGGGCCTCCAACTAGAGCTTGAGGATGTTGGCTTCACTATGTTCTCTTAATCCCTAAGAAGGGTTTGTGGATCTCCCAAAGCACCCCTCCCACGACCAGGGAACAGCACGTGATCAGTGAAGCCTTCTTACTATCTAGTGTGCAAATGAGATATGATGGTCTGGAAAATCCATTATTCTGTTTGAAATGAAAGAGTTACCATAAAGGCCTTATGTTGATTTCCAATTCAGGAGACAAAGAGAAATAGCTGCCACCGAAGTTAAGTGGTATGGAATGTCATCTTTCTTTGATGATTCAATTTAGGGAAGGCACCTGCGGATCCAGCAGTGTCTGGGTCATCTTTCTGGATGTTGTTTGGAAAAGCAGAGGCAACGGTAGAAGCCTCATGTTTTCCCAAGTCCCCAAAACACTGCTTCCCTTTCTTTGTGCGGTGCATGCCTTGGGAACACACACTCAAGGGTAACACTTCACCAGATATAAAAATGTGTGTGTGGGGGGGGCGGGGGGTGCTACGGAACCCAGGAGAGATGTGGATCTGACTGGATCTTCCTCCCAAGAAGGCGCTCCTATAGCCTCTTTCATCAGTAATGGGAGGATCTCACAAAGGTCACCTGAGGTTCCCCCTCTCCCATATGCATCTCTACTGGGGTCAATCTAGCAGGAATACGGGGCTTGGACATGTTTATCCTGGAGGCCAGGTCAAGACAACCTGTTTGGCAATTCACAGGGCAGCTTTGCATCCTCCTGCCTCTTTCCCATGCACCAAAATCCATAGCACAAGCCACCCCTTTCCTCAAAAAGAAATGAGAAAGAAAAACAAGCCAAAGAGGTGACACCATCAAGCCCAGGGCAGCCCCCAAACAGAGGGAACTAGCCAGATCTGCAGAACTGTCCCTAACCAGTGAGACAGGACCAGGCTGAAGGCAGAGTCCAGCAGCCTCCTGAAGTTCCTGCTGGCCAGTACACCAAACCTAGCTCCTGTGTCTACAGGCTTTAGACTTTTGACAAGCGCTCATTCCTGAGGACCTATCAAAGTACGGGGAGATGAAACTCTTGAACCACAATTCAGGTAGGTAAACAACCTAGGGACCGGTGTCTTATTAGCCCTAGGGCCATGCCCTTGGACTTCTCCTCAGTAGGCAGCAGGTGAGGATCAGCAGACAATTGTGCATTCCTCGAGGACCCTTGGCAGAGGGTGATGATCAGTGGGTAGAGAGAAAGAAAAGAGCCCTGGACCAGACCAGGCACGCATCCCTGCATCCCCTCCCACTAACTATCCCTGGAGATATGCGGAGGAAATAAGCGGAAACAAATATTGGTCCAACAGGTTCACTTCAGCGGGCCTCACCCGGCCAGCTTTCCTCTACCCTACCCTGAGGCCCCAAATTCAGCTGGAGCACCGAGGCACCTGCTGCCAGGCGGGCCCCCATCCTCGCTCAAGGGGGATCCTGGGCAGTGCCCCTCGCAGCTCCGGGCGTCCCCGGGAAGGGGCGGGGCGCTCCTGGGACCGGCTCGCCCTCCGACCCCCTCCCCGCGCTCACCTGGCGCAGGTGCTGCAGCAGCGTCCCCGCCTCCTCCCGCCGTCCCTGGCGCACCATCCGCAGCAGCTCCTGGACCATGCCGACGCGCCGGTGGTAGGGGGGCAGCCCAGCGCCGCCGCGCCCCGCCTTGTCCCCGGCGCGCAGCAGCAGCGACGCCCAGAAGTCGGGCCGTTCCCGGCGGGGGCCGGGAGCCGCGCCGGGGCTGGCCCTCTCCGCCAGGCTGCCCTTGGTCTGCCGGGTGCCCATGCCGCCGCCGCCGTTAGCCGGGACTGTTCACGCTGGGCCGCGAGGCCGCGTCCCCAGCCGACTGCCCGCCCCTCGGCTGCCCCAGCGCGCCCGCCTCCCGGACTGCAACTTTGGGGGAACTGTTGCGTGCGGGCGGCGCGGGGGCGGGGGCGGGCGGCTGCCCGCGCTCCCCTCGCTCCTCCCTCCTCGCTCCCGGGCGCGCTCCCCGGGCGCTCGCCACCAGCCCGCCGGCCCCGCCCCGGCCCGGCCCGCCCCCGGCTTCCGCCCCCGCGCCCGGGCTACGCGCCGCCGCGCGCCTCCTCCCTGACTCGCTCTAGCTCCTTCCCGCCGCTGGGCTCCGAGCTCGGGGTTGCCGGGCGCCCCCTCCCTGCATTTCCCTCCCCAGCACTGCTCCCCCTGGCGGCCGCCGCACTGCGCCTCCCGGGGTCGTGGCGCTGTCGCGAAGGCGACGGCCAGGCGGCAGGGTCAGTTGCACAGGGTCTCCCACAGGTTTCCACGACCCCTGGCGAGGTTGAGGCCCGCGGGAGATAATGGGAGGAGGTTGGTACGCCAGCTAGATGGGGAAAGTTTGGAGCATGGGGGAGGGGGCTGCCTCAGCCCCAAAGTCGATTTTTCTCAAAAGTGGCTCTTGTGAACAACAGCGCCAAAATCCTCCGAAGCGCAGGTCAAAAGCCTAGCCTCCCAGGCCTTGCTCCAGACCAACTGAATGAAAATCGCTGTGGGGCTTGGAGATGGGCGTTTTTAGTTAGCATCTTGGGTGATTCTGATGTATGCTCCTTAGAGGCCTGGCCTGATTGGGGGTCGCGGGTGGTGGTGGTTGGTGTATGAACTTGGAAACTCAGTAAACGGTTGTGTGTTTGTGTGTGTGTGTGTGTGTGTGTATGTGTGCCCTTTTATGGAGAGGCTGTGTTGCTTCCATCAGACTCTCAAAGGATCTGGATTGGAAAGGTGTGAGGAATTCCCTTCTTCTCTTGTTCTTACTCTCCAGTACAACAAAGAGAGATATGCTTGCAAATAGATCCACTGCTGCCTTCTTCCCTGGCCACTTCTTCCAGACCCAACTATAAGGGACCAGGACCCTGGGAGCTGATGGTACTTGGAAAGTCAATAATGAACCTGCCACTGAGAAGGCTAAGGTACATCGGGACCTTCTCTGACAGACCACAGGCTACCCTGGCAGGCCTGGGTGGCTGCCCTGGTCTCGGCTGCAAGAGGGGTCGGCAATTGTATGACCCTTCTCTAGCCCAGACCCTTGGTGCTGCTTTAAGGTCTAAGGAGAGCTGAATTGTATGGGCAGGAGAGCTAGATCTCAAATCTAGAGAACTGAACTCCATCACTTACTAAGCCCAGAGTACCAGGCAAGTCCTTGAGTCTGCCTCAAGAATTGGGAGAGTAAAATAGGTGGATCGTTTTAAAGAAAAAAAAAATTATTCAATGATACTTTGTGAAGAGTGGTAAAGCAGACTTTATTCATGATTGTCATCAATGGAATTTTTCAATGGGAGGGAGAGATTGGGCTCAACTTGAATTCAACATGGACAAGCGGAAATTTAAAGCTAACGGAGAAGAGTGGGGGTGGGTGTTAGTGGATGAAAAATTACTAAGAGGTAAGGGGGATTCTGGCAAAATGGACCCAGCAGGATTCTTGCTGAAGATAGGCCAGGGTGGCCAGGCATCACCTGGGGGAATGGTGGGGGATGAGGAACCTGATCAGATATTGATTGTGATTTGATATGGGGGTGGGCAGGAATCAGATATGCAGAGTTCTTGGTAAACTAACTTAGCAGGGTTCTTTGCTAAAACTGAATTTTACAAAGAAGTGCATAGATGGGCCTAAGAGAAGTTTCAGGAACTTAAGTTTGGCCAAGGAAAAAATTGTGTCAATATAAAACTTCACAGAGATGTCCAGCAAATATGAGTTAATTTTCCTACTTAGTGCATCATGGTATCTTCTCATAGGAGTCTTTTCTATCCTGAGTACCTTGAGGGTGAAACCTTATATCTCCCCCAGCTGACTTCTCTTCCCTTTGGACACCCATTCCCAAAGATCTATTTTTTTCCAGTGTGTGTAGTGTTGGAGATTGAATCCAAAAGTGCTCTACCACCAAGCTATGTCCCCAACCCTTTTCATTTTTTATTTTGAAACAAGGTCTTGCTAAGATGCCCAGATTGCCCTCAAACTTGTGATCTTCCTGCCTCATCCTCCTGAGTCACTGGGATTATGTACATGTGCCACCACGCCTGGCTCCAAAGGTCCATTCTTGCTGGCAGAGCACACTCAGTCTTTCTACTAACTGGCTTTTTATAGAGTTTAGGGTAACACTTTCTAAACTTACCTGTATGCAGAACATACCTGTTGGCACCTCAAGAGAATCTAGTTTGGCTGGGCATGGTGGTGCATGCCTGTGATCCCCGCGGCTAGGGAGGCTGAGACAGGAGGATCCTGAGTTCAAAGCCAGCCTCAGCAATGGTGAGGCATTAAGCAATTCAGTGGGACTCTGTTTCTAAATAAAATACAAAATAGGGGATGTGGCTCAGTGGTCGAGTGCCCCTGAGTTCAATTTCCGGTACCAAAAAAAAAATAATCCAGTTTGGGAAATACACTCTGTGTTTTATCTTGGGCTTGCTGGACACCCAGCAAAATGGCCATTAAGGAAACCTGCTAAGTCTCTCCGTAGCGATAGGGCACCATTCACCTAAAGACAGACCATATGGGCCATACAACTTGAGTTAGCAGGTTGGCCTGCTTGAGGCTGTGTAATGCCATCTCAGTGGGGGAAGACCAGCCTTTCACCTGGAGTCTGAATGGCCTTCCTCGCCTCTCCTTCAGAATCTTGAATCCGTCCTCCTTTTCCTTGTTCTTAACTTTTTTTGGGGTTGTCGTTGTTTTCCTTTTCTGTTCTCAATATATGATCACTCAAATTACATACCTCTATTCAGGAATGGGGGTACATCTCAGTGGGAGAATGCTTGCTTTGTATATACACAGGGTTCTGGGTTTGATCCCCAACTGCAAAAACAAAAAACAAAGAGTTTCATTTGCCCTCACTTTCCTTTTCAGCCAAGATTTCTAGAAATACCTTATGTTTTTTGTTACATTTCTTTGCCTCCATTCATCTCTTCAATTTGACTTCTGGTCATACCACATCACTGAAATACTTCTTGCCAGTGACCTAGTTGCTAAATCAGTGGCCACTTTCAGTCTTCATCTTACTTAGATCTTAAGAAGCATTTGATCTTATTACCTACTCTGTTTTGATTGAAACTCTACACCCTGGGCTTGTAGGGACCTACTCTCTTCTAGGTTTCCTTCCTTCTTTATTTTTGCAGTGCTGAGGGTGGAACTCAGGGCCTAGGGCATGTGAGGCAAATGCTCTACCACTACATTCCCAGTTCAGTCTCCTTTTTAAAAAAGTATTTATTTTTTTAGTTTTAGGTGGACACAGTATCTTTATTTTACATGTATGTGGTGCTGAGGATTGAACCCAGTGCCTCATGCATGCTCAGTGAGCGCTCTAGCACTGAGCTACAACCTCAGCCCTCAGTCTCCTTTTTGAGTTCCTCTGGAGCTCCTTTTCTTACCCTTGACCTTTATTTGTTGGTGCCACATAGAGTGCTGCCTCAGACCTCTTTCTTGGCAATGTTATTTATTTACTTATTTGTGCTCTGGATTGAACCCAGGGGCGCTTTACCACTGAGCTACATTCCCAGCCCTTTTAATTTTTTTTTCATTTTGAGACAGTGTCTCATTAAGTTGCATAGGGCCTTGCTAAGCCGCTGAGGCTGGCCTCTGACTTGTGATCCTTCTGCCTCAGCCTCCTGAGTCACTGGGATTATAGACTTGCACCACTAAACCTGGCTCTAGGCAATGTCATTTGTACTTATGGTTTTATCTGCCATGCACACACTGAAGACTTCAAGTCTCTCAGCTTATAAAGTAATAAATTAACCTGTCATTGATATACAATTTTTGGCAGAAGACACAAGACAGCAGGGCCAGACAGAGATCTAGAACTTTATTGCTCAGGGCCCAGCAAGTAGCATGAGCATCAGCATATTTGTATCAGTTCCTCTTGCCTCCAGGATCCTCAGGGGCAAAATAATGAGCCCAGACGGATGCTCCACATGATGCTGGTTTATGTTATAGCTGAGAAACACTGAGCTGGGGGATCTACTGCTTATTGCGGAAGCAGTAAGCATGTCTACTCTTTGTCACCTTTAAGGAAACTCATCCTTCAAGGTTGCTTGCTACAAAAATAACCCTGAAAAGTGGTTCAGGTAAAAAGAAGTCAGGGTCTTATATTCTTGGCTCACACAGCAAGATGGTGAGTGCCAGGGACCCATAGAAGATTGTATCTTCCAACAGTGGGCACTTCGCACTCAACAAATGAGCGCATTCTCTTTTGGGTCTCCTTCCTAACCTACTTTTGCCTGTCTCTGCTGCCTGATAGGAACAGCAGGCCAGGCCGGGCACCGTGGTGCATGCCTGTAATCCCAGCAGCTCGGGAAGCTGAGGCAGGAGGATTTTGAATTCAAAGCCAGCCTCAGCAATGGCAAGACACAAAGCAATTTAGTGAGACCCTGTCTCTAAATAAAATACAATATAGGGTTGGGAATGTGGCTCAGTGGTTGAGTGCCCCCGAATTCAATCCCTGGTACCCCCTCCCCTCTAAAAAAGGAATAGCAAGCCAGAAGCCCCAGAGAAATTGTGTGCTGTTTCAGGACTTATACCTGGTTAGTGATGCCAAGGATGGTAGTACTTATTTGCTGTGCATTCCTGTGTGCTTGGTGGTGGGCTGTGTCATTTTAATATGTTCTTTCATTCTTTCAACAACTATAAGTTAGGCTTTGCAATTGTCCTGATTTCCAAGGTAAGGAAATTGATTCTAAGGTTGATGACTTGCCCAAGGTCACACAAATAGTAAAGGGCAGAGTTGGGATTCATACTTCCGTCTGTCAGACTTGAAAGCTTGTATTGTTAAGTACTACTTTATTACCATCAGTCTGGCTTTTAAAATATATCCCCATCCTATAGCCATGGCCTTGGTTGAAGATCTGTCATTTTTCATCCCAGCCTTCTTTCTAACTTGTCTTTCCACCTCCAGTCTCACTCCCCTGAGGCATCTTCCACATAGCTGTTGGAGTGGTTGTTCAAAACTGGAAAATCTCTTTCTCTTTTTGTATTAGTCAGCTTCATGATACTATCACAAACATCTGAGATAATCAACTTATGAGGAGAAAAGGTTTATAGTTTTACAGATTTTAGTCCATGATCAGGCAGACTCATTGCTTTTAGGCCTTCGGTAGGGTGCTGGGTGGCAATGGTGGGGGAGCACATGGTGGATGAAAACTGCTTTCCTTATGTTCAGAAAGTTAAAAAGAAAGAGGAAGGGGCCAGACTTCCACAGTTTCCTCAAGGGCACATCCCCAGTGATCTAAAGACCTCCCATTAGGCCCCACCTCTTAAAGCCTTCATCACCTCCCAGTAGCACCAGGCTGGGGACCAAGCCTTTACCACAGATCTTTGGGGGACACTTGAGATCCAAATTATACTAGTGCACATGCTCGCTCTCGCTCTCTCTCTCTCTCTCTCTCTCTCCTTCAGTGATTTCTATCATTTTCACTCCAAACTACTAAACATGGCAGTGATGTCCCTCAGGTGCAACTATGTCCTTATATCCTTCACTTAAGTCATCATCTGTATGTATCTGTCATTCTCCCAAGATACCATACTTTGTGCCTTTGCACATATTGCATTATCTTCCTGGGATGTCCTTTATTTCCTTAATGGATACCTGGACATCCCTTATGATTTAGTTAGGTGCCATTTCCCTCAGGAAAGCTTCCACAAATGCCTCCAATGTCCTCTTCTACGTGACTATAGTGCCTTGTGACTGTGATGGCCTGTCTGGTACTGTGCTTCTACTATTTGCACATGCTGTTCTTTGCCGAGACCATCCTTCTTCATCTCCTCACTGGTTAGTCCCTCCTTGTGTTTTAGACTAAATTCAGTGTCATCTCCTCAGGGTGGCTTCTAGGATTCCCTTGCTTCCCATAGGAGTTTTCCATCTCCTATGCTCTCCAACTCTCATTGCTTATACCAGGTTCTGCATAATGCCTGTAGGGGCAGGCTGTCATTGGTGGATGGCATTGTCCATCAGTATCTACATAGCACAGTGCCTGGCACATTGGAGGAGCTCAATAAGAGCTTGTTGCATGGGAAAAACTCCATGACCACTTCCACTGTTGGCTTCATGCTGGGAATTCAGTATAGAGCAGACCCTCAATAAAACAACCAAATGATCCAGAGCACTGAAATACCATTGGATTTGCTGACGTGGAAGCTACTGGTGATTTGCAGGAAATCAGTTTGCAGGGAAGGAACAAAAGGAAGAAGATAAAAAAGCTGAGAAAGTGGGGCTGGGGATGTGGCTCAAGTGGTAGCGCGCTTGCCTGGCATGCGTGCGGCTGGGGTTTGACCCTCAGCACCACATACAAACAAAGATGTTGTGTCCGCGGATAACTAAAAAATAAATTAAAAAAAAAAAAAAAGAAAGCTGAGAAAGTGTAGAAGGCCACTGATTGTTTTCAAAATAGACATAATTTTATTAAGAGGGAATCATGGAATTTATCCTCTTTTTCTTTCTTTCTTCTTTTTTTTTTTTGGTCTGTCTTTTGATTTTCTCTTTTGTTTTGTTTTTGGGATTTATCTTCTCAATCATTCTTTCCCCCCTGCTCCCCTTTTGTACTAGGGAGATGTTTAACCACTGAGCCACATCCCAGCATCTCACCCTTATTTACATATTTTGTTTAAAAACAATAGTCTTGCTCAGTTGCTTAGGGCCTCACAAATTTGCTGATTCTGGCTTTGAACTTGTGATCCTGCTGCCTCAACCCCCCAAGCTTCTGGGATTAAAGGTAAGCATCGTCATGCCCGGGTCAATCATTCTCTTTTAATAGTAATTTTGTATCATGGAAACATTGGACTTTTCTCACCATCAAACCTGCATGTAAGGAATTCTTGTCATGACTTTTCTTGGAACATTCACTGTAATTTCTGCTTATAATGTAAGAGTTTGAAGTATAAAATGTTTAATGATACTTAAAGAGTACTCAAATTATTTAAATAAAAATATTAAATATATGTATAAAATGTGGATCAAATAAAACTATTTCTATTTAATATGTCAAGCTTTTATTGCTGCTATAAGTTTTACATTTGTAATATCAAATTCTTTTCTTAATAATCTTACAAAAGATGTTAGGATATTCCTTTTTATACAGAAGAGGCTGAAGTTTAGGAAAAATAAAGAATTTGACCAATACTTCCTTGGTAGTAATCAGAGAGCTAGAATTCAAAATCACGTCTGTACTATGTTACATAATATAGATGCTCTATATATATTAAATTTTTTGTTTGAGAATGCTGTCATATAATTGCTGTTTGTTTTTGAATTCCAGGGAGGGAATTAGGAAGGAAGCACAGGAGTGATAGGCCAGGCTGATGACCTGATGCAGGTGGCAGAGAGATGACTGGGGCAGCTCGAGAGATGAGCCCCAGATAAGCCTCAGATAGACTCTGATACCGATTCAGAAAAGGAGGAAGTGAGATGCCCATTAAGTGTGCAGATGGAAGAGAAATTGGAGGAATCCTTGCCTCATGGTATTATTATTTTCAGTGATTCAGAAAGCTACCTGCCATAATGTCAGGGGGAGAAGGCAGGGCACGTGGGAAGAGGTGGCAATGGATCCACAGGGAGGGACTGAGGGGTGGAGCTGTTTGATAGCCAGAGGATAGGCCTGCAGGGTGGGCAGTGTCAAATTCTTGTCAGGAGACAGGTACTCTGAGTGGTATCCTGTGGCCATGAGTTTTGCTACAGCACACCAGGCAGCTCAAGAATAAGAGCCACTGCTGGGACTGTGGCTCAGAGTAGAACGCTCACCTAGCATTCGTGAGGCACTGGGTTCGATCCTCAGCACCACATAAAAAAAATAAAATAAAGCTAATTGTGTCCACCTATAACTAAAAAAAAAAATTAAAAATAAGAGCCAATGAGTGAGGGATTAGATTGATCCCCTGCTAAAATTTCTTAATGCATTCGTGTCAGAGGGGTAGGGCCAGATAGGTGACAACAGGTCATGGAAATGATGACCTGGGGGAATATTGTCTAGGAAGAAGGTAAAGCTAGGAAGGTCCAGGGATGCGATAAGATGGACTTGAACTAGCGATTCTCCAGCTTGATGATATATTGGAATCCCCTGGAGTTTCGTAGGTCAGGGGCATCTGCATTGCTAAGCAGTTTCCAGGCATGCTGAAGCTACCTGTCAGGGAAGGTCAAGGGTCATACTTTGAGCAAGAAGAGCTGGGGTATGAGGAGAAAGCCAGTGAGAACTTTTCTCTCCTGCTGTGTCATTATGATTTTGAAGGGGACAGACCATTTCTGGACTCAGAGGAATATAGTGTGTCACTGAAAGTACTGACCCTGATGGGACATTGAAAATAGTCTCCTCACCCCCACGCACTCATATGCAGCAGAGGGCTCCCTGTCTCTTAGATGACAAAGAGTCTCTGCTTGACCAAAACTTAGTCAGGTTCCTCCTCTCATAGGCCCATCTGCGTATTTTCTTGTAAAATCCAGTTTTAGCAAAGAATTCTGCTAAGTCAGTTTAGCAAGGAACTTCCTGTCCCCATCCTCAATATCTATCAGATACCTCAATATCTGATTAGGTTCCTCCTCCTCCACCATCCCCAGGTAATGTCTGGTCACCCTGGCCTGTCTGCAGCAAGAATCCCTCTTACCCTTGATGTTTCCTCTGAGTCATTTTCCATCCACTGACCTCTATCTACCCTGCTTCTAGGCTATAAATTCCCATATGCTCCTGCTATAATTCAGAGTTGATCGCAATATCTCTCTCTCACTGCAAGACCCTGCTGCAGTGGCCCCTATATATCTGTGGCAATGGTTTTAAATAAAGTCTTTCTTATGGTGTTTTAACCACTATCATTGAACAATTTTTTCTTTGGCAAGTTCATTTTCTCCTCAAAGGGAGATCTGCCACTTGTCTAGGTTGCTCCAGCTAGCTCACTTTTCTCTTTATCAGCTCTTCTGACACTTGGTACCTTTTTTCAGTGACCAGGTAAAATATTTCAGGGTTCCTAAACAATGACATATGCCAGGGACAAATGTAAACCCCTATGTTAGTCTGAAAATTGGACAGTACGAGTAAACCACTTGTGTGACATCACAAATGTCTGGTTTAGCTCTTCATCTGGAACCTGGAAGACTGAGGATACCTCCTTAGGCCTTTACCAGAAAGCATATTGTCAGATGCTCAGAGATGCTGATGAGAGAAATGGTGTCTGAGGGAGAGAAGGCCAGTGGAGGGCAGGAGAGCTGACATTCAGGTTCCAGGTATCCATGAAGTCTGAGCTGTCTCCTGGCAAACAGAGCACCCAAAGGACACCTCTCTGGATCTATCCACTTAGTGCCATTGAGAGGACACCTCTCTGGATCTATCCAGTTAGTGCCATTGAGAACTGTTGACATGCTTTTCTTTTTTCTTCTCTAGTTATTTCTTCATTGCTATATGCATGGCTTGCTTTAATTTAGTCATTTAGTTTATTATGTAATAGCTGACCATAAACTCACTGCCCCAAACAAAACAAGCCAAGTCTGTGATGCTATAGTTTGGATCTGAATGTCCTCCAAAGACTCATGTTTTTAAGGCTTTGTCCTCCATCCATGGTGCTATTGGGATGTGGCAGAACCTTTAGGAGGTGGAGCTTAGTGGAAAGAAGGAAGATCATTGAGGGTTTGACCTCGAGGGGGATTGTGTGAATCCAGCTCCTTTGTATCATTCACTTCCCAGCTGCCATGAAGTCAGCAGCTTCCTTGCTTCTACCATGATGTGCTGCCTCACTTCAGACTCCAAAGCAACAGGAACATCCAACCATGTACTGAAATCTCCCAAACCATGAGCCAGAAAAAAACTTTCCTTTTTATAAGTTGATTATAATAACAGAAAGCTGGTTAACATACCTGACAAGAGCTGACAAGGAACCAAAACATTCCCTTCCTTTCTATGGCCCTCCCTCCCAATTCTTGAGTAAATTGCACCCTGAATCTGGAGTTTGTCATTCCTAGCTTCTCTCTTTATACTATTTAAACATGCCCTTTTTATTATGGACCATCTCACATGCGTGTGTGCACACACATGCACAGGTAGAGAGATTAGCTGATGAACCCATGTGATCCTATTAGGGTCTAGATTTTAATTTTTCAATCTTGCTTTATCCCACCCTCAATGGCTTTCCTCTGCTTCTACATCCTTTAGGCAGTTATATTACATTTGTACATGTTCCTAAAGGATATCTATTTTTACTTTTGGTTGTTTTATAAAAAACTGTATAAAAATATAGCTTGCTGTATGAATTTTTTGTGGAGCAATGTTTTCCACTTAATATTGTACTGGTAAGAACCATCCTTATTGCTGCATGTCACCATAGTTCATTCACTTTAACTGTGTATAATGGTCTTTTGTATGTCTGTGTCTTGGCTTATTTTTCCATTCTCCCACCAATGGCCATTTAATTTGTTTGTAGTTTTGCTATTATAAAGAGTTCTACTATGAATATTTTTATACATTCTTATTGTACATGGAATAGCCCTATGAGTGAAATTATTTAACTTTAGAATTAATGCTGGATTGTTTTCTAATGTGGCTACACCATATTACATCCCCTCACTCCCAGCATCGTATGAGAGATCCCTCTCCATCTAATCCCCTTCTCCCTTCCAGTATTGTTATTGATAGGTTTATTATTTTTTCTCAATTACTTGGCCAATTAAAATGGAATCTTACTTGGGTCTTATTTTGCATTGCCTCGATAACTGGTGTCTTAGTCAGTTTGGGCTGCAATAACAAGATACCATTGACTGGTATTCACTTACTTGGGACCCTTCAACCCTTCCTTCCTGTTTATCCCTTGTGGAATGGGAATGTCTATCCTATGACTTCCCTTCTGTTGTATTTGTGAGCACATAGCTTGTCTGGTTTCAGAAGTTCACAGCTGGAGAGGACTTTGTCATTAGGATGAATCATACATCAAGTCTCACCCATAAATCTGATTTATGATATGTAAATTAAACTTTGAGCTTTAGAACTAATAGTAGGATGAATTAAGACTTTTGGTGCTATTGGGATAGAAAAAATGTATTTCATATGTGTTAAGAACATGAATTTTGGGGTTGTGGTTGTGGTTCAGTGATAGAGCACTTGCCTAGCATGTATGAGGCACTGGGTTGGATCCTTAGCACCACATTAAAAAATAAATAAATAAAATAAAGATATTGTGTTCATCTACAACTAAAAATTAAACAAAAAGAAAGAACATGAATTTTGGGGAGCTGGAGTATAATGATTATACCTCAATATTTATATATTAAAACCTTAATCCCCAGTGTGGGAAATTGGAGATGGGGCCTTTGAAAAGGTGTAGATGAGGTCTTGAGGTTGGGTCTTTCATAATACAAGACCCTGTGGAGACCTTATAAGGAGATCAAGGGAACTTATTGCCACACCCATACCTCACCAAGGGAAGGCCATGTGAGTATATAACAAGAAAGTAACCAACTATAAGTCTTCACCAGAACTCAACCTAGCATTCTCTAACTTTCAGCCTCTAGAAATATGACAAATTTCTGTTGTTTGAACCTCCCACCCTTTTATGTTTGTTATGGTAGCCCAAGCTAAGATAACTGATGGTATTTGTTATCTCTTCATCTGTTTACTGACTCATTTATTTCCTTTTTTTCTGTTAAATATATGTTCATATTTTTAGTCTATTTTTATTTTTTTTTCAAATTTTTCTTTTTTAGTTATAGATGGATACAATATCTTTATTTATTTTTATGTGGTGCTGAGGATTGAACCTAGTGCCTCATGTGTGCAAGGTGTGCACTCTACCACTGAGCCACAATTCCAACCCCTTTAGTCTATTTTTCTATTGGGTTTTTTTGTATTAGTTTCTTATTGCTGAGGTGATAAATTACCACAAACATGTGTACTTTAAAACAACTCAAATTTACTCAAAATAGCCAAGGGGTACAAGCAACCCAAGTGTCCGCTGGCAGACGAATGAATACCCAAAATGTGGTGCATCCATACAAGATGTGCTTTTTTCAGTCTAATAAGGGAGGAGATCCCTCCCTCCCTTCCTTTTTGTGGTACTGGGGATTGAACCCAAGGGTGCTCTACCACTGAACTATATCCCCAGTCATTTTTTTTTTTTTTTAATTTTGAGACAGGGTCTCACTACATTTCTCAGGTTGACCTTCAACTTATGATCCTCCTGCCTCAGCCTCCTAAGTTGCAGGGATTACAGGCATGCACCACCATGCCTAGTAAAGGAAGGAGATTCTGACACATGCTACAACATGAGTAAACCCTGAGAACACTATACTGAGTGAAATAAACCACTCACAAAAGGACAAATGTTATTTCACTTGTGTGAGATACCTGAAACAGTCAAATTCGAAGTGAAAGAAAGTAAAATGGTGATTGCCAGTGGCTGGGGTAAGAGGGGGAATGGGAAATTATTGGTTAATGGGTATAAAGTATTGTTTTTGCAAGATGAAGAGTTCTGGAGATGAATGGTGCTGGTGGTTGTTGTACAACATATGAATGTACTTCATGCCGTATAACTGAATACTTAAAAATAATTGTGCTAGTAAATTTTATGTTATGTTGTGTTTTACCAAAATTTAAAAAAAGGAATAGCATGTGGTAGCATCTGCATGTACAGTAAGATTATTGTTAATTTTTTTTCACTAAGCTTTTATTGAATGAACATTCTCCATTTCCTGTGTCAGGCATCGAGGCTCCCCAAAAGAGTAAGATACATGAACTGTCCTCAGAGCTTAGGTCTGGGAAGGGCTCTAAGCAATCTGTGCAAGAAAGTACTATGAAGTGTTTAGAGTGATAAAGGCCTATCCATGACATGAGAGAAGTGGCCAATTTTTCCTGGGTGGCCACGGTGAAAGACAGGAATACTTCTGGAAAGTGTAATGTGTGATCTGATCTTGAAAACTGAAAATGTTGTCACTAAGCTTTGCTGGTTGAGGAGGGAGAAATTTGAGCAATGGCTGATTCCCTACACTAGCTGGTGCATTCCTGAATCTGTATTTGGTTCTTCATGGTTCAAAGCAAAGTGGGAATGGGGAGGGTACAGGTGTGGAGGGGCAGACCAGGGAGCTAGACCAGCAGCAGACAGGTTAGAGGGCAAAGGTGAGACTTCAGAAGCTTCTGGGCCTGGCAAAGTGTCTGGACATTCCCTATAGGCAATGGGAAGATACTGAGAGTTTCCAAGCAAGAGGAGACAGGATTACTTTGAGGTTAGAATACTTATTCTGTCATTTTGTGAACAGAAACTAGCAGTAATACCCTGAACTTTTGCAAGTGACAAAGAGAAAATGTGAGCATGTTATTTCATTACATTTCATATCTAGTTGCCAGAAGATTCTGACCATTTCTCTTGTTATCCAGAGCAGTAGTTCTTAGTTAGGGGTGATTTTGTGCCCAAGGAACATTTCCCAATGTTTGGAGACATTTTTGATTGTCATTCCTGGGCCAGGGGGGATACTGCTGGCATCAGCAGTAGAAGCCAGGGATGTGGCTAAACATCCTATAACACACAGGACAACCTCCTCTCCCTCCATCAAGAATTTGCCAATAGAGTCAAGGTTAAGACACCTTGACATATAGCTGGCTTTAAGCACCTGAGTGCCTGTCATTTGGTTCTCTCAGAAGGTCGACCTTTTCTAAAATGCTTTTTTCACTTTACAGTGATGGGAGGTATAGCAAAGTGTGAGACCAGTCTACATCCTGGCCTCCTTTGCAGTGTGAGCATGTGACTATTTCTCACCAGTGGAACATGACCTTCAGTGATGTGTGCTGCAGTTGGTGGAGGCTTCTAAGAATTCTGTTTCCCCTTCTGCTGTCAAGATGTAGATGATAACTAGGCTGTAAGGCAGAACCACAATTGGAGCTGGGATCCCTGAATCACCATACAGGAGAAGGTTGATCAAAAGCATACTTTGATCAAAAGCACATGCTATAGTCTGTTATGTGAGATAGTAACTTCTGTTTTGTTTGAACCAAAACACATCTTTAGGTCTATTTATCACAGTAGCTTAGCTAATCCTAGTAAATAAACAGCCAATACCCTTAAGCCTGTTTTGACACTTAGGAGCCGTAGAAAACAAAGAGGGCTCTGGATGAGAAAAACATGGCAGCAGTCTTTGTGTTGGGGGTAGGGCAGTTCATGTCCAAGCTTGCTATTGAGGGGATTTTGTTATAAGGACACCAGTCATATTGGAATCAGATCCCACTCTAATGACCTAATTTTAACATAATTGCTTCTTTAAAGAATCTATCTCAAAGGGCGGGGTCAGGTGGCACACGCCTGTAATCCCAGTGGCTCAGGAGGCTAAGGGAGGTAGATCGCAAGTTCATAGCCAGTCTCAGCAAAAACGAGAAGCTAAGCAACTCAGTAAGATCCTGTCTCTAAATAAAAATACAAAAATAGGGCTGGGGGTGTGCCTCAGTGGTTGAGTGCCCCTAAATTCAATCCCCAGTACCCCCCCCCCCAAAATCTATCTCAAAATATAATTATATTGTGAGGTCCTAAGGGACTGTAATGTTTGACTTTTGGAGGACTGCAATTCAGCTCATAATACTCCTCTCTCTGACGCAAAAAACATATGTCATTCTCACATACAAAATATATTAACCCCATTCCAACAGCCCCAAATGTCTTAACTCTTTCCAGCATCAACTCTATACCCCAAATCTCATCTAAATCAAGTATTGGGTTGGGCTCCATGTAAGGTTCTTCCAGAGGCAAAATTTAAGTTGTGAATCTGTGAAACCAGACAAGTTTTATGCTACCAAAATACAACAGTGGGACAAACATAGGAGAGACAATCATTCTCTTTCCCAAAGAGAGAAAATGGAAAGGAGAAGGGGACCAAATGTTAGGACACCTCAACTTAAGAATATTTTTGGAAATAGAGAACATTTTATAAGTTTCAAAGAATATTCTGATTATTTTTGTAGTACTTATCACTAACTCCTATTGCTTTTCAGGTTGGCTTTTTGTTTTGCTTTTCATGAAAGAATACAGATATCAATTGGAAAAAAAAAGTATTTGGGGGTTAAAACAACCTGTAACAGCCTCCCTCTAGCGAACCTGAAAAGTGCCACTCACCACTAAATATCTAATTATTGAGGTGTCTGTTGGAACCCTCTTTGACCTTTATGCCTCACTGTACTCCTGGTATCTGCCTCTATCATAGCTCCTATTACACATCATTTCATCTGTTTGATTACATGACTATCTTCCCTGCCAGACTATACCTCTTATGACACAAGCTGTATATTTTCAGTATAAAATAGTCTCTCCTTATCCATGAGGAATACATTTAAGACTCCCAGTTTGAAAATGCAGATAGCACTGAGCCCTCCTGATACTGTGTGTTTTTCAGTCTGATAAACCAGACAGCTACCACGTAGTTAACTGGTATTAATTTATACTGTGAAGATACTCAGGACTAAGGGATGATTTACATCATGCCAGTGCAAGAAAGACTTCATCATGCTACTCAGAACAGTTTACAATTTAAAACTTACAAATTGTTTATTTCTGGAATTTTCCATTTAATATTTTTGGACTGCAGATAGCTGAAAATGCAGAAAGTGAAACCACTGATAATGGGGGGACTATTGTGTGTTCTACTAGTGACTTTTTTTTTTTTTTGGTACTGGGGATTGAACTCAGGGGCACTCGACCACTGAGCCACCTCCCCAGCCCTGTTTTGTATTTTATTTAGAGACAGGGTCTTACTGAGTTGCTTTTGTTGAGGCTGGCTTTGAACTTGCAATCTTCCTGCCTCAGCCTCCTGAGCCGCTGGGATTACAGGCGTGTGCCACCATGCCTGGCTCCATAATGACTTTTATTCACACCTAATCACCATGAAAAGGAGGCTCTGTTGCTTCATACACTGCTGTATCCTCAGAGCCCAACACAATGCATGGTATGTAAAGCAGATATTCCATAAATATTTATTGAATCTATGAATTAGTACAAATGAACATATATACACCAAGTGTTTATCATACACACATATTATAGATTCTGAGTTTCTAGGAGTCTATAAAAAATTAATAAGAGTTTTTTTCAAAGTGAGTCCAAGAGGACATCAATATTTCTTCTTCCCTCAAGGGCGATACCAGCTGAGCAACTATCAGATGCCTTTGGGTCTCCCAGATGACTCACAGGAGAACTTTCTTTGGGAGGAGTGGGAGGAAATGATGGTTGACAAAAATAACTACAGGCACTTGAAGCTGCAACAAGCCTCTGTCAGAGGGGGAACAACAGGGGTGAGTGTGAAGGTTTCTCCCAAGCAGGATGACATAGCTATCCATCCTTCCAGCCCTGTGGTTTTCAAATGCTTACACATTCAGAGAGTTAGACAGACTTGGGGTAAATGAAATAAATAGCTGTCACTCCTAAGCAGTCAGTTGCTAGTGTTAATTCTTATAAACTGTGAAGGAAACAAACACATGGGAGAGGGTGCTTACTAAACACCATTAAAGTGGTAATTTTTATATTTGTCTTTTTTGCTCTTTATAAATGGCTTTTCTGTACTTTTTCTTATAATACTCATTTTAATTACTATCTTATTTATTTTTTAAAATTCTAATTACTTATACATGAAAGTAGAATGCACTTGACACATCATACATAAATGGGATGTAACCTCTCATTCTTTTGGTTGTACATGATGTAGAGTTACACCAGTTATGTAATCATATATGCACATAGGGTCATAATGTCCCATTCATTCTACTATCATTCCTGCCCCCAGGCCCCTCCTCTCCCTTCACTCCCCTCTATTTAATCCAAACTACTTCTATTCTTCCCAAACCGCCATTGTGATTAGCATCTGCATATCAGAGAAAACATTCTGCCTTTCCTTTGTGTACTTTAATCTCATTTATGATCATATCAACCAAGATAAAAGGCAATTTTACAGAAGGAAAAAAAAAAAAAGCTCAAGGCTCAGAGAGAATCACTGACTGGATTTGCTTAGAGCATGATTCTCAAGTGTTATCTAAGTAGTCCTTAGATCAGCATCAGCATCAGAGGAGAATGGGTTACACAAGCAAATTCTGGGACCTAACCAGATCTCATGAATCAAACTCAGGGCTAGGGCTCGGGAGTTTGTTGTACAAGATTCCAGATAATCTAAATGCATGATCAAATTTGAGAATCTCTGACTTAAAGTCACACAAGTGGCAAATTACAGATCCAGGGTAAGAACCCTAAGATGTCCTTAGGTACTATCTTTCATCAAGTTACTTGCATGTTAATAGCTGACAATTTTTTACAGGACAATCTATTGTGATTTTAATTTACATTTTACTTTTGCTCCTACTGCAGTCCATGAGGCCTTGCACAGTCCAGTTCTGGCTCTATTGACAATTATTCTTTACTCAGTTATCCCTCCCATCCACTGTGTTTAGGCCACACAGGCCTTCTCTTTGTTCCTTAGACATCATGTTCTTAAATATACCCAGGATCTTGAATATACTCTTTCCTCTGGAATTGCTATCCCTCCTTGATTAGTCCTGCTTTAAATCCCAAAGTGAGCATCTCTTAGGAGAGAACATTTTAGGGTACTGTCTTGACTCTGGCAGATACCTGTTTATCCTGTCATAGTATCTACATCTTCTAAAGTTACTTTGTTTACTAGAAAGAAAATAATCGGAGGAAAGAGTTCTACCTTTCTTTTTTTAAATGCTATTGCATTTCTTTTTTAATATATATACTTTTTAGTTGTAGGTGGACAGAATAACTTTATTTTATTTATTTATATGTGGTGCTGAGGGTGTGGTGCTGAGGGTCAAACCCAGGGCCTCACACATGCTAGGTGAGTGCGCTATGGCTGAGCCACAACCCCAGCCCATCTACCTTTCTTACTCTCTATTGTGTCTCCAGAGTCTATCACAGGGCTTGGCACATAGCAGATGCTCAACAAATTGATTGAGTAAATAAACCTTGAAGTAGAAGCAACTTGGCAGGAGGTAAGGACAATTTCCTTCATTCCCGATTCCTGGAAGGATGGCCAGTCTAGGCTGTCCTTTGGGGAAGGAGGTTCTGCTTCTGTGAGTTTGACTATTTTACATACTTCATATAAATGCAGTCATTAAGTATTTGTTCTTCTGTGACTGGCTTATTTCACTTAGCATAATGTCCTCAGTGTCAGTCTAGGTTGTTGAAGTATGTGACAGGATTTCTTTTCTTTCTTTCTTTTTTTTTTTTTAAGGCAGAATGTTCCATGGTGTCTATATATCACATTTTATATATCCATTTGTGTCAGTCAGCTTCTCATTGCTGTGGCTAAAATACTGACAAGAACAACTTAGAGAAGGGAAATCTTATTTTGGCTCACAGTTTCACCGGTGCGTGGTCAATCAACTCACTCTGGGCCCAAGATGAGGCCCAGATGAGGCCATCATGGTGAAAGGGTGTGGTGGGGAAAAGTTTCTCAGTTCATGTAGCCAGGAAGGAGAGAGAGTAAGGGGGCAGGGGATGAGAGAGAGATGGAGCAAAAAGCCAAGGAGATAAGGTATAATCCCCAGCCACACCCTACCTGACTAGAGTTACTACCCAGTATCAGACTCAAATAACTAATCCATGAGGTGGATTAATTTATAGCTTTTATAATCTACTAATTATTTCACCTCTGAACATTCCTGCATTGTCTATCACATGATCTTACTGGGGGGACACCTCATATCTAAACCATAACACCATTCATGGGTTTCATCTGTGGAAGGGTGCCTGATATGAATAATGCTGGAATGAACACGAACTTGCAAATGTCTCTTCTAGATCCTGTTTTCAATGATTTTGCATAAATATACAGAACTGGGATTGCTAGATCATGTCTATTTTTAATTCTTTTAGGCACCCATACTGTTGTCCACAGTGGCAGTACCACTTTACCGTCCCATCAACGGTGTACGAGGGTTCCACTTTCTCCGCATCCTTGCTAGCATTTGTACTGTTCTTTTCCCTTTTCCTTTCCTTTTCCCATCCTTTCTTCCTTTTCTTTCTTTATACAGTGGTAGGGATGAAACCTAGGGCTACACATACACTAGACAAGCACCTTGCCACTGAGCTATGTTCCCAGCCCCTCTTTCTTTTTAGTTTTGATGGTAGCCATCCTAATGAGTATGGAGCGTTGTCTCTTTGTGTGTTTTACTTGCATCTCCCTAATGATTAGTGATGTTGGGCATCTTTTAATGTGCTCATTGGTCACTTGTATATCCTCTATGATGAATGTCTATTTAAATCCTTTGATTATTCTTAAAGTAAGTTGTTTGTTTTTGTGGCTATATCAGGTATTGTGGGAGGCCCTTAACACACACAATCTCATTTCATCCTTACAACAACCTTGAAATGTAGGTACAATCAGAATTAGCATTTTATGCTTGAAGCACCAAGGCCCAGACAGGTTTGAATTAGCTGCTCAAGGTCACACGACTGGTAAATGATAGAGCAGGGAGTTAGACCAGGCCTTTCTGCTTCCCAACCCCCGCCCCCCTCATGACTTTAGAGTTCACAGTGCCTCTCGCCATTGAGCAGGCTGATGAGCAGGCCAGGGTAGACAGATGACACGGGTCTCTTCCCTAAAAAGCCCAGTGTGCCAGGAAGGGACCAGCTTGGGAGATAAGAGCTTGGGATCTGCTAGTCTCATCTCTGCTTCCACTAGCTGGGCTGCTGCTTCTTAATTTTTTTTTTTTCAAACAGGATATTTAGTACAAGGAATTGTTTGTATGGGTGTTGAAAGACTCAAAGGAAACCTGAGAGCTGAGTAACTAGAGATAAAAAACTATGGGAAGAAGCTACCAACTTAGGGCTGAGAGAACATAAGGAAGAAGTCAATTTTCTGGAATCCAGGAGTTCCCAGAGGAGGCTCTGTTGGGCTGGGGCTCAAACTCTTGAGGGCAAGCACTGTGCAGCTGGTACTTGGACCTCAGAGGAGCAGAAGGTCCCCTACCTCATCCCTGCTGAAGTTTCCTCTGAGAAGATGGAGACTGGGCAGCTCTGGCTCAGAAATATTGTTTTGGCCTCAGCTCAGCAAGAGTGTTGACTGGCAAGAGAGTAAACACAAAGGACAGCATTTGGAAAAATCATAACAGGTCAGAAAGAAGTAAGGTATTGTCCCAACAATTCTTTGGGTTGCTGCATAAATCATATTTATATCTTCCCATACCTAAGGACCTGTGCTTTGTCACCGAGCCTGTGGTTCACAAAAGGTCTTGCTTTCTGGTGAGTGTGTCCCCTAATACTCCCAGAAGCCCAGCAGAGGGTGGGGAGAGGGAAGACTTTGCAACCTGGTACAAGCCTTTTTGTTGGGATAGGCGGCTATTGCCCAATGGTCTTCAGGACACAGAGTGATGAGGGTCGGGTCAGGGAGGGTGTGAAGGGGGTTTGCCACTTATTTGCTATAATAATGTATGAGACTGCAGACAAATTCAACCTCAGGATACCGCTTAGCATCAATTCTTTCCTTGCCCAACATTCCTTTCTGCTTTGCCCTCATATCCTTCAAACTAGTGCCACCCTAATTGTACCTTGGGAAATAACCTGTTCCCCTTGGAAGGGGCCTCTGCCTGAATGTGAGCCTGTTTAAGCAGAAAGTTATGAAATGTCTGATGGGAGATTCTTCATTAAAGATGTGGACATTGAGGCTCAGGGAGAGCAGGGGATTTGCCAGACGTCACTGGCCTGCCATCTGGTGGATGGATAAGAGGATTATGAAGAGTCCTCACCAGCCAGGGCTGCCCAGCATCTTTGGAGGATAAGAGAGGGGGAAAGCAGTTTGTTAAATGCACTGTCATTATTCTACATTAAAGCATAATCCAGAGCAGCAGGCTCCCAGTTGCTTGAGCTACATAATCAGTTGTTGTACAGAAATCTCTGTAACTTTTGGCAACTGCAAAGAAACTACATCAATTTTCTCTAGGTGATCAGCTCCAAATGCCATTAGAAGTTGCATTTTGGAAATGTCATAATTCATAGGCAATAGTTCCCCCCCTCCCCTTATTTTTGGTCAACTATGGTCAAAAAATGTTAAATGGAAAATTTCAGAAATAAACAATTCATAAGTTTTTAATTGTGCATTGTTCTGAATACTGTGATAAAATCTGGTGCCATACTTCTGTGTCTCACCCAGGATATGAATCATCCCTTTGACCAATATATCCACATTGTATACACTGCTACCTGTCTCAGTTATCAGATTGACTGACATGATATTGCAGTACTTGTGTTCAGTAACCTGTATATAATAATGGCTTCAAAGCACAAGAGTCGCAATGCTGACAATTTTATTTCAGTATATTGCTATAACTGTTCTATTTTACTATTAGTTATTTATTAATCTTATTACTGTGCCTAGCTTATAAATTAAACTTTATTATAGATATGTATTGAAAAATCAGCATGTATATAAAGGTTTGGCACTACCCTTTGTTTCAAACATCTACTGGGGGGTCTTCGAATGTATATCCCTCAGATAAGTAGGTACAACTCTGCTCACAAGTCACTGGTTCTTTTTTATTTTGGTGATGAGGAGGGTTACAAAGGTTCACTCTGGAAAAGTGCTTTTTCTGAATCTGTTTAGCTTGAGAAATATGAAGCTCTGAAACTAAAAAAAAATTATGCTGAGAACTTTGGACATTCTAAAGGTGATTACTGAATTGCTTCCACTTATTGGGAACTGTACTCCTAGAATTGGTGCAGAAAGAGAGAGATTAGTGTGACAGAGTAGCTGGGAGAGGGAGAAAGATGAGAAAGTTCAAGTTCCCCTAAAAATTGGTTCCTGTGGCAAACAAGAACAACAGCAATAACTAGTAAGCATCAGTCAGGAGCGGTTAGGTCCAAGATGAGCAAAACTGGACATTAGTCAAAGTGGTAAGGGCAGGTTTTATTCAGTAATACTATTGCAATATAGAAGAGGTTCTGGCAGGAACCGAACTCAGCTTCTCTGAAGCAAAAGACTGAAATTTTTAAAAGATGCTGATGTGTTAAGGGAAAGACATTGAAGGTATTAAAGGCGTTGGTCCCTGTGACTGGGCCACCTGGATTTGTTGGCTGGTGCTTGTCTTGAGGAGCATCAGACTTTTCTTTGTGATGGGGCAGTGAGGCAGTATGGAGCAAAGCACCTACATTTATATCCTCAGCTTCCTGCAGAGTCTGGGTGAGAGAGAAGAGTTATCTCCCTGAACACCTAAATTATAAAGAGGTAGATCTCAGAAAAGAGTTTTGAGTGGTAGTTCTACATCTCAAAGATCAGAAAAAGTTTTTTTTTTTAAATAATTGCAAACTTTCTAAAGTAATTGTAATGCTAAGGGTAATTTTGGTTCTATTTGCCTCTATGTTGTGACTGGAATAAACAGTGAATTCTGCTGACAGCCTAGAACTTTCTCAGGAAGGTCTTTTAATGAGGGCCAGGATCATCCTAGGGTCAGGGTCACATGCTGCCAGAAGCCATGCTAAAATCTGGCTGTCTCTCAGTGCAGAGGTCTGGATGGAGTCATGATGTGCTAAGAGTTCTACAGTTCTCAATATTGGACCCTAGAAATTCTCAGCTATGAGGTCAGCAGGGGCTTATCTTCTTGTAGCCTCATAAAAGATGTATTTTAGTGCAGGTTCTGCAGGCAATTTTGTCATTAGAGAGGCTGGGAAAGGAGAGGGGAGCTCGTGTAGGCTTTAAAACTTCTGCCTGCGTCATAGAAGTATGCTTGAGTTAAGCAGGGTGGAGGTGTATAAATCTGCCAAAAGAGGCACTTAATATTTATGAGCCATGGCAGTCAAGTTCACTAACATTCATTGACCCCTCCTTATATTAGGTTAGCATTTTTTATTAGTTTGATTTTTGGGAAAACTTTTTTGTTGCTGTTATGGTAAAATTTGCAAACCACAAAATTTATCATTTTAATCATAGTTAAGTGACATTAAGCACATTCACATTGTTGTGCAACTATTCTCATCATTCATCTTCAGAATGCTTTTTTATCTTTTCTAACTCTGCTTGTCAGTTTTTTGTTACTGTGACAAAATACCTGAGAAAATCAATTTATAAGGAGGAATTATTTATTATGGCTTCTGATTTCAGAGGTTTCAGTCCATAGTCTGTTGGTTTTAGACCTGTGGGAAGGTAGAACATCATGGTGGTAAATTCTTGGGGGAGCAAAGCTGTTCATATCATGGCATCTAGAAATCAAAGAGAAAAAGAGGAAGGGACTGGGCAGGCCTCCAGTGACCTAACTAATTTCTATTTGTTTTCACCCCCCACCTTTTTGTTTTTTGGTACCATGGATGGAACCTGAGGGCACTTTACCACTGAGCCACTTCTCCAGCCCTTTTTATTTTTTATTTTGAGACAGTCTCACTAAGTTGATTAGAGCCTCGCTAAATTGCAGAGGCTGGCCTCAAACTTGTGATGTTCCTGCCTCAACCTCCTGAGCTGCTGGGATTACTAGCATGTGCCACCACATCTAGCTGGTTCTATCTTTTAAAGACTTCCCCATAGTGCCACACACTTGCAACCAAGTCTTTAACACACAAGCTTTTGAGGGATACGTCAGATCCAAACTATAACACCCACTGAAACTCTACCCATCAAACAATTCCCCATCTGTGTCTTTCCCCAGCCCCTTGTAACCACTATTCTACTTTCTGTTTCTGTGCATTTGACCCCTCTATGTACCTCCTGTCAGTGGAATTGTGTACATGTCCTATAGTGATTGGTTTATTTCAATCAGTATAATGTCATCAAGGTTCATCCTCCTTAAATATCCTTCCTTTATATTGCTTTATATACATTCCATTGTATGTATAAACCACATCTTGTTTATCTACTCATCCATTGTTGGACACTTGGGTTTCTTTCTTGTGAATACATTTATGACATGGGTGTATAAGTATCTGTTTAAGTGTGTGCTTTCAATCTTTTGAGGATATACTCAGATATAAAATTTCTGGATCATATGGTAATTCTAATTTTAATTTTTGAGGATCTGCCATACTATCCCAGATTAGCACTGTACACATTCTATACATTTTTGTCATTTAAAACATTTTATCATATTTGCTTTGGTTAGAATGTAAAATGGTAGCTGGTTGTGGTGTGCATGACTGTAATACAGCTATTCAGGGGGCTAAAGCAGGAAGATAATAAATTTGAGGTCAGCTGGGAAACTTAGCATGGCCCTGTCCAAAAAAAAAAAATCAAAGAAAAAGCAGTTGCAGTCACATTTATAAGAAAGTGAAATGGTGCAGATATACCTCAAAGAACTGAAACCAGATATTTTAAAGAAATTGAATGTGAATGTTCATAGCAATACTATTCCCAATAGCCTACAGATGGAAATAACCCAAATGTTCATCAACTGATTCTATTAATATAACGGAACAGTATTCAGCAGTAAAAGGAATGAAGTGTTGGTACCTGCTATAACATGGATGAACCTCAAAAGAAGAGGTTCTAACTGAAAGAAGCTAGTCACAAAAGGCCACATATTGTTATGATTCCACTTACATTAAGGTTTGAGAATAGGTAAATCCATAGAGACAGAAAACAGATTATTGGTTGCTTGGTGAGGGAAGATTGAGAAGTGACCACCTAGTGACTAGGGCTTCCATATGAATTAATGAAAATGCTGTGGAAGTAGATAGTGGTGATGGTTTTCACAACATTGGGAATGTACCAAAAACCATAGCATTGTAATCTTAAAATAGTTAGAATGTTGCATTTTATGTTATGTGTATATTACTCCCTTCATATATATACACACAGAGACAACCATTGCAGGCTTTTTGGTAAGAGTACCACTTGAAAACTGATATCAGAAAAAATTATCACAGAAAGATTGATTCAGAGTAAATTACCACAGAATGGTTGAATCTGAGCCATTTTCCTATTCTGTTCTAATAATTTTGAATACAGCTTTGATTACAAAGTATTTCACACATTCTGAAACCCACAGAAATTAAGACACCCACATACCTGTCACATAGATGTAGCAGAGGTTAACATTTTGTCATATTTGCTTTGGATTTCTCCATTCTAAAAATCAATCATTACAAATAAAGACTTAAGGGCTGGGGTTGTGGCTCAGCAGTAGAGTGCTCACCTAGCACATGCGAGGCCCTGGGTTCGATCCCTAGCACCACATAAAAAATAAATAAATAAATAAATAAATAAAGGTTTTGTGTTCAACTACAACTAAAAAATAAAATATTTTTTTAAAAAACAAAGACTTAGGGCTGGGGATGTGGCTCAAGCGGTAGCACGCTCGCCTCGCCTGGCATGCGTGCGTCCCGGGTTCAATCCTCAGCACCACATACAAACAAAGATGTTGTTCGCCGAAAACTAAAAAAAAATAAATAAATAAATATTAAAATTCTCGGGCTGGGGCTGTAGTTCAGTGGTACAGCACTTGCCTAGCATGTGCGAGGCACTGGGTTTGATTCTCAGCACCATGTATAAATAAATGAACAAAATAAAGGCCCATCAACAACTTAAAAAAAAAAAAACAAAGACTTAATCTAACAGCTATACATACACAAATGATAGATATTCAAGCAGCATTATTTATGATAGTAAAGAATTGGGGACAATCTAAGCATCTATTGATAGGAAACTGGTTAAATGAACTCCAGAAGTTTACATTCCAAGTTGTTAAAATTGCTTTCTTTAAATGACAGTAGGGCTGCCAAGGGAGAGAATGAGCTATGATGATGAAATCGCTGTTTTGTTTTATAATTTTCATTGATCATTGTATTAGTATACTAGGGCTGCTGTAACAAGTGCCATACACTGGGCAACTTAAAACAACACAAATTTATTCTCCCACAGTTCTGGAGGCAAGAAGTCTGAAATCAAGATGGCAGCATTCCTTCTATAGGCTCTGAGTCCAGTATCTGGTGGCTGCCATCAACCTGGGGAGCTTCTTTACTTGTAGATGAGCACTGGATCTCTGCTTCTGCCATGACTGGCCTCCTCCCTGTGTGTCTTCTTTTTTTCTTTTTTTTTAATATTTATTTTTTAGTTGTAGTTGGACACAATACCTTTATTTTATGTATTTATTTTTATGTGGTGCTGAGGTTTGAGCCCAGTGCCTCACAAGTGCTAGGCGATGGCTCTACCACTGAGCCCCAGCCCCAGCCCCAGCCCCATGTATACCTTCTTCACATGGTGTCTGTGTCCAAATTCCCTTCATTTCATAAGGACACAGCCATTGGATTAAGGCTCAAGCTAATCCAGTAAAATCTCATTTTAACTAGCTTACAACTGCAAAGACTATTTCCAAACTAGATCTCATTCACTGGTACTGAGGATTAGGGCTGCAACATATCTTCTATTGGGGGATACAATTCAACCCATATCAACCATGTGTTCTCATTTGTAGCCCAGTGGAGAGCATGTGTGAGGTCCTGGTTTGACCCCCAGCACATATCTCTCTCACTCTCTCTCTCTCTCACACACACACATAGACACACATAGTCTCTCTCTCTCTCTCTCTCTCAAATGAATCAAAAGTTATTTCTACTGAATAAATGATAAAAACTCATTAGATAGAAAATAGAGATAAGAGAGAATATAAGCAAAGTCAATTAAAAGGAAGAAATAAAAACTGAGGGGGCTGGGGATGTGGCTCAAGTGGTAGCGCGCTCGCCTGGCATGCGTGCGGCCCGGGTTCGATCCTCAGCACCACATACAAGCAAAGATGTTGTGTTCACCGAAAAATAAATAAATAAATATTAAAAAAAAAAAACTGAGAAGATGGCTGGGCATAGTGGCCCACACCTGTAATCCCAGCTGCGTGGGAGGCTGAGTCAGGAGGATTGAGAGTTCAAAACCAGACTCAGCAACGGTGAGATGCTAAGCAACTCAGTGAGACCCTGTCTCTAAATAAAATACAAAATAGGACTGGGGATGTGGCTCAGTAGTCTAGTGCCCCTGAGTTCAATCCCTGGTACCCCCCCCAAAAAAAATTGGGAGGAGATGAAATGGAGAGATGTTGGTCATAGGGTAAAAACTGTCAGTTATAAGATAAACCAGTTCTGGGAATCTAGTGTATTTAACACATGGGTGGTGATGGATATATTAATTAATTTGTGGTAATCATTACACTATATATATAAAATCATCAAATTATAACCCTTGAATATATCCAACCTTCATCTTACAATGAAATACTTAAAATTAAATTAAAAAAAACACATCCTGGACATGAAAATAAAGCTCCTAGGAAAGCCATAATTACAAGGTAGGTATTGCCAGCAGATTTTTTTAATAAAACTTTTTTTCTGCCTCTGCTTTTATTTATTTATTTTTATGTGGTGCCGAGGATCGAATCCAGGGCCTCCCACACACTAGGTGAGGGCTCTACCACTGAGCCACAACCCCAGCCCCCAGATTTTTTTTGTTAGATATATTCCTTCTTCTCAAACTAGTCTTTGCTTGCTAGAAATTAATATCATTTGCATTTAAAAAATTGAGAGGAGATGAGTCATAGGGAATGAGAAATATATAAAAGGCAACCCAATTCATTCCACAATACGATGACTGTGCAAATATTGTGATTCCATAGGCAGATGGGAAAGAGGAAAGGAGAGTTTGGAAAAGGCTGCAGGTCTGAGAATCCCAAACTGAGAATTGTCAGCAGAGAATTGAGGACCAAATTGGACATAAATTTCAAATAAGCTTTGAAAGGGAGTAACTGAAGAGAGAAAAAGAGCAGAAAAACCTCTGGGAAGGGGGACACGTGTAAAAATAGGTGGGAAGATGTGATAAGGGAGGTGAGGACTGTTACAGGGAAGGGATTCCAAAAGTGAACAGAGGCAGGAGCATCAGGAGAAGGGAAGTCAATACCATACCCCACTCTGAGTTTTAACAATGGGAAGAGGTGAGGAGACAGAAGATGCTCAAATGCCACTGGTTTCATCAAGGAAGTCAGTGTTGATTAGAAGACAACTCTTTGGTGGAGTAAAGGAATTAGTGTTGAAAAATAGAGTTCCTATAATTTGATAAAGAGTCTCTGCTTGGCCAAATTTTAGTCAGCCCTGACATATGGACTTGTGTGAGGAGAGATCAGTGGAAGATGTGTAAATATTTGTTAAATTTTTATTTTTAAAAGAGTATTGGTTCTGGAACAAGACAGGGATGCCCTCTCTCACCACTTCTGTTCAACATAGTTCTCGAAACACTGGCCAGAGCAATTGGACAGACGAAAGAAATTAAAGGCATCAAAATAGGAAAAGAAGAACTTAAATTATCACTATTTGCAGATGACATGATTCTATACCTAGCAGACCCAAAAGGGTCTACAAAGAAACTATTAGAGCTAATAAATGAATTCAGCAAAGTGGCAGGATATAAAATCAACACGCATAAATCAAAGGCATTCCTGTATATCAGCAACAAATCCTCTGAAATGGAAATGAGGACAACCACTCCATTCACAATATCTTCAAAAGAAATAAAATACTTGGGAATCAACCTAACAAAAGAGGTGAAAGACTTATACAATGAAAACTACAGAACCCTAAAGAGAGAAATAGAAGAAGATCTTAGAAGATGGAAAAATATACCCTGTTCATGGATAGGCAGAACTAACATCAAAATGGCGATATTACCAAAAGTTCTCTATAGGTTTAATGCAATGCCAATCAAAATCCCAACGGCATTTCTTGTGGAAATAGAGAAAGCAATCATGAAATTCATATGGAAAAATAAAAGACCCAGAATAGCAAAAACAATGCTAAGCAGGAAGTGTGAATCAGGCGGTATAGCGATACCAGACTTCAAACTTTACTACAGAGCAATAGTAACAAAAACAGCATGGTACTGGTACCAAAACAGGCGGGTGGACCAATGGTACAGAATAGAGGACACAGAAACCAATCCACAAAACTACAACTATCTTATATTTGATAAAGGGGCTAAAAGCATGCAATGGAGGAAGGATAGCATCTTCAACAAATGGTGCTGGGAAAACTGGAAATCCATATGCAACAAAATGAAACTGAATCCCTTTCTCTTGCCATGCACAAAAGTGAATTCAAAATGGATCAAGGAGCTTGATATCAAATCAGAGACACGCCGTCTGATAGAAGAAAAAGTTGGCTACGATCTACATACTGTGGGGTCGGGCTCCAAATTCCTCAATAGGACACCCATAGCACAAAAGTTAATAACTAGAATCAACAAATGGGACTTACTCAAACTAAAAAGTTTTTTCTCAGCAAAAGAAACAATAAGAGAGGTAAATAGAGAGCCTACATCCTGGGAACAAATCTTTACTCCTCACACCTCAGATAGAGCCCTAATATCCAGAGTATACAAAGAACTCAAAAAATTAGACAATAAGAGAACAAACAACCCAATCAACAAATGGGCCAAGGACCTGAACAGACACTTCTCAGAGGAGGACATACAATCAATCAACAAGTACATGAAAAAATGCTCACCATCTCTAGCTGTCAGAGAAATGCAAATCAAAACCACCCTAAGATACCATCTCACTCCAGTTAGATTGGCAGCCATTATGAAGTCAAACAACAACAAGTGCTGGCGAGGATGTGGGGAAAAGGGTACACTTGTACATTGCTGGTGGGACTGCAAATTGGTGCAGCCAATTTGGAAAGCAGTATGGAGATTTCTTGGAAAGCTGGGAATGGAGCCACCATTTGACCCAGCTATTCCCCTTCTCGGTCTATTCCCTACAGACCTAAAAAGAGCATGCTACAGGGACACTGCTACATCGATGTTCATAGCAGCACAATTCACAATAGCAAGACTGTGGAACCAACCTAGATGTCCTTCAATAGATGAATGGATAAAAAAAATGTGGCATTTATACACAATGGAGTATTACTCTGCATTAAAAAATGACAAAATCATAGAATTTACAGGGAAATGGATGGCATTAGAGCAGATTATGCTAAGTGAAGCTAGCCAATCCCTAAAAAACAAATGCCAAATGTCTTCTTTGATATAAGGAGAGTAACTAAGAACAGAGTAGGGTCGAAGAGCATGAGAAGAAGATTAACATTAAACAGGGACGAGAGGTGGGAGGGAAAGGGAGAGAGAAGGGAAATTGCATGGAAATGGAAGGAGACCCTCAGAGTTATACAAAAGTACATACAAGAGGAAGTGAGGGGAAAGGGAAAAATAATACAAGGGGGACAAATGAATGTCAGTAGAGGGGGCAGAGAGAGAAGAGGGGAGGGGAGGGGAGGGGAGGGGGGATAGTAGAGGATAGGAAAGGCAGCAGAACACAACAGACACTAGTATGGCAATATGTAAATCAATGGATGTGTAACTGATGTGATTCTGCAATCTGTATATGGGGTAAAAATGGGAGCTCATAACCCACTTGAATCAAAGTGTGAAATATGATATATCAAGAACTATGTAATGTTTTGAACAGCCAAAAGTAAAAAATTAAAAAAAAAAAAGAGTATTGGCGAGGGCTGGCATATTATAGGACAGGAATCTATAGAAACCTCTAAAATTCCCCAACTTGTGCGCAAAGTGTGACAGTGGTGGTGGGACAGTAGTTAGAAGCTGGTAATAAACAACATGGATGGCTAAGAGAGATGAGAGGGAACTGTGATCAGCCCAGTCACATTCCAGAGAAGATGACTGAGTGTCCCCAAAGTGTCCATTTTGATTAAAGTCTTGACCCTTAGGGTGGCACTACTGGGAGGTGGTGGAATCCTTGGGAGGTAGAGCCTAGTGGAGGGTCCTTGGGTCTCTGGATGCATGCATGTTCTCATAAAATAATTCTCAAGCAACCCCTGTGTCCTTGAGAGGTTTGGTGTAAGAAGCAAGCCTGGTCCCTCCTAGCCTCTCTGTTTACTAACTGGAGATGTGACCACTTGCCCCACTGTTGCCATCCACCATCCACTATCCACAAACCACCATCTCTCGTCCACTATTCACCATGAGGCCCTCACCAGAACGGAGCACATGCAAGGACTATGACCTTGAAATTGGTGAGCTAAGTAAACAAACCTCTTCTCCTTACCAAGTGGCTCGGCTTGTGTATTTTGTTATGGTAATCAAAACTGACTAACACATCACCTTCAGATATCTGCTTTCTTCAATCCTGCTATCAAATGGTATACTGCTTGGAAACTTTCTACGATCATTTAATAATTCATTTTAATTTTTGATCTGACTCTTGTTTGATTCATAAGATGCCTTTCCTATAGCTCCTAAAAGATGGATGGCTTTGAATGGTTCTTTGCAACTCTTTGGGAAGCAGCAATGGTCCAGGGCCCCAGGGTACCCTTTCAATCTTGCGTGCTACCAACTTAATGCTTAGAAGTTTGTCACTGTACTTAAAGAAAAAAAAAAACTTTTCTTTTTGATTTCACCCTTTTTGGTAAAAGAGGATGCCTTTACCCCTTTGGCAAGCTTCACAGGGGACAGAAACAGCAGCCTCCAAGGCACTGGAAAATTCTGTGGTCTTTACCTTTTCTTTCTTGGGTTTCAAGGGTGCCCAGACACTTCAAAAGGAGTAATAATGACTTCCAGTCAGAAAACCACTGGGAAGAGAGAAACTTTTATGAGAAGGTTTTATGTCTTAATGACATCTGAGGCCAGTGGGCAGGATTAAGAATGGACAAGACAAACTGCTGGGTACATTGGTTTGTCGTGCACTTCACATTTCAATAGATTTCAGGTTTGTAACTTAAAACATGCAAAAGAGAATATAACTTTAAAAAATAATGGGGGAAAAAGGACTAGTTTCTCCCCTTCCCCCTCAGATTAGCGTGATAAAATTTTACAAAACTGTAAAATAGCTGAGTATAATGAGAAGTAGTGAGGTGAGAGCAGGGATACCAAGTTCCTTATTTTCCCAAAAAGAGAAGAGTCTTTTTTCTTTTTTTTTGCAGTGTGGGGGATTAAACCTGGGGTCTTTTACATGCCAGGCAAATGATACCACTAGGCTATACTCCTATTCCAAAAAGAGAGTTAAAATTTGGTAATTTTGTACTTTTGATAATACAGTAGTCCCCCGCTTATCAGGTTGCTTTCCATGGTTTCAGTTACCTGAGGTCAGCTCAGTTCAAAAATATTAAATGGGAAATTTCAGCAACAAACAATTGACAAGTTATAAACTGTACATTATTCTGAGTAGCATAATGAAATCTGGTCCATCCTGCCCAGGATGTGAACCATCCCTCTGTCCAACATATCCATGCTGTGTATGCTGCCTTCCCGTTAGTTACTTAGTAACCATCTTGGCTATCAGATCCACTGTCATAGTATCAATGATTGTGTTCAATGACCCTTATTTTACTTAATAATGACCCCCAAAGCATAACAAGAGTGATGTTGGAAATTCAGATATGCCAAAGATAAGCCATGGAGTGCTTCCTTTAAGCAAAAAGGGAAAGTATAATAAGACAGTTTGAGGGAGGGAGGAAAGAAGGAGAGAGAGAAAGACAGAGACCAAATTCATGTAACTTATTACTGTATATTGTTGTAATCATTCTATTTTATTTGTAATTATTGTTGTTAATTCTTACTGTGCCTAATTAAAAAAACTTTATCATAGTTATGTGTGTATAAAAAAATACAGGGGGCTGGGATTGTGGCTCAGTGGTAGTGTGCTTGCCTAGCATGCACACTAGAGGCACTGGGTTCGATTCTCAGCACCACATACAAATAAATAAAATAAAGGTCCATCAACAACTAATTAAAAAAAAAAGAAAGAAAGAAAAGACAGAGTACACATAGGGTTTTGTACTATTCACAGCCTCAGGGATCTAGTGGGTTCTTAGAACATATCCTTGGCAGATATTGGGCGAACTACTGTAGAGCATTTTACATATATTTGTTCAAAGATTTTTATAAAAAAATTAATTTCCATGGAAGTAAAAGTTCAAACAATTAAGGAAAGTCCAAATGAAAGCAACTTATGCAATTATTGGTACAGTATAATCACATTCTTTAAACCATTTATATTTTTACTGTTTTAAAAAATTGGTTTACTTTATCAAGTACTGAGATATATAGTAAGTTATTATATTATGATTGAGGTTTATTTATTTCTCCTTTTAATTTTGACATTTTCTGCTTTATATATTTTGGGGTTATGTTTCACAAAATGCTTCTCAAATTCAGAATTGTTATATCTTTCTGGTGGACTCATATCAGGAAATATCACTCTTGTTTCTAGTAATCCCTTCTCTCTTAACATTGCTTTTGGGTGGTATTAATATAACACCATCAACTTTCTTTTAATTAGTTCTTGCATTAATTTTTAGCATATTTTACTATCTCTTTTTGTGCTTTATATATTTCAATGAATTCTGTCACTTGACTGGTTTCTTGATTTTTTGAATTTATTTTTATTAGTGTATTATAGTTATAGATAATATTGGGGTTCATTTGGACATAATCATACAAACATGGAATATAATTTGCTCCACTTCAGTCTCTAGTACTTCCTTTTCTATTCCCATTCCCTTTCTCCTACTCTATTGGTCTTATTTCTATTTACTTATGGTTTTTAAAATTAATGCTTTATAGATATACATAAAGGTGAAATTCATTGTGGTATATTCACGTATGTACATAGTATAGTTTGTTCAGTTTCACTCCACCATTCCTGTCTTTTCCTGTCTTCCTGCTCCCCCAATCTCTTTCCTCTGTTCCACTGATCTTTCTTCTATTTTCATGGGACTCCCCCACCCCAACTTTGATCTAGTTTACGCATACAAGAGAAAATATTTGATCCTTGACTTTCTGAGTCTGGCTTATTTCACTTAGCACAACATTTTCCTTTCCATCCATTTACCAGCAAATCCTGTAATTTCATTCTTATTTTATAACTGAGTAAAACTCCATTGTGTATATATACCACATTTTCTCTAACCATTCATCTACTGATGAATTGTTTTGTGCACTTATATTTAAAGCGCCCTTCCTCATCTGTACTCACATGTTTATTGAAGCACTGTCCTTAATTGCAAAGATGTGAAATCAACCTAGGTGTCCACTGACAGGTGAATGGATAAAGAAAATGTGGTATATATACACAATGGAATATTATTCATTTGTATAAATAAAATTCTGTCATTTGCAGCAACACAGATACAAATGGAGGATGTTATGTTAAGTAAAATAAGTCAGGCACAGAAAGAGAAATACTGCATTTTTTCACTTATATGTGGAAGCAAAAAAGTTGATATCAAAAGATAGAAAATAGAATATTGTAATAGAATATTGGTTACCAGAGCCTGGTAAAGGTTTGTGAGTGGGAAGGGTACAGTCGGATAGGAGGAATGACTTCTAATGCTCTCTAGAACAGAAGGATAATTATACTTGACAACAACTAATAGAATATTTCAAAATAGAATGAAAGAAATAATATATGCCTGATCTGATCATTAAACATTGTATACAGGTACTGAAATGTTACACTGTTGTACGGTCTCAATTAGAAATAAAAATAAAGTATAAAGTGCATCTCTTTTAAATAGGATATTAAAATAACCCTAGTCTGATGAGCTTATTCCATTGGTATTTAATGTAATCATATGTATTTGGATTGCTTGCTATTTGTTTTCTACTTTTCCCACCTAATTTCTTTTTTTTTTTTTTTTTTTTGAGTTTAAATGCACTTTATTTTTAGACAACCTACATGACATGTTTTCTTAAAAAACAATGCCTCCACTCCAAATAAATCACGGTCAAAATAAATGTGCTCAAGATGACATCAGTTCCATTTGTCTTAAGTCCTGGTGTTGTGTGGATGACAAGCAGCAGCCAGTTATGATGACAGATGATAGGTCCAAAGTAACTGCCAAATTTGTTAACATTTCTCCATTTCTAAACCATCCTTAAAGAAAATCATATATGGGGTCACACCATCCTCACGGTAGTCCAGGAGAGCGACCATGCCATCTGGATTCATGTTTTCACCAATAAAGAACTGGTAATTTTTAAAATTAGCAAGGATGTGCTTGATTTGTTCTGCAGCCCCTGTCATAAAAGGTTTTACTCTCTCTGGTCTCTGTTCTTCAAGTTTGCCTTTGATTGATTTCATGTAATCTTTGATGTACTTCTTGTATGCTTCTTTTGTGAAGCTGGTTTCCTGCAAGTGATGGTTCATGACAATATCAACACCAGTGATTACTGTGCTTTCGGTACCTTCGCCCTCGGGTCCTTCAGCGGAGGCATTTCCACCAATGAGCGAGTCATCAATGTTACCCTCGGTCCTACTGACCATCTTGCCCTCCACCTCCAGGCAGAGCCCGTCCGCGATCTCCCGGATCTTGTAAATGTCGGAGAACATCTCATCATCTGTTCGGGGACAGGGAATCACTCATCACGGTGCGCCGGCACCGAGGCCTGGAGCCGGCTCCGCCATTTCCCGCGCCGGGCAGGCGCACGCGGCCCCCTGCCCCGCCCCCCCCACCTAATTTCTTTTACTCTTTTTCCTTGTCTCCTTTTGGAAACTCTCCAAATGTCTATCATTAAAGGACTGGTGGAATAGACTCTGCTGCATCCAAATAGTTGAGTAATTTGCAGCTAAAAGAAGTGAGAAATACCTCTGTGATCTTTAGGATATATTTTATGAGGAAAAATCAAGGTAGAGAAATGTCTATACAGTATGCTATATTTTATCTAAGAGTATAGGGGATATAAGTATATGTGTATATATTTCTTTGTGTTGAAAAGAAAATAAATCATAAAATTAAAACAATGGTTAAGTATGGATGTGGAAGGGAACTGGGTTAAGAAATGGTTGAGTCCAGGTCCAGGGCAGGAAGTGTGCAAGATGAACCTGGTATACCCCATCATTTCAGAAAAAGAAGCAGTAAAGACAACTAGGGTTATGTCAAAGGGTTCAGGAACCAACCTAAAGGAAAAAAAAAAAAAACTTCCACAGGTCAAAGATAAAATGGTTTAAATATCAGTAATAATAATAACTACAATGACTTTGAAATACATGTCAGGTGAACCAATGACACTTAACAAGCAAGAGAACAAACAACTAAACAAGGGAACAAACAACTAAATTAACAAAAGCCTCATTGGTCAGTTTTGGAGTATCCTAGGGAACAAAACGGTTAAAGAACAAATCAAATACTTATAATATTCTCATGTAAATTGTTCTCTAGAGTAATCAACGAATTGATGAAGGAAGTTTCTTTGTAGGAATAATAAGTTTCTTTGTAAGTAGCTGCTGTTTATAAATGAAGGAGTGATAGGTTTTTGCAATGCCTAATGAACTAAATGTAATGATTATTAATATTATCAATTTTTGCTTACATCACAAAAAGAGAAATTCAGACATCATGTGCCTTTGGATAGAGCACAAATATCTTATGAAATATTTTTGCCAAAAATTTGAACTGGATCAAGTTTATTGTGCTATTACTTAATAGCAAACACATGGGGCAAATCAGCATGTAAAATAGAGCCCAGGTTAATCATCAAGGTCTTTGTTGCTGGAAGCTCACTGGGACAAACAACCATCACCTCAATCCAAGGGTCCTCAAGACAAATATTGAAAGAAATGTCAGAATTTACAGAGTGAAGAAAGAGACCTAAGTGACATACCAATTATTTTCAGGGTGTGGAACATATTTGGATTCTGATTCAAATAAACTGAAAAAAGGCCAAAATTTTTATCAATCATGGAAATCTCACTTGATAGTCAATAACATTGTGATTATTTTTAGTTTTATTATTGTGAAATAAGTTACAATATTCTGTCTCTATCCTTAGAATTTGGTACCGAAATGTTTATATATGAAGTAATATGATACAGCTATGTGCGTCAAAATAACGGGTGGAAAGCTGGGTGTGGTGGCACAACTATAGTCCTAGCTACTGGAGAAGCTGAGGTCAGATGATCACTTGAGACCAAGAGTAAACCAGCTATGGCAATATAGAGAGATATGTCTCGAAAAATTAAAAAAGAGATAATAAACAGGGCGGGTGGCGGTGGTGGTGTGACGGAGTAGAGGTTAGGCCATCAGAGAACTTTTAAACAGGCCCGTGAGGATTCACTTAGAGACAATAAGGAGGCTGCTGCAATCCTCAGGTAGTGGGGCAGAGATGATGATAGTTGCTAAAATGGGGGCCAGGGCGGTTACTTCGAGAAACCACACAGTGGTTTCAGTCCCTTGAAAGCAGAGCTCCTTAATGTAACAAGCTGATGTCCACGTGTGCACCTAGGGCCACGTGTGGGCCTTTCGCTTTCTTTAGCTCCAGATCTCCTCCTTCCAGGAAGATCTTATACAAAGTATACCTCTCATTTAAAGACGTAGTCAACATTAAATAAACCCGTTCACCCCTACCACATCACGGTCAGCAGGTCCAGGAGGGTTGGTCACCAAGGCTGGAAAAGCCAGCGTTCACCTGCCGCCCCTCCTCTCAGCACCAGGGGGCGCGCGCAGATGCTCCAGAACAGCCTCCCCGAGAGGCCCGAGCGCCGTGTGGGGCGGGGCCACGGCGACGCGGCGGTGCGCCTGCGCAGTGGAGGCTGCAGCCCCTTTCCCAGGAACGCAGGCGCTGCGGCCCCTCTCAGCGCCCCAGAAACCCCTTCGAGGCGGAAGCTGGGATTCTCCCGTTGTTTCTCTCTGGGTCGGGGAGCTGTCATTAGTTCTGAAGGGTATGGAGTCATAGTTCAGGGAGGGGCAGCTCTCGTAATGGGTGTGTGTGTGTGTGCGCATTTTGAACCAGCTTTAGGGCTATAGGAGGTGAGATTGGTCCCTTGGCTGTCACGTTTCAGTGGGTCTCTGGGGCTGGGAGCGTCACCTCTATGAATAGCGAACTCGCAGCCCGCAGGAGACTGGAGGGTTGGGCATTATTGGTAAGGAGTGGGCGAGGGGGTGTACAAAAAGGAGGTTCATTGTTAAGAATGAAAAGGGTCTCATTCCCGAGAAGCTGCGCATCTTTACTGACTTGTTTGGGGGATTGAAGTCAGAGGAAAAGTATGCCCGAGTTACATGGCATATTAGGAACAAAGTGCTAACGAATCCATGATTCCTTTTGCAAGACTTTGGCAAAACAGGCAAACAAAAGCCATTTCAGAAAAGGAAGACCACCACTCCCCTTGAATCCATTCAGATACCCCTCTCAAATAATTCACATTCTCTAAATGCTGCTTTCCTTCGCTTGATTGGAGATGAACGGTATAGGCGCACAGTCATGGAAAGGTTGGAAGAGGGTGGCATTGCGTGTCCAGCGCTCTCGAGGCTGCATGTTGCACTTGCTACTGAACAGAGATTAATCATTCTCTCTCTCTCTCTCTTTTTGTAGTTGTAGATGGACAGAATGCCTTTATTGTATTTATTTTTATGTGGTGCTTAGAATCGAACCCAGTGCCTCACGTATGCTAGGCAAGCGCTCTGCCACTGAGCTACAGCCCAGAGATTAATCATTCTTAATCTGGACTTTTGGCGATGTGCCTTTGTACATTTTTACTTCCACGTGTCAAGGCTTTCCTGGTTGACTTTTTCCGACTCTCTCCCTTCCCCTCCTCAGCCCAGGAATGCTGTTCTTTTAATTATTTTGCTTTGTGTCTGGCTTAGCCAGTAGACCTAAATCCCCACCTTATTGTGTAGACAATTGGTGAACTTCTCTATAAAGGAACAGAGAGTGAATTTTTTTAGGCTGTAGGCTGCCATAGGCAATATTTAAACAAATAGATGTGACAGTGATCCTACAAAACATCACTGACACTGAAATTTGAATTTAAAATAATTTTAATGTGTCATGAAATATTTTTAGTTTTTTTCAACCATTTAAAAATGTGCAAATTATTTTTAGCTTGGACTGCTAGCTAGCAGTAGTTTGCCAACACTTGGTAGAGAAACAGAACAGTGTTCACCTAGAATTCAGGGAGAGAGGTGTTGGCCAAAATTACCAATAAAATAGTTTATGAAAAAAAGTGAATCAAAATAATTTGTGGCCCACTTTTCTGGACCTGGGAGAGAATAGGTTTATTTCCAGGTTCTCATTTTGATTTCGCAACTTTGACATGTAATACATACTGCTCTGTGGGAATTCTGTCAAAGTAGGTCTCAGAGTCTGTGGTAAGTTTCCCTTCCCAGCTTTTTATAGTTCTGAGAGGCAGTGGAAGAAATCCTACCAGCCTTTTGCAGTGAGGTCTCAATCAGGTTTGGTCCTTTTTTTCTGATTTCTAGTTTTCATAAGTAACTTTTACTTCTTTAATTATATAATATTTTTCAAGTTAAATTTCATTCATTATTACTGTTGTAGGTACTAGAAGAGAGAAGGTACCTGGGTCAGTCCTTTTACATTCTAGAGTCCAGCACATACAGACTAAGCAAATGAATGTGAATGTGTGTGTATAAGTGCTTTGAAGCTATAATGCACTTAATATAATGCACTTAAATAAATGTTGTATTTAAGAAAAAATATGATTGATAGTTTTCTTTTGCTTAGAAAATGAGCAGTTATCTTTAAAGAATACTTTGTACTTCTTCCCTGAACAGCTGTGTTTGGCCAGCACCTTGCACAATGAAGGATTATTATTAGAATGAATTTTATTCAGTTAATACTTATCAAGTGTCTATTATGTATTTCTTGGTGCTGTTTTTGTTCTAAAGTGATCTTCTCCATGACCACTTTTTTTTTGGTTCCCAAAAGGCCATAATTACCATTCCAAGCATCCTTGATAACCTCTAGTATGAGTATTACTAGAATCCCCTTAGTTGCTTGGGTTTCCTAGGACCCTAGTATAATGGCTGGTGCTCAGAATGAATATAATACTTCAGGTATAGTTTTCAATCAGTGTCCAAACAGATGGGATCATTAATTTTCAACTTCTGGATGTAGATCTTATTTTGATATGGCTTAAGACTGTTCTTCAAGAATAGCCCTCTATTCTGTAGGCATCAATCCAGGCAACTTCATTGTAAAAATCAATCAGACTAAGATGATTATTGGTGAAGATGATGGCTTCGAACTTCCTGTCAAAGTTATGGGGAATTTAAAAAGAGGAGGTTTTCGGGTGAACACAATTCAGTTTTCAATTAAATTACTTATGGTTCTTATAAAAATGTTCCAGGTAATCATTGATTACATGGTTCTGAAACTTGGCAAAGATCTGGGTGAAAGACCAAAAATTGACAGAGGAAGATGCATTCTGAATTGGGCTAGTCTCATTTAAAGATTTGAATTGAAGAAACTATAGGAGAGAAGAAAAAAAAAAGTATGAATACTCTAATCTCATAAAAATACATAATTTTATAAAATTGTAGGTACATATTGCTTGTACTCAGAATTTCCACTTACTCTTATTTTACAAGAAAAACTCAGCTAAGTGCTGGAGCTATGGATTCCAATTGTTATTCTGTCATTATATGACATATGATCTCTTGTGATCTCAATATCAAGGGTTTCACCTTGTCCTTCTATACAGAGTAAAAGACCAGACATTGCTTACAGGCCTACACCTATTTATACACATCACCATAGTGCACATGTTTGCTATATTAAATGGTGATAGTGTTCTAAAGGGCTAATAATTAGAGTGATGTAGAGCCACTGGGAGAAAAACAAATAGAGAATGAAGAATACATTTACAGGCACATGCAAATAAATTGTCAAAAAAAAAAAAAAAAAAGAAACATACCAGTCTCAAAGGTTTAAAGACTAAATAAAAGCTTAGTAAGAAAGACTAGTACTTAAATTTCCAGGAAACATAACCTCAGGATTAGAATGTACCAGAAACATTCTTAAGAAATGTTGACAGGAAGGGCTGGGGCAGAGCTCAGTGGTGGAATGCTTACCTAGCATGTACAAGAATAGTACTGAACAGAAAGAGGTGATGGAGTAGAAGTGAATAGCTTATAAAATAAGATATATAATAGTTAATATAGTGTTAAATTTAGTTGCTCTCTACTTAACCCACTTGCCAGATTAACAAACTCCATCCTCTCTATATGTTGCTGATGACCTTGCTATAAGATCTTTTGTAATTAAGTTTGCTTTCTAGTACATATAACACTTGATTTAGTTTGTGTGCTTAATAAGACAGTTGTTTGCTCCCTAAATGTTTATCCCAGTTATGTAGTTATACCTTATTACATAATCAAACATTATGTAACTGACAAAATGAGTGCTGATGGCATTTCTTTATGAATTACCTTGAATGGATGGGAAGACTTGGTAATAACACTGTTGTTTCAGTGAGCATGCGTAGTGCCAGATCTTGGTTTTTAAGTAACTACTTATTTAAAGCATCTTATTAATTGGGAGCACCAAAAGTGTGGGGTGAACTTGTAGTATCTTGTGTCAGAAGGCAGCTAACTGTACAAAGACTAGACAGGGAATGTCAAAAGGACATAAAAATTACTTGGGAATTCCAACTAGCCAAATTTGAGACAGTTTAAACATCAGAAACAATGACTATAATTGACTAACACATAGTGTCATTTGTCATCACTGCAGAATAGGACAGCAAATGCCTTACTGGTAATTAAACCCATTAAAACTATATATAGGGTAGATGAACACAGTACTTTTATTTATTTATTTTTATGTGGTGCTGAGGATCGAACCCAGTGCCTCACATGTACTAGGCAAGGCTCTTCCACTGAGCCACAACTCCAGCCCATAATTAAACTCGTAAGCTAGTAATTAAAGGAAAGGAATTATGATCCCACCTCTAGTGCATTCCTAGTTGATAAGGGAAAGTTCTGTTTCATAAAAGTGTACCATTTTCACAAATATAGAAATAATAATAACAACCATTTTGCAAACCTTGTGAAAAAATGGACTCAGGCAAGGATTATTGTTGGGTGCTAATATGACTAGGTGAAAAGTTGTTAGCAAACAGGATATACATAGTGTCGGTCCACAGATTGCTAATTGCTACAGGAAAAACTGCCTTTACACTGAAGATCTGGTGTATATCATCTCAATACAATGATTAAATGTCACATTGACAGTTAATCTGATAATTGAGACTTTTGATTTTACAAAATGAAATACATCTGTGAAGTGTGTGAAGCATTAGTTAAAAGTGTTTTAACTTGAATCCAATCCAGCCTTTGGCTTTACCTTCTAATTTACAGAAAACAACATACCACATGCAACAAGCAGTTAAATCCTGAATTTTTTTTTAGTATTAACTTGTATTAACTGACAATTAAGTTGCTCTTTTTCTTTTTTGGTGCTGAGGATTGAACTCGGGAGCACTCAACCTCTGAGGTACATCCCCAGCCCTATTTTGTATTTTATTTAGAGAGTTGCTGAGGCTGGCTTTGAACTCATGATCCTCCTGCCTTAGTCTCCTGAGCTGCTGGGATTACAGGTGTAGGCCACCATGCAGAACCTGACTTGCTCTCCTATAAGAGGAAAAACTAAAGGACTGTTCTAGATAAATGAAACAGACATAAAAATCAAATATAATGTGTGAGAAATAAGTGTGAAAATTGACTAGCTCAATGGGAGATATTTGAACATGGACTAAGTATTTAGGATTATGGAAGTTCATCTTTTTTGAGCTATTGTGATTATGTAAATGATCTTTTTAATGAGATGCATTTAGAGACAAAATGTAAGTTAATTTATAATTGTTTAGTTAAAAAAACATGGCAAGATGTTAATTTTAAAATCTAGATGGGTATAGTTCATTTCGTTATTTTAAAATTTTTCTGTGTATTTGACTGTTTTCCTAATAAAAAGTCATGGAAAATAAGATTATTTGCTAAAAATCTGTTGAATTACTCATAAGTCAGACAATTCTAAAAGTGGGAAAAAACACACAAAGATCTAGGATTCTGCACTATTATTCTATTATTTTATAAGGGCATCAATTGCCTCTGTGCATCAGTGGAAGACTATAAATGCATTATTTACATAAACCACACAAAGGCAGGAAATACAAAGTAATGCAGAGAAAGGCGCTATGGGTTGTTAATACTCCACACATTCATTCCATTGGAAAGAAGCTTTGTGTAAGGGATGAAGTAACATAAAAAACTATCTTAAATACAACTTTTTTTTTCACGATAACTATGGAATAAGCATAATTTGAGCATTTTGCAACCTGCACTTTGTGAAGGATGATACCATGAAATCAAGGATAATTAATGTCAAGAAAAAGGAAAGCAACAATTTTTTTTCAAGAAAACATTCAACAACATAGCCTTGAAGATGCTAGCACCCCAGTCTCTCCTTCAGCACCTGTTTGCAGGATAAATAGCAATGTTTAAGTGAAGCTGTATGGTCAATATATGCTTAAATTGATATTTATGGTACCAGAATTTATATCAGTTTCCCCTTATTTAGCTCATAAAAATCTTCTTCTGCAAAGATGTCCTAGATTTCTGATTTTCCATTTTTAAGCAATCCCTATTACCCAGTAAATAATATTTGTTAAACATTTGTTTGATGCATGCACAAAAGTTATTTCCAGTTCTACCAATTTCATTCCATGTCAGTTGATTCTACCTTGTTACTCAACTCTAATTTATATAAGTTATTCATTAATTCAACCAACTTACATTGATCATGTGCTATATGCAAGGCACTAGAGGAACAAATAGAGCAAGATGAAATCTCAGCCTTGTATTCTTAGAATGGAAAGCTATGGATATTAAGTACATAGTATTTTTACCTATTTTTGCCAGTTTTCCTTTTGTTAGGACCCATAAACTTGGTTATCATTGTTTAATGATTACTGTGTTAGTTTCTGCATCAGTGCTTTTTCCAATGAATTTTTTTTCCTGATGTTAAGAATAACCTCTACTTCCACAAATGAAGGATTCCAGTTATTCCTTTAAAATCAGTCATTTCTTATAAATGGGCCAAGTTTTGCTTTTTTATTTCACTACTTCCTTAAATAAAGGAAGTCCAATTATATTATCATGTTATATGATACCTAAGTATTCTTTTTCCTCACTGTTTTTACATTTCCCCAACTTACTATACTGAACTCAAGTCTGTTTTCTGCTTATTTTCCTCTCACATTATTTACAAAACTTCTTTAATTACTTCCTTGGCTTGGGCTAAGGTGTAGCATTTGGCAACCCATTTTAGCAGATTTCTTATGCTTATTCCATGGCGAATTAGTTAAGATTATGTCCTTTCTCATTATTCTAATAAGCTTTGTTGTTTAAATCAGCTGTGATTTTCAGCACTGTACAAGCCTTGAAAGGATCCAATCAGGAAGTCTGGGGCCAGGGCACAGTTGGTACTCAAATGTGTTTCAAAGGAATAAATGAATTTCTCACAGCAGAAGAGCCACAGGGGAAAACTGAATTTAGGAGTCAGATGAAAAAAATGGGAACTGTATGCCTAATTTTTCCTTCAGGATAACCTTGGATGTTAAAATATGGTGAAACTAAGGCTAACCTGTTTTAAAGATTAATCTTGGGGGTCTTTAATATTTGCCTATTTAAATCTGTACACATCTAAGAGTTATATACATTAGTTTCTCTGTCCTAACAGATCATCTTTCCTTAAGCTTCACTTCCTTTAATATTTCAGTATTTGAGGGAAAGTGCAGTTAAATGTTGGTTGCACAGAAATCTTTGAGATAATTTCAACTGTTTTTTTTTTCTCCAAATCTATTGGATCCATATTACAGTTATGGCATAATAGGAAAAGGGAAAGTAACCTTTAATTATTTTAAGGCTTCCAAGCTGGGAAGAAATGAAGGCCCCAAAGAATTTTTTTTTCTTTTCTATAATTCCAAGGTTACTCTCCAGTGTGAAATATACTTGATGGATACTTTCCCAAGTAACATTCATAAGGCCTCAAGAAGTCTATGAAATACATTGAGTTGATGAGTTACAAGTTTTTGAATATCATTTCATATTTTTCTCTGAAATGAATTAAGCTGATATCAAATAAAGGCTAAGTCAATGAAGTTTCCTTTTTAAATTTCATATAAAATTTAAATGAGTTATATCCATATTACTAATACGGATACTTCTGCTGAGTATCTAACATATTGCACTTCTTCAGATTTATTTTTAATGTTTTAACACACAGAGCACACAAAGTAAAATTTAAGGATCAAGTTGAAAAACCTAAATGAAGTCTCCCATATCCATTAATTACGATGTTTGACCCCCGAATGAACACGTTGATGCTGAATAAGGTTTGTACTCTGAGTGAAAGATTTACCACATATACGACATGCATAGGGCTTCTCTCCTGTGTGAATTCTCTGGTGTTGAATAAGGCATGTTCTCTGGCTAAAATCTTTGTCACATTCATTACATTTATAGGGTCTCTCCCCAGTATGAGTTCTCTGATGTTGATTAAGTGATGAAGAATAAATAAAAGCTTTCCCACATTCATTACATTTATAGGGTTTCTCTCCAGTATGAATTCTTTGATGTTGGGTAAGATTTGCACCCTGTCTATAAGCTTTCCCACATATATTGCATTTAAAGGGTTTTTCTCCATTATGAATCCTTTGATGTTGAGTAAGATGCACACTCTGGCTGAATGCCTTCCCACACACACTACATTTATATGGTTTTTCTCCAGTATGTGTTCTATGATGCTGAGTGAGGTTTGCACTCTGGCTGAAGGCTTTCCCACATATATTACATATATAGGATTTTTCTCCAGTGTGAGTAGTTTGATGTTGAATAAGAGTTGAGGAATGAGCAAAGGCCTTTCCACATTCATTACATTTATAACACTTCTCTCCAGAATGAATTCTCTGATGTCGAATAAGGTAAGTGCTCTGACTAAAAACTTTCCAACACTCATTGCATTTATATGGTTTTTTCCCAGTATGTATTTTTTGATGCTGCAGAAGGTGTGTACTCTGACTGAAAGTTTTCCCACATTCGTTGCATATGTAAGGTTTTTCTCCAGTATGAACTCTTTGATGATTAATCAGTGATGAACTATGACTGAAGGTTTTACCACATTCCAAGCATTTATATGGTTTCTCTCCAGTATGTGTCCTTTGATGTATAGTAAGGTGTGCACGCTGGCTAAAGTCTTTTCCACAATCATCACACTTATAGGGTTTCTCTCCAGTGTGAATTCTCTGATGTATGGTGAGGTGTGCACGCTGGCTGAAGGCTTTACCACACTGGTGACATTCATATGGTTTTTCTCCAGTATGCATTCTCTGATGTGCAATTAGGGATGAGATATGCCTAAACTCTTTCCCACATTCTTCACATTCATAAGATTTCTCTTTGGCATGGGTACTTTGGTGTTTCAGGAGGGATGGGTATTTCCTAAATTTTTTCCCACACACATTACATTTATAAGGCTTCTCTCCAGGAAGTATTTTCCCATGTACAATACCATATGAGACATTACTGAAGTTTGCCTTGCTTTCATTATAGATAGAAGTTTTATTATCTGATTGTGTATCAAACTGTACAATTAGGTTTGAATGCTTTTCAAAATTATTTCTATATATATCATATTTACTAAGATATTCTTCTGTAGGATCATCTTCTTGTGAAAAATCAGACTTCAAACTGAAATCATATTCATTAGTGGGAAATTTCTTGAAGACGTTTGTTGTTTCTCTCTCTAATCTGTCATCATAGTCATATGGTTCTTCCAATTTGATGGTCTGGGTTCCATCCTGTTTGAGTTTAGGAATATCTTTTACTGGAGTACATGTTTGGGCTTCAGTTTCCCATTCTGAAAATGAAAAAACAATATAAAAAGTCTTCCTCTGTTTGGCAAAAAAAAAAAAATAATAATAACAACATGAATAAAGTGCCTAAAGACTATAGCTCTGACAATCTCAATAACTTGATCCTTAAAGTTTAGGAAAGGAGAATAAAAGGGCAGCAAAACAAGAGACTAAATTATTCAAAACAGAGAAGCTCCTCACTCTTCAGCCTGGGTACAGAGTAAATAAAATAGACAAAGCTAAGTCAAGTGAAAACAGAAGATATGGCTATTTGGGATAAATTACTTCATGGAGTAATTTATACGTTTTCATAAAGTAAGCATGCTGACTCTACTCCCTCTTTCAATCTACCCTGCATAAACCCATATAACATTCCTAAAGCAATCTCATGGAATACTTTCTCTCTCTGTGTGTGTGTGTGTGTGTGTGTGTGTGTTTAGGGGGTACTGGGGATTGAACCCAGGGGTGCTTTACCACTGAGCTACATCCCCAGCCTATATATTATTTTTTATTTTGAGACAGGGTCTTGCTAAGTTGCTTAGGACCTTACTAAATTGCTGAGGCTGTATTTGAACATGGATCCTCCTCCCTCAGCCTCCTGAGCCACTGAGCAGTATCATAGCTAGTATACAGACATATTAAATGAAGTTGAAAAATATCTCTAGTGTATCTTCAGTAGCCTGAGGCAACTGCTCTCAAAGTACAATCTCAAGAGTAGCAATAAAAAGCATTACTATTCCCTGGAAATGCATTAAAATTATTGGGTCTTATCCAGACATACTGAATTAGAAACTATGGTGGTGGGGCTGAACAATTTGTTTTAGCAAGTACCAAAAAGTAGTTTTGCTGCATGCAAAGTTTGAGGGCCACTGGCTTAAAAGGGTTAAAGGAGGAAAAAAAGGACTAGGAATGTAGCTCTGCAGTAGAGCACTTTCCTGGCTCTTGCTTCTATTTTCAGTACCAGGAAACAAAATAAAACATAACAGAAAAAGAAAAAGCTCAAAATACCTCCATTTGGCATTCAATCCCCTTATAGTAGAAAAATAGTCCTCTTCTACTATATCCCCTACACTTCATATTCTGCTTAACTTAGTTTGAAGTTATCCACTATTCCCACAGGGCCTATAGGTTCTGTGCTAATCCCAAACTCTAGGCCCCCTTTTATGATACCTTCTCTACCTATTATAAAAAATGGTTATAGTTCAGCTCCTTCTTAGAATCTAAAATATAGTGTAGGTTGATTCATATATGAAATTGTCTTTTTTATAGGTCAAAATGGCTGACTGTCAACAATTTTGGCATGGTTCAACCTAATATAATATTGAGCTAATGATGAAATTTGGCCTTATATGATTATCTCACAATTTTGTGTGCTTCTTATATTTTTAACTTATACATAAACTCTGGGAATAGCTTCTGTTTCTTTTATATTTCCTTCATAAAATTGGCTCAAGACTTTGGATATGGTAGCTACTCAATTTTTTTATACCTTTATTTAATTTATTTATTTTTATGTGGTGCTGAGGATCAAACCCAGGGTCCCACACTTGCAAGGTGAGCGCTCGACTGCTGAGCCACAACCCCAGCCCTGCCACTCAATTTTTAACTGATAAAATAAATAAGAATAATTTGTAAAAAGGAAAACTCAAATCAAAGTGTGCACACACACACAAAAACAAATACACAAGAAACTGGCTATGAGGCAGTCAAGTATATATTTGTTGATGCCTATTATGTTTCCAGTATGATAATTTGAAACAAATTTCATGTTATAATCTTTTGAAATGGTGGGAAACATATAACTTGTAAGTATTAAGAATTATATACTATAATATCAAATATAGAATTTAAAATATAGGAAAAATAGTCCTAGATAGTTCAGAAACTTTTAAAGATGCAGCTCAAAGTACAATAACTTTATCAACATATTCCTTCAGTAGGAGAGTATATAGATATTGAAAATCTTAGCTACATAAATCAGTAAGAGACTTGCTAGAATAGAGAGTAGTAGAATATTGATAACTGATAAAAATAGATCTAGGTACATTTATATGAAAAGGTGTTGAGGACACATGGTTAAGTGAAGAAAGGCAGGTATGTAGCAGCAGGTAGAGCAAGATCCCACCTATGTAAAGATATGCTCTATGTATTATAGCCAGGTACAGAAAGACACTGATAATTTAAGGAGAGGAGATACTAGTAATGACCCAGGGGAAAGAGACACATATGAAATTTGCTTCCTTGTAGTGCTTGAATTTACAAACTACTTTTACTCAAATACATAAATCATAATTGACACAAGAAAATATTTAGGAGTAATGTTAAATGAAAAAAGCAGAATCATAGCTAGTATACAGACATATTAGATGAAGTTGAAAAATAATAATTATAGGTTTTATTTTCTAATTTTCAATCAATTTGCTATATTATTTTTCTGCTATTAAGTACTAGAAATGTTATTATACTGTTATAGAAGGAAAAAAAAATTAAAACCAACTTTCTCAAACCAAGATTTGTTACCCTGCCCCAAAATAACAAAATGAGAATGTAAGTAAACACATACAAAAAAAGGATGGGCTAGTACCATAAGCTCAGTTTAACTTCTATCTAATCAGAATCAGTCTATGGCAATCTGCATATACCTGAAAAGGAAGTATTACAGTTATTTTTTTTAAGTGCTGGGGATAAAACCCAGGAGCTCATAATATTAGGCAAGTACCACTATCTACCACTGAGCCACATCCCCAGCCCTATAGTTATAATTAATAAGCTTAAGCAACAAGTTTGAATGATGACCATGAACACAATACTACTATAATAATACATTTTTTAAAAAATCAGGTTATTAGAAATTAAACAAACTGAGATCAATAAGCAGGGCTTAAAAATGTGTATATTCTTAACCAAAATGGTTGTAAAAAGTGGTATCTGTTGGCTAATATTAGACCAAACAGTGGTGTAATATTTCTAATATAGAAGATCAACACTGACTTAGGTAATCAAGAAAAGCCTCAGTGGAGAGGTATGATTTGAGCTCAGCCAGAAAGAATGGCTAGGTCCTGTATAAACATAAAGAACTATGAAAGTTCTAAGACTATAATGGCTACTAAAGACCAAAAGTAGTATTTTATTTATGAATTACCAAAGTTTTCATTTCCTGAAGCAAAACTGGTTAGGTATTCTAACTAAATGTTCTATTTATTATATATCTCTGATCTGGAAAGACAGTAAAATCCTCAGAGGCCAAAAATCAATTAAAAGCAGGAAGGCAGCTGGGTACTGGTGGCTCATGCCTGTAAACTCAGCAGCTAGGGAGGTTGAGGCAGGAGGATCAAAAGTTTGGAGACAGCTTCAGCAACTTAGCAAGACCCTTCTCAAAATAAAAAAGAGGGCTAAGTATGTGGCTCATTGATTAAGTACCCTGGGGTTCAATCCCAAGTACAAACAAACAAACAAAAAACTCCAAACAAATAAAAACAATAAAACAAAAACAAAAACAAAAAGCAGGAAGGAAGGCAGTTACAGCTGAAGTTGGTTGTTTGAGATGGCTCCTTCATCCCATAGATAACCTTGAGCTTCCATTTTGAGTGTGCAAAGGCTCATGTGTCAGAAGCCCAACTAAAAGTGAAGCTGGGAGGAGTCCCTTGCAAAGAGGATTAAATATGATGCAAGAATAACAAAACCCCAAAAAACTAACCTCCATAGGGGGAAAGAAATAACTTGCCTTTCTCAGTCTTGGTGTGTGTTCTCTTGAAGGAGCAAAATCTTTTCTTAAAATGCATAACTACAAACTGCCCCTTCTTGGGCATTGATAGCTCTAATTTGTGCTCTCTGAAAGGTCTAAAAAACTTCTCATGCTGTGAAGTTAGGTCTAAGTACTCCCAGATTGGCAGCATCTCCCCAGACACTATACTAATTCTAGTCCAGGCTCATTTCCATTATAGTTCATGCGTTTTCTCACTGTTTCCAGTGTGCTGAATTGATTCTCCAATGAATTTAGTGTGCTACAGGTATATTTTGTACCATTTTGCCAACTAAAGCCCATAAATTATGAAAAAGAATTAGTTTTTCAAATAGTATGAACCTTGAAATACCTAATTACCATAAGTTATTTTTTTAAAAATAGTGAAGCAATTCACTCTAAGGCAGTATAGACTATTCTGTTATTATTGTTTAACTATTACAATTAATGTTATATTCTAGCATCAATATTGGTAGACATATAAGTCTAAATAAGAAAAAAAAAAAAGAATAGGAAAGCAAGATGTGAAAGAATGTATCAATGATTTATTTTTTGCAAAGAGAAAATAGGACAGATAAACCAGAAACAAATGGATATGGTTATCTATAGGTAGTGGATGGGAAAAGTGTAGAAGATATGGGAGTGCATATCTTTTATATAGTTTTGGCTTCTGACCAATGTTAATGTTTTTACATACTCAAAAATGTAAAATAAAAGATAATTTAGAAAGAAAACACTCCCCTTAATGGGATCTATTCCAACGACTAAAAGGACTGCAAAGAAGCCTTGAATATTCTAGACAATTTGGTAGTGACCTTGGTATAATTCTGAAACTATTTCTGTGTGTAACATATGATAGAACAAATAAGTAAATATATCGATTATGGTGAAAAACAGCTTATTCAGTGTATGGGAAAGAAGGCACAAAATACAATATTGAAATATACAAAATGAAAAAGTCTTCTGCTATTGGATTTGAATTAAGAGTTATGAGTAAGAACTCATGACTTTAAAAAACAAACAAACAAACAAAAAAACCCAAAACTGCTGGGCACAGTGGCACATGCCTGTAATCCCAACAGTTTGGGAGGCTGAGGCAGGAGGACTTTAAGTGAGGAAACTTAGTGAGGACCTAAACAACACAGTGAGAACCTGTCTTCAAATAAAAATATAAAAAAGGGGCGGGGGATATGGCTTAGTGGTTAAGCAGTCCTGGGCTCAATCCCTGGTAACAAAAACAAACAAAAACTACAGGGCTGGGGATATAGCTCAGTTGGTAAGGCCCTGGGTTCAATCCCCAGCAACACACACACACACACACACACACACACACAGAAAACCAACAACTATATATAAAGTAGATATAGGCATATGTAAAACTGAATCCCATTGTTATGCATAATTATAATGTACTAATAAAAAATAAGAAATAAAAGAGTCAAAAAAATGTGGGAAAAAACGCCCCAAAACTTCTGACAACATGGATGACCCTTTGAAGACATTATGCTAAGTGAAATAAGACAGTAAAAAAAAAATCAAATATTGTATGATTTCACTTATATGCTATATTTAGAATCATCAAATTTATAGAAACAATGTAGAATGGTGGTTACCAGAGAGTGAGGGAAGGAGAAATGAGGAGTTGTTATTTAATAAGTACAGACTTTCAGTTTTATAAGATGAAAACGTTGTGGAGATTAGTTGTACAACAATGTAAATTATTAATCACTACTGAACTTGAAAACGGTGAAGATGGGGCTGGGGCTGGGACTCAGTGGGTGAGCGCCTGCCTAGCACGTGTGAGGCCCTGGGTTCCACCCTCAGCACCACATATAAATAAATAAAAGTATTGTGTCCACCTAAAACTATATATATATATATATTTTTTTTTCCTCCTTGGAGAAATTCCAGGTCTAAGGTAAGTAAAATGGGAGCCTAAAGAATATCTATTATACCAGAAAGCAAGGAAACGCTCCAAGACTAATAGTTGTGTCAGAGAGATGGTGGCCTTGGTTTGACTGACTCACGTTGCCCAAATGTGGGACAGCTGGGTATTAAAACCAAAACAACAAAATTACTGGAATGAGTAAACTAGCACTTTGAATCTTAAAAAATTCCCTTAGTCCATGTGTGTGGCTCATAAACATAAAAAATGGGAAGGAGGAAAACCTATTCTTTTTTTTTTTCTTTTTCCATTTCCTTCCTGCTCGATAGAAACGTTATATTCCTAATCAGTTTTCCACTACAGATTCCTCCGCCAGAGATTCCTCCGCCAGAAGCCATAGTCCCTGCGCTTTCACTTCTGGTCCACCATTTTGTTGCCTCAATTTCTCCGCGGGGCGGGTAAGGGCCCTCAAATATGCATACGTGAAATGGCCAACTGCGGATGGAGTTGTGGATCAGTGGCCAAACGCTGGCCTCATTTATTTTTACGTGGTGCTCAAGATCGAACCCCACTGGGTTCGATCTTGAGCACCACATAAAAATAAATGAAATAAAGATATTGTGTCCATGTATAATTAAAAAAAAAAAAAAGTAACTGTTGCTGTTAGGGATCTTAACTACATAAGGAAATGGGACCAAACTGGCAGGCCTGGTGAAGGTGGAGCCCACCAGGAGGTAGGAGGCAAAGAGACACGCAGAGAGGGTCACAAAGCTGGAGGGGAAGGAGCCTTAAGAGGCTGCCGGCTTCGCAGCACAACCCCAGAGTGCTGGGTGTGCAAGGAGAGGCGCCCCCCAGCCAAGCGGGGCGGAAGACTTGTTCTTTTTCTTTCTTTTTTTAATATCTTTTTATTTTTTATTTTTATGTGGTGTTGAGGATCGAACTCAGCGTCCCGCGCATGCCAGGCTAGTGCACTACCGCCCCTGGAAGACCTGCTCTTTACTGGAGGATGCTATTAATCATTTAGAAGAGACTATGAATCAAGAAAAAAAAAATCACAGTTTTGCAACCAGCAATGTAACAAGGCAAGGATCATCAATGGATATTAGGCAAGGATCATCAATGGATATTAAAAACCTTAAGTGAAAGGCTGTCAAGGAATAGAACAGTTTGTGCCCTCAAAGTATCACTCCATAGACTACTTATTTATTAAATGAGGAAAAAAATAATGCATCTTTAAAATGAAGTGACCTGTAGACACCACCTTAAACAAACTGAGAATCATCAATGAGGAGATAAACTAGGAAATGAGCCTCTTGAGGAAGTGCATGGAAAGCAACATCACCTTTGAAATATTTTTGACAAAATGTTTAATCTGAATTTAATTAAGAGGAAAAAAATCAGGCAAAGCTAAAAGAAAAAAAAATTTCAGCTATTTATTGTCCAGGATAAAATTCGTTATGCTCCTCCTGAACAGGACTGACCGTGTACAGACCAAATGTAATTCCCATATTGGAAGAACCATGGATGGTGTTAGAAATTTTAGAAGGCCCATCCTTCAGGGACAATATGGGCATTCTAACAGTAAAAACAAACAACAACAACAAAAAACTGGCTTGGATCCTTTAAAAAAGGTCAATAGTCATGAAAGATTAAGTGGTGCATGTTTGTAATCCCAATGGCTTGGGAGGTTGAGGCAGGAGGATCACAAATTCAAAGGCAGCTTCAACAGTTGAGTGAGGCCCTAAGCAACTTAGCAAGATCCTGTCTCAAAATAAAATATAAAAAAGGTCTGGGATATGGCTCAGTGGTTAAGCACTTCTGGGTTCAATCCCTGGTACAGGGGGAAAAAAAAACAGAAAGGAAAAAAGGTTGAAGAACACTTCTATGTTAAAAGGGACTTGGGGCTGGGGATAGGGTTCAAGTGGTAGCGTGCTCGCCTGGCATGGGGTGGGGTACTGGGTTCCATCCTCAGCACCACATTTAAATAAATAAATAAATAAATAAATAAATAAATAAAATAAAGATGTTGTGTCCACTAAAAACTAAAAAATAAATATTAAAAATTCTTTCTCTTTTAAAAAAAAAAAGGGACTAATGAGGGCTGGACTGGTGGGTCAGTGGTGGAGCACTTGTCTGTCATGTGGGAGGCACAGGGTTCTATTCTCAGCACTGCATATGAATAAAGATCCATTGACAACTAAAAAAAAAAAAAGGGGGAGGGGACTAATGATGTGAGATAAATAAATGGAACATGAGATTTCTGACTGGATCCTAGACTGAGGAGGAAAATATCTATAAAGGATATTTGAGGAAATCTGAATATTTGGCCAGATATATCAATAACTATTGTATAAATGTTAAATATCTAGAGAGAGAATGGTGGTGTGCTTATGTAGAAGAATGTTCATGCTTTTAGGAGATATTCAGGGGTAAGATATTATGACTAAATTTCAAATGGTTCAGTGCAAAAACAAAGGTGTGTGTAAAATGTCTAAATGATAATTAGTGATTTCAGGTAAAAAGTATATAGTTGTTCAATATATTGTGTAACTTTTCTTTAGGTTTGAAGTCTTAAATAAAATTGTGGAGGAGAGAAGAATGAACGGTAACAATCAAAAAGGCCATCAATGGGGACAAGTTCAATAAATTATAAGACAACCAATAAAATATGATGCAGATATTAAAAAAGAAATGAAAAAGCTCTTCACACGCTCATTTGGAACATTTTTCAAGAGATATTTTCAGGTAAAATATGCTAAGAACAAAACAATATGCATAGTATGCTACTGTTTATGTTGCAAAATGGAGGAAAAAATTTTCTATTAACTTTATGTGCAAAAAAACCCAATCACCCATTCAACTCCAAATAGATATCTGAAACAACTGTTTACCTATAATACAGAGCCAGATTTTATTTAAAAATAAAAAAAAATACTAAAATCATGTTAAAATCCAGGTTTTATTGTGGAGATGAACAGTTGTTCAAGACTTACCTGGAAGGAAGCCTCTATAGGAAAACAGTGGTTAATAGTCAAGATCTAATAAGAGTGATTGCTGCTGGACGATGTAGCAACTGGGTGAATATGGTATGTAGGTGGGAGACTTTTGTCTCTATATATGGCTTTATATATTTAAAAAAATTTTAATTTTGTGAATATATAAGTTTTAAAGTAATTTGGAAATAAAAAAGAAGGAAATTAAGAAAGTGGAGACGGGAGATATAGGGGTTTGTTAGTTAACAGAAAAAAAGAAACTCAAATGTAAGTTTTGAAAATGGAGCAATGAAAGTCCCAGAGAAGCTCTAAAAGATGGTACTTAGGGGTCACATAGGATAAAATGAGAAGGGACACAGGGGAAAGGTACCAAAATAATATTTGAAAACTCTCTTCCTTTTTTACTTTCTTCTATAAAAAGCAATACTAAAACAGCTCAGAATTCTTTACCAGCTGTTATGACTTTGCAAAGAATGATTTGGCCATATTTGATAAATAATTTCAAAACATTTTGGATATAGACTATTAAGTGCAAAGAAGCTCATGTGCTGGCTTTTCTCTTACCTGGACTAGGGCCTTCTAAAATTTCTTTTATCACCATCCATGGTTCTTCCAATATGGGAATCACAGTTGGTCTGTAGACGGTCAGTCCTGTTCAGGAGGAGCATAACGAATTTTATTCTGGACAATAAACAGCTGTAAAAAATGTATTACCTGACTTCTACTAAGACTTCTATAGGAAAATAACAGTTCAGGGACATGATTTAGTAAGATACTTAGGTCTCATCCTTTTCAGAACAAGGATTAAAAATTTCCTGCTACCCAAGAGAATGTATGTCTGGAGATCCTACGGAAGAATTCTTTCCTTTGAGCAGTAGAGAATGGGCAAGACAGTGTTGAGTAGCCGTCAAGTGGCAGCACTATGAAATTGTGCATTAAAACTTTCATTAGTTATCTTTTATTTGGGAAAAGAAGAACACAGTCATTTTTGTGCCTGAATGAGATGAAACACTTATCTCTAGACCTTATTTTTAGCCAAGTACTTCAGAGCCTTCTTAACAACTAGGGGCAGAAACATACCCTGGGGGGGGGGCGGGGCACTGGGAGGAGAGGTGTGGACAATCCTTACCTAGAGAAACCATGTTCCAATAGTTTTGTAATGTCACTGTCTTGTACAATTCCTTCTGTACAGGACGCATTAGCTCCCAGTCCTCTTGGGTGATGTCTACAGCCACATCTTTGAATGTCACTGATTCCTAAAATATCAAATACAACTTAACTTGGCTCAAGAACTAATGGGAAGGGGGGCAGTAAGACTGGGTATGCATGTGGTGGTAGGAATAGGGGATCACAGAATATTAAATTTTAGGACTCTAAAAGTTTGTCTAGTCAAAACCTTCACCTAATGTATAGACCACAGCATCCTTCAAGGGCCCTAATGAGAAGTTTAAAAATAAAGGAAAATTTCTTTTTTTCAATTAGTACTAGAGTACACACTGATGGTTTTCGTTTAAAGAAAAAGGGTAGGCCAAGGGATATAGTCGGTGGTGCAGACAGCACTTGCCTAGCATGCTCAAGTCCCTGGGGTTTGATCCCCAGCACCACACACACTCACTGCCCCCCACCCCACCCCCCAAAAAAGAGGAAGAAAAATGAGGAGAAAGAGGTTTTGAATTTTAAACACATATGACACAGAGTTAAATGATTTTCAAGTTTTATCCTAAGAATAAATTCAACATGTTATAATAAACATGTTGGTTGTGGGGTTGTGGCTCAGTGGTAGAGTGCTTGCCTAGCATGCATGAGGCACTGGGTTCGATCCTTGGTACCATATGAAAATTAAAAAAAAAATAAAATAAAGGTCATCTACAACTAAAAAATAAAAATAAAAAAATACATTTATATGCTCTATAATATAAATGTAATGTTCTTTTAAAAAATAAAACTGAAACCAACAACCACACTGTTGAATCACTGCACTTTTAGATGCATCTCTCAGTTCGGGAAGGTTAGTATCCCTTTTTGCTCCCTTTTAAAAAAATTTTTGTTAAAAATATTTCTTGATTACTGTTACCTGTTATTTTTTTTTCAAATAATTATCACAATTTAAAAAAATCACTTTGGGATATTAAAGTCACATTAAATTTATAATTGAGAAAGAAGTGATTATAGTTTCTTTTATGTCTTATAAGATGCATAAAATATGAAAGATGCAAAATTTATACTATGCTTAGTTTTAGATTTTTTAAAATTTTGTCATCTGGTTTTTATGTATATGTAAAAGAGGGATACATTTTTGCATGTTATTTCTGTGGCAGTCATTTTACTCAAATTTTCAATTACTGTTTCTAACAGTTTTTCCCTTGATTTTCTTAGTTCTCTAGGTAAATGTTCACATCATCTATAAATAATCATTTTAATTTGATTGTCCAAGGTTTTTTAATTATAGGCCATGTATATTTTCCCAATAAGTCTTTCTCTTAAGGTGGCCTAAACTGCTATTCCTTAGTGTAATACCTCTCATGATCAAGATCACAGAATGCACACAGCCTTTAATTACTTGTTAATAAGGAAAAATAATATTAGCAAATATTATTTATTAATCACTTAATAAATGGTAGTAAAGGGTAGCCAAAAGTCTCATAATATTTTATTCTTACAATCTTAAGAAGTAAATTCTACATATTGAAAATGAGTAACTTAGACTAAGTGGGTAAATATCTTATTCCAAAATCATGAATTCAATGGCAGAGCCAGGAACCAAAACCTGGATTCCACCTGGCCATGTAGGTTAATCTCTTAACCTCTACATGGTATTACTAACTTAAAAGTCAAGGAGTGAGGAAAGGCATATTAAGGGAAAGCGAGCACATTTACTGAACAGTTCAAGGTAATGAAGGAGAGAAACTCAGGTTTAGGTCCTAGTAGTTAGGGCTTTTGAGGGTTCACCAGCTATCGAGTAGGATTCACAACAAAAAATGCTCTCTCATACTAAGAAGGCACTTTAAAATCACAAAAGAAACTTAAACTCACTTTGGTTACCAAGTCATTGAGCCACCCTGCCTGGAAAGCATGCCTTCCTCTGGGATCTTCCTCTTGAATCACCTGGGAAAGAGCAGCGTTCTGAGGAACTATGGAAGAGAAAGAAACCATTATGGATATTAGCCCTGTTCAAATAGCCTAGGAAATCCTTCACCAAATACATGCCTACACTATTCTCTTTTAATGGGACTCTCTTTTAACCCAGGGACTCACACATGCTAGGCAAGTACTCTGCCACTGAGCTCCATGCCAGCCTTTATAAAGTTTTATTTTGAGAGTCTTGCTAAATTGCAGAGGCTGGCCTTAAATTTATGATCCTCTTGCTTCAAACTCTGGAGTAGCTGGGATTATAGGTATGGGTCAGTGTGCCTGGCTAGATGCTTAGACTTTTCTTTTTTAAAAAAATTTATTTATTTTTATGTGATGCTGAGGATTGAACCCAGTGCCTCACATGTGCAAGGCAAGTGCTCCACTACTGAGGTACAACCCCAGCCCTAGACTTTTCTTAAAATGAGAAGTGAACAGAAAGCTGAAAAAGCACTCATACTTCAAAGTCAGAGGGAAGGGCCAATCACTTGTCCTAAGACATCAATGCAGAGTTCAAAAACAAGTCTGCTCTGGGACTGTTAAGTGTACGTAGAAAATTCAGTATTTTCTACTAAATCCTTATTTGATCTAAAATGTGTGAATTGTCTCTTTCTTAAGATGAGACTATTCTTTGGAATTTCTATCTTTCTGGAAATCACAATGCAAGTGATTTATTAGTAGAGTGGTATAAACCTCTGCGAGTTACCTTTCTGGGGATTCACACAGAGGTTAATTTGATTGTGTCAAGTGAATCTCTCCCGAAACTTCTCCTCTGGCTTTAGATATTGTGTGTTTGGTTTAAGCAATCTTGAAGGGGAACACTATGTAGTAGGGAGGCTCATGTTAAAGCCTGTTCTCACTCCTTAACTCAATTATCTTTCTTCTCTCCAATTTCTTTAAAGGAGCTATTCTCAGAAGTACTAATTCTCTTCTCTAACCACCCAGGGATTCCTCCCCTCTCTGCTCTACAATTCTCACCTTCCTCTTCTAGAATCTGAGTCAAATCCTCTACCAGAGTCACCACTTCCTCGCTGCTCTCTGGATACTGGGACTTTACCCAAGTCCTAACCTCCCCAGGCAGGATGGTTAGGAACTGCTCCAGCACCAGTAGTTCCAAGATTTGTTCCTTTGAGTGAATCTCAGGCCTCAACCACTTAAGGCAGAGCTCTCGGAGTTGACTCAATGCCTTTCGAGGACCAGCCAGGTCTGGGTACAGAAAATTCCTAAAATTCTGCCGACAGGTCTCAGTGTCACGCAAGAGTCTTGAAGTAAGGGTTTGCTTCTCAACATTGTGGGTTCCACTTTGAACTTTGTCTGGCTTCCACATTAGAAGGATTTGTGAGCGTGAAGAACTGGTCATCCTCTTTCTTGAGGCTAACATATCTATAGACAGGATAGTCAATCTGGCAATATCCTTTATTTCTCCAGTAATTAGCCAACTGCTTGAAGTCTTATGCTACAGCCATAAAACCATTTTTATCAAGGGCTGCTGCAGCTAGGGGCAGAACAGAATATACGTAGAGTTAGTGGCCTTAGTTACAAAATCTGAGCCCAGAACTTGCAGGGATGAATGAGACCCTGAAACACAAGAATGGACCACAAGGTCAAGAATTTCTGGTGTACTCTGCTATACACACACACACACACACACACACACTCCTCTGTATGCACAAATTAGTTTATTTGAGTTTACTTCCGTCTTCTTCCCTTTTATTCTTGGACTTGTAAGAGAACTTCAATGTGTTTAGGGGCAGTGGGAAGGATGGAGCTACCACAAAATGGTGTTAGAAGCTATAATTTAAAGAATCCTGAGCAAAATGACTAACTTCTAATTTGTTGAAACAAAAATTAAATATATATTTTTTTTAACAGAAAAAGATGTTTGAGATTTTAGTCACTGATGTAACAGAGGCTGTAATGACTTAACTGGTCCTCAGGAATACAGCAAACCTACCGTTACTGGGAATAAACTGGGAAGAAAATTTCTTCTTAATAAAGTGCTCAGGGTTCCCAAGGGAACTGTCAGAGGAAAATGGCAAGCCATTTATCTGATTTGCATGTTAATGCCAGACTATTCTAGTTTTTCACTATCAGAGGCCTGAAAAAACAAGCCCTTGGACTGGGAAGCAGTGGAAAAGATTGTTGTGATTGGAAAATATTTCAGTGCTTCAGGAGGAAACAGTTCCTTAAGGACACTTTGGGGACCAGGATTCCAGAAGAGAACCTCCTTAGTGGCCTGATCTGCAGGAGAACCCACACCCACCTGTCCCCTTGCTCCAGCTCTCAGACCTACTCAACCACAGTCGTGACACCAAAGAGAACTGTTTACAAGGCTCTGCGAAGATGCAATGGCCTCGCCTGGCTTGCCTCCCCTTCCTGGCCGGTCCCTTTCAGAGGAAGGCAGAAGGCAGCGGGGGGACAGCCAGGACCCCAGCGACTTGCAACGATGGGTACGCGCGTCCCCAGGCTCCCCACCCCCAGCTTCCACTCCCTGTGCCTTCCCTGCAGGGCGCGAGCACGGCGCCCTGAGCGTCGACGGGCTCGGGGGTCTGGCCTTGATCTCACGGACACTCGCGCCAGGGACATCGTTACCTGTCGCTGGGACCCCGTCACTCCGCAGCCAAAGCGGCCCGAGAGGCCACAGGCAACAATGGCGGCGGCGTCACGGGTGCCTGCGTGGCGGGCTCTGTTCCGCGCTGCAGAGGGACCTCTGGCTCTGCCACTTCTTTTCTCGGGAAGGATTATGCGACTCCAGAAGAAGGCGCACGTTTCAACCCGGTGCTGAGAAACCCGGCCTGAAACCCCCTCGCCTCGGCTTCGCAGCGACCTCGCCTCTGCGCCACTGCGCATGTGCGCCAGGAGAACGCTGCGCGCTCGCAGAGCCAATCGGAACCAGAGTTCTGGCCTTCACTTCCCGGGGGCCCTGGACCTGTCTCCATGGCAACCTCCTCCACCCATCCTCCGGACTGGCTCGTCAGCCTGCAAGGTTTTGAAGGGAATTCTCAAGTTTGTCTGGGTAGAGACAGGTCTGATAGAGAACTTGGATGTCGGAGAGTTACCAGTGGCTTGTAGAGTGCTTGGAGGTGGATGCCCCGCGCCAACTACCCAGAGAAAATGGCATGCCAGTGTTCCTAGGGAAGGAAGGACAGGCAAGATGTGGATCTAAAAAGAGCAAAACCCTGAAGGGGTGTTTCAGGATGTACTGGGCATAGACACTTAAGGGTTCGGAGTATCTTCTCAGGAATTTGACAGAACAACATATTCCAGGTGTTCCTGATATCTACTGCTCTGTTAACCACTCCAAAAGGTAGTGGTTTAAAAAACAACCACTTAGTTATGTTCTTCGATGGTGAGGGTCAGGAATTTGGAAGGGGAATGGTCTGGGTGGATATTCTCTATCTCACTGTGTCTAGCTTCTGTTGAGATGACTTGATGCTGGAGATGTTCACTTTCCAGATGTTTTTTTCACCTACATGTTTGGTACTTGGGGTACCAAGTAGATGGCTTAAGGATGAGCTCAGCTTGGATTTAATCTGAGTGCCTAAGTGTGTTCTCTTCAACACAATAGACTCAGGTAGGTGGATTTATTACCTGAGGGGCTCTGGGTTGGAGTGTTCAAGTGAACAAGAAGGAATACCTGTGTCTAATTATGACATACTTTAGAAGCCACCTAGTATCAATTATAATTTTGGTCAAAGCACTCACAAGCCTTCACAAAATCAAGTAGAGGCAGATGTAGACATCATGGGGGGTGCCAAAGAGAATATCACCACACTAAGGAAATATTAATAAAAAGAAAGTTGGGAAGTGTGATGGTTTTTTGATGGGTCTACTTGGCTAGGCTATAGTTCCCTGCTATTCACCGTAAACACTAATCTAGGTATTGCTGTACAGGTCTTTTGTATATGTGATTAAAGTCCAAAAACTCAAATTGAACTAAGTATGGGAGATAATCATAGATAATTTGAATGGACATGATTCAATCAGTTAAAAAGTCATAATGCAGAATTGATCAAGGCTCCCCTGATGAAGAACATCTACTTACATACCCTCTCTTTCAGCCTGCTCTTCCTGATGGGCCACCTTTGAACTTGTGTAGTCATCCCCCTCAATTGAGTAAATAAATTTCTTGAAATAAATCTCTTATATAGCTTACTGGTTCTGTTTCTCTGGTTGAGTCTTGACTGATACAAATAACAATCCTAATATCTGGTAAAATAGAATCTAAGAACCCAAGGGAATGAATGTTTTACATTTGTAAAAACAAATATCGACAGAGAAGATATACTCACCATATGTATATATACCTAACAAAAAGGCCTCAAAATACACCAAATGATAACTGATATAACTGCATGGAGAAAATATAAATAACTACTGAAGCTAGAAATTTTAATATGCCCTCTAGTGCACACTATGATGTGTCATCAGGATCTTCCTTTGGGTTGATGCATTCAATTTCCTAGTTGCCAGTGTGTTTGACAGCTGATAGTTTGCCCCTAAATAAATCCTTGGAAGTTATACTGGCTGATTAGAACTGCCTCTTACATGTTGCATCTCCTCCCCAAGGACGGTCAATATCCAAAGACTGTTCAATACAAATGTTCAAAGATCTGGTCCCCTTGCCTCAATTTTTAAACTCTCTAAAAGTCCACCCTGGCTTAAGAGTTCTTCTAGGGACCCAAGGAATCACACAGCATTTCAGCTAATTCCCATGCCCAGTCCTTTTTACATTTTTCTATAGAACACTAACCAATAATGCTCCTGCCTGCAATTTTCCATTTCAGAACTCATTTCTTGGGGCTGGGGTTGTGGCTCAGTGGTAGAGTGCTCGCCTAGCATGCACGAGGCACTGGGTTCGATCCTCAGCACCACATAAATGTAAAATAAAGATATTGTGTCCACCTAAAACTAAAAAAATAAATTAAAAAAAGAACTCATTTGTTGAGGTTTTGCCTTATGCCAGTTGGTATCATCAGTGATTCTAGGAAAGGAAACTCTTAAAATGTGATTCAAACTGGATTACCTGCCTGTATGCTGGCAGTGAGGACCCTATCACTTGTGATTGATGGAATACTGATAGTACATGTCAGGTTTCAGCAGTGTAATTGTTATTGATGAAAAGGAATGTGCTGATGGATTTTATATCTCAGGCTTGGAGGTGGAGAAAAGTAATAATTCTAAGGACTATGGAATTAAGGAGTGTATTAGTCCTGTTTTATTACTATAATGAAATGCCTTAGGCAGTATACTTTATAAAGAACACAGGTTTATTTAGTTCTCAGTTTTGGAAGTTGGAAGTCCAAATAGTATGATATATGTTCTAGCTAGAGTCTCCTTTAGCTACATAACATAATATCAGGAATGCATGTATATATCTATGTCTGTGTGGTCTCTTTCACTCTCCTTATAAAGCCATCAGAATTCAATCATGGCCCCCATGACCTAGACTAATCTAATCACTTCCAAAAAGAACTGCATTTTTTAAAAGTTATTTTTATTTATTTTCATGAGATGCCGAGGATCGAACCCACTGCCTCACACATTCAAGGCAGGCGCTCTACCACTGAGCTACAGCTCCAGCCCCAAAAGCTCTGCATTTAAATACCATAATTAGACTACTAAGTTTTTACCATTTTAATGCCATTAACACATATTTTGGGGACTAAACTCCTATATAAGTATAGGGAGACAAATCATACCCAAACCATAGCAAATGGCTTACTAGGAGCTATTGACAAGGAAAGGCTGATGGTGATTAATGACCAATTTAGAGAAAGTGTCAGAATTAGAGGGTTTTTGAAAGTTGGTGGCAAAAATGCTGAGAATCAGGTACTAGGACTGTATTAGGATTGCATTAACTTAAGCAAAGCTTGAATTCTCAACTGCAGCAAGTTTGCTTTGTCAAAGTCAGGACCCTGCTGGGAAAGGAGTAGAACTGTGAGATTGGGAATGAGAACATTTTGATATATGCATGCAAACACCTTTATTTATTTATTTAGCAGTACTGATAATTGAACCCAGGGATTCTCTACCACTGAGATATGTTGGAGCACTTTTTATTTTTATTTTTTAAATTTTGAGACAGGGTTTTGCTAAGTTGCCAAGGCTGGTCTTGGACTTGTGATCCTCCTGCTTCAGCTTCCAAAGTTACTGAGATTAGAAGCACGTGCCACCATACCTGTCTAAAAATGCCTTTAAATATCAATCCTTCCCAATTCTCTGTGCCTGAAAAAATGGTCCACTCTTCCAGGTCCAAAGTTACTTCTCTGTCTTGTTTGAAAATTATGCACATAGAGACCTCTATGTTGCAATAAAACTTGTGCTTCTATAAAGATCTCCATTTTCTCTCTATCTGACCACTATATAAATAAATAGAGTCAAGTAACCACAAAACTCAACAGGTGAAATTCTGGGCCTGATCAGGGAGGAAAACAACCTATTCCCTGGTGTTGCTGCAGACCTGAGCCTATATGTATTTGTAGAAGCCAGGGCAGTATGTATGAAACTGGATCCTGAGGATTCTGGATCAAAGAGGTAGAACCTATAATCAAATACTGGAGAATTTATTTAAAAAAAGAGGCAAATTCCCATAATATGGAATTTAAACACCCTAACAAGGATGTCAGGGGGTAAAATTTTTGAGAATTAGAGAAATAGATGGCTCACACTAAGCAGAAATAACCAGTTTTGCTTTACAAAAGTTAAACTGGGCATACTAGAGTAGGCAGTGTATGCAATTTTGGAAAACGTATCAGCTGACTGTGTTTCATTATAATGCCTGGAGGATAATTCATTGAGATAAAAAATGTGCTTTTTAGAGGGGCACCAGCATCACTGAGAAGCTCAATAGTGTCTTTCCTCTGTAGGCTGAGGCTGATGGTAGGAGATTCGTTGCAGAGCTGGGCTTCTTGAGGATGGCATTTGAACTTCAGAAAAAAGTAAACTCATTGTGGCAAGTATAATGAGAAATAAGATTGAAGTGAAAAGCAGGGAGAGAAAGTATGAAGGGGTGCTCTATCTTTAGTGAGCTATGAAGAAGATTAACAGAATGTGGTGTCTCTATGGGAAAGAACTTTGGGCAACAATATGGATAATGATCAGTTCATACAATCAAATCAAATAAAGGATGTATGATCAAGAGACTGAGGCTAATAAAATGTAACAATCTCTAACCTGATTTCCAGATCCTACTCAGTTTTCAGCCTCAAATCCTATTGACTAAAAAGCCATATCACCAGAAGGCCTCACCACATCAAGTATGTGTAGTAATGAGTTTCCTAGCCCTCTCATCCCCAAAAGACTTATGTCCATTTACTCATGTGCACTTAAAAAGGTACCCAGAAGTTTCAGGGCTTTTGAGTATAGGGTCTGGGTTGACATTGATAATTAGGGACCTGAAGCAACATGGAGATCTGAATGTTAGAATGGAGGAATATGGGATCCAGGTAATGAATGGAAGTCTGTCTCTTGAAAGATCCACAGAATTCAGTCCCATCCATTAGTAATTTCCCAAGACCTTGAATGTATAGTAGGAATGTGTGAATTTTAATTTACAAGCAAGGGGCTGGGGATGTGGCTCGAGCGGTATCGTGCTTGCCTGGCATGCGTGCGGCCCAGGTTAGATCCTCAGCACCACATACAAACAAAGATGTTGTGTCCACCAAAAACTAAAATAAATAAATAAATATTTTTAAAAAATTAATTGACAAGCAAAATTGGTTTCTTGGTCTTCTAAAAATGAGGAAGACCAAGTGGAATACTCTGAAACTACTTTCCTACCCCATCCTTGTTCAAGACATAAGTTAAAAAAAGAAGCATCGAATCCCAGAGGGAATGGTGGGGATTCAGGCCTCTCTTAATGACAGGTGCAGGGTGGTGTTACTTATTGTATCCCTATTGGGTTCAACAGTCAGGCTTGTAGATTACTATAAAAATCAAAGAAATTGCTCAAATTTGCTAGAACCCATTAAAATACTCTGAAGTACATAATATTCAGTCATTGATATGGCAAATGTATTCATCTGCCAGATGAACAAGAAGTGGCAGGAATGTTGGAGACCTTGGTAAAACACAAGTCCTAAAAGGATGGAAATAAATCCTACAATTTCCAGAGCCTATCACAAGAAATAAAATTGTCGGGGCCTGATGGTAAAGGGCATGTCAGGAATTTGCTACCATGTAAAGGATGGATTATTGCATCTCATACACCCCCACCTCTTAACAAGGAGGCACAATTCCTGATAGGGTGCTTTGGGTTCTGGAGGTAGAATATTCCAACTTGTGCAAGATGTCCTAAGTCATTTACTATGTGACAAGGGAGATATGGGAACTTGTCAGCTTTGAATGGGGCACAGAGCCAGAAAAGGCTAGGCAGCTGGTCCAGGCTGTAGCTGAAGCAGCATTTCCTCTTGAATCATATGACCCAATATCTTGGACAGTATTCATGGTATATGAACTGGAAAAGACACCATGGGAAGTTCATGGTAAGCCCCTGTGAGAACCACAATGGAGATCACTAGGATTGTAGGTCATGTTTTGTTATCTTTTGCTGAGAATGATAAACTATTAAAAAAAAAAAAACAGCTGCTAGCATGACACTGGGTAATACCAAACACGTGACCGTTGGACATCATATGACCTTGACTAAATCTGCTAATCATGACCTGGGTTCTTTCAGATCTTCCAAGTCATAAAGTTGGGTGGATCTGGCAGTAATCCATAAATAGGATGGAAATGGTGCATCTGAGTTTGGGCATGATTCAATAGAGATTTCATTAATACCTAAGGATGATAAAATTCCAACAGATCAGAAGATGACTGCCATTGAAAAAATAGTTTGGCATACAGAAGCCAAGAGCAGGGAGGCACATCATGCCATGTAGGGCCAAATAAAGGACTGGAGTAAGTTAGGAGGCAGAGAGGAGCCTTTATTGTGGCTTCTGTGGGAAGGAATGGGTGAGGTAGGGTAAACAAGCTTAGATTGGCACATTTGAATGATTTTGGCATCCCTACTTGTCTGATACTTAGGGACAGAAGGGGGAGAAGGAAGGAGAAGGAGAAAGAAGCAATTATTTTTGCTTTTGGACCTGGAGTGATTAGAGCAGGTGAATAGTAGCTGAAAGATAAAGAAGGTGATTGGAGTTGTGGGCTCTGGACTGATTGGTTTGCATTTGAAACATGCACTTAGGGGTGAATTTTTTACTGTCTCTACAAATTGGCTAGCCCTGGTAGGAGCAGTCCTTCCAGGGTCAGCAAGGGCCCAGATGTCAAAGCATTAGAGGGAAGTCAAGGCAGGAGGACTACTTGAGCTTAGGGGCCTGAGACCAGCCTGGGTAACACAGCAAGAATCCTTATCAAAAGTAAATAGCAGTATGGAGATTCCTCAGAAAACTTGGACTGGAACCACCATTTGACCCAGCTATCCCACTCCTTAGTTTATACCCGAAGGACTTAAAAATCAGCATATTGCAATGACACAGCCACATCAACGTTTATAGCAACTCAATTCACAATAGCTAAATTATGGAACCAACCTAGATGCCCTCCAACAGATGAACAGATACAGAAAATGTAGTACATATATGCAATGGAATGAAATTATGGCATTTGCAAGGAATTGGATGGAACTGAAGACTATCATGCTAAGTGAAATAAGCCAATCCCAAAAAACCAAAGGCCAAATGGTTTCTCTGATAAGTGGATGCTGATCCCTAATTGCGGTGCGTAGGGAAGAATGAAGGAACTTGGATTGGGCAGAGGGGAGGGAGAAGTGAGGAGGTGCTGTGGGAATGGGTAGGACGGTGGAGTGAGACATTATTATCCTATATGCATGTTGCTTACACTATTAGTGTGACTGCACCATGTTCAGCCAGAGGAAGGAGAAGTTGTACTCCATTTGTGCACAATGTGTCAAAATGCATTCTACTGTCAGGTAAACTAATCAGAACAAATTAAAAAATAAAAATACCTAAAAAAGTAAATAAAATGTCAACAGAAAGAATATTGAAACTAAGAGGTATAGTTAATATAAGGCATAAACAGGACCAAAGGGCACAAGCTGTATGGGCAGGTGGTTCAAATTTTTATGGCATCCATCCAACAATGATGCTCTGACACCTCTTGCTCAGTGCCCATCTGTGATACATGGTGATACTACTTGAGCTTAGGGGTCTGAGACCAGCCTGGGTAACACTGCAAGAATGATGTGATGGGGGAGAATGGTGATGGGGGAGACTGTTACCTTAATGAAGGAAGAAAAACCTCAACCTTGGTTCACGGAGGAGTTGACTTGATATATGGGTACTAGGTGATAATGGATTCTTACTTTTCAGCCTCAATTAGGGGTGGCCTTGAAGGACACTGATGAAAGGATATCCTTCCTGTGGACAGAAGGTATAGTGGTACACCTGGTCATTCATTTCATGTGTGAAGAGAAGTAGGCAGAAGTAAGGATATCCATGGGCAATGATGCCTGGCTTGGATGGTTGGTTCAAGAAGATTAAAAGAGGGGAGACAAGGAGATCCATGGGGAGAGGCAAGTGAATGGATCTAGAGGAGAAGGCATGGAGAGTGACAATCGATATGTGTTAGTATTCACTGGAAAGAATCCTCTATACAAGAAACAAAGACCACCAAATAGAAAGACTTGTCCAGTCATTACCTGCAAATCTCTGCCATTATCCACCCCAGTGCTGGCCCAAAACACTTAGTGAACAGAGAACCCATGGAAGCAGGAATGGAGGCTGTGAATGGGTGCATCCAGTACATTACCACTCACCAAGGACGATCTGACAATTACTGCTATGAACATCCAGCCGACTACAAAGAACAACGCGAATGCCTGTGTAGCACCATTCCTCAAGGAGTCCATCAAGTCATGTGATGGAAGGATCAGAGTTACAGCTTTACTGGAATAGACACAGATTTGCAATTTGAAGTCATATTTCCTGTCTTCAGGGTTTTTGGAGAGCCCTTTCTACAACCTAAGGTCCCATGTAACATTCCTGTTATCTGGAGGATGTGAAGAGGCCAGAATGGAGTGCTCTAAACAAGGGAAAGACCAGGATTTGAATCCAAATTCTGGTACAGGCTCTCCATGCGATCTCAAATCAATCATTTAACTATCTTGATTCTCATTTTCTTTCTCTTTATTAAGATTTACATTTCTTTTTGGTGGTAGTGAGTATTGAACCCAGCTCCTGAGGTTATTTCAACCAGCTTCAGGCTTAGGCCACTAAAACTGGCTGCTTAAAGAACAACACATAAAGAGGAAGGGGTTAACAACACTCAGCCTTTGCTCCTGCTTTCAGTATATAACTCAAAAAGAAATGAAAAAAGATAGCTGGACATATACAGTGACCGTCCATTCTCAACTATTTTGATCACCTTGATTCTGTAATTTTTCATTAGGAATCTTTGTGTGTGTGTGTGTGTGTATTGTGTGTGTGTGTATGTATGTATGTGTTTGCTGTGCTGATTGGTTCATGAGCATATATAAATATAAATATTCATTTATTTTTTTGCATTTTAAAATGTAGTTATTTTCCTTGCCTTGTCTTTTGAGGGTTGGGGCTTTTTTGTTTTTGTTTTGTTTCCATCTTTTTGTTTCTCTTTATCTCTTTTCTTTTCCTCTTATCAGACAAATTCTATTGTTCTCCTTCTCACCCTTTCCTTTGCTTCTCCTATTTTTTCTCTTCCTTTCTTACACCCATCACCTGATTCATCTCTTCTGTTTTCTCTCTGTTCACTTTTTGAAATTGTAAGCTGTTTTCTACATTGTTAGCACATTTTTTCTTTTTCTCTTAATTAACTATATTTTTACCGTCTTTTAGAATTGATTTATATAACTCCTGTTCCTACTATTAATGCTCATGAAATTATTATTGCTGTGGATAATAAAGTTGACACCTGCTATTGTTGGCTTTAAAGCCAGATCTAGTTCATAATTACTGTTTTTACTATTGACTATTGCTAACCCCACCATTCCTGTTTTTTGTTGTAATGAATGTTGTAGATGTCATAGTAGGAACTGGGTATTTATTTTAATGCCATATATTGTTTTGATTAGTTTTTTCTGTTATTTGTTTTTCCCTATTCTGAGATATGCTGGGAATCTACAGGGACACTACAAGTTTACGGGGGGTAGAGATTCTACTGTTGAACTGAACTCAACCAAAAGATGGTGCACCATATTCCACACACAAATTAATGACATTCAATCTTCTGCTATACTTTAATACAAAGAATAGAGGAGACAAAACCCCAAACTAGTGACAGGCCCCAGGTAGAAACAGGGGCGGAACCCCTGGTCCTGCCTATAGACATCAATTGCTACAGAAAAAAAGAGACAATTAACAAAAGGCTATGAATACAACACCTATGAGGTAGAAGACTGTGCCCTAAAAGGCCCACATATAAGGGAAAAAGAGAAAGACCTTCCAACAGATGAATAAAACCCAACACAGAAATACAAAAAATATGAAAAAACAAGATAACTTGACGCATCATAAAGTTCATAATTCACCAGCAACTGACCCCAAAGATATCAAAGTGGATAACATATCAGATAAAAAATTCAAAATAATCATTATAAAAATGATCAATGAAATCCAAGAAAACACAGAAAAACAACTAGATGCATTAAGGAAGTTAGTGTAGGATATGAATGAGAAATTAAACAAAAAGAACTATTAATAAAGAACCAAACAGAAATCTTGGAAATGAAAGACACAATAAATCAAATAAAATGTTCAATCGAAAGTCTCTCTAATACAGTAGATCATGCTTAAGTCAAAATCTCAGAGCTGGAAGATGAAGTGGCCAGGATTGAACATTTAGATAGTGTTAAAATAAAGAAAATAAGTAACCATGATTAGAATATACAAGAACTCTGGGATAACACTAAGAGACCAAATTTAAGAATCACTGGAATTGAGGAGGTTTGTGAGTTCCAGGTAAAGGAAATTGATAACCACTTCAGGGAAATAATAATGGAAAACCTTCCAAACCTTGAGAATAAAATGAACATGTAGATACAGGAGTCATTAAGAACCTCAAATAGACAAGATAAAAAATGAACCTCTTGGGCTGGGACTGTAGCTCAGTGGTAGAGCACTTGCCTCACAGGTGTTAGACCCTGGGTTCGATCCTCAGCACCACATAAAAATGAACATTGATATAAAAATGAATTTCTCCATGAAACATTATAATTAAAATGCTTAACATACAGAATGAGGATAGAATTTTAAAAGCCTCAAGAGAAAAATGTCAGGTCACATGTAGAGGCAAACCTGTAAGAATCACTTCTGATTTCTCAGCACAAACTCTAAAAGCCAGAAGGGCTTGAAATATGTGTTCCAAGTGATGAAAGAAAATAATTGTCAACCAAGACTGCTATATCCATCAAAGCTATCATTCAAAATAAAATAAAAGCCTTTCGAAATAAGCAGAAACTAAAAGAATTTATGACAACTAAACTAGCAGTACAGAACTTACCGAACAAAATATTTCACCCAGAAGAAATAAAAAACAAATCCCAGAGGTCACAAATAAACAGATCTCCTTTAAAAAGTAGCTAAACAAGTGGGAAACAGAACCAAATGAAACATTATAAATAAATCAAAATGGCAGAGATTAATCAACTTCTCTTTGTAATAATGTTAATTATTACATAGGCCAATTAAAAGACATAGGCTGGCTAAGGAATGTATATGCACCCTAGTGGGTATTTCATATGATAAAATAGTATGGAGGCCTAAGGAGAAAGACAGGTAGCCTAAGCCTAACTTCCAGGAGCACCAGGCCTCAGGCCACTTCCCAAAGGGGAAGTAGGAGACCTAGGAGGTGAGACTACAAGGCAATAAATTGTTCCCCACCTGACAGTGATGTGTGAGGTCCCCAAAGTAATAAGACTGATTCAACCAACACATTTTTTCCCATGACTTAGGCTGAGAGTATTCAAAATAAGTATGAATGTATACTGTTTTTTCCCACTGCTATGGATAGAACCCAGGGCCTGGTGCATGCTAGGCAAGCACTCTATCACTGAGCTGCCTCCCGAGCCTAAAAGTATATACTTTTTATATGAAAGTATGAAAAGTATAAAAGTTCCATTCACAGGTGAGGAAATGGAGGCTCAGAGAGTAGACATGACTTAGCCAAGGTCACTGGCAAATAAGTATAAACTTTGAGGTTCTACTTCGAAGTATAAACTTGATTTTTTTTTTCAGTTACTAACAGTCTATTTTGTGCTGCTGCTACAATAAAATACTCTAGGCTGGGTAATTTATAAAGAATAGAGATTTTTTTTAATAGTTTGGGAGATGAAGAAGTCCAAGAGCACTGGTGCTGGTATCTGCTGAGGGTCTTGTGCTGGGTCCTACATAACATGATGGAAGGGCAGGTAAGTGCATTGGAGCAAAAAACAAGAGAGTCTGTACTCACTGTATCTCAGTTCACTTCTGCAATAACTGCCTTAATCCACTGATGACAGTGTTTCCAGGAACTACCTTCCTCTTCAAGGCTCCATAGCTTCATGATCTTACCATGGCAAAGAAATCCCAACATGAGTTTTTGAGGGGACAAACACTCAAACCATAGCAATCACCCAAACTATACAAACATGGTAGCCTTGCAACCTTTTTCTCACCTACATGGCCATCATTTCTTCAGCTGGAAAGGAGCCAAAGTAATTGGACTAATTAAAAGAAGGGTCAGAGGAGACATTAGAATACTTAGCAGGTTTAAAAAGTCAATGTTGGGGTGGGGGCTCTGGGAAATTCTCAGCTATAATGATGGAAAGTGGAAAGACTTCAACTGGAAGGTGGCATTGAGGCGAGGGTTCTCTAGCACCTGCAGAGTTAGAGCCACTGTTCCCCCACCTATAGACCTTCTTTTCCCCTGCAGATGCCTAGTCTTTGCCTCTAGTCCTTGACTGCGGGACAGACTTTTTTTTTTTTTTTTTAACAGCATAGGTTTCTCTCTGGCTTTCTCAATGGAAACTGGGAAACAATGTGTTTTATGAATTAGTTCATTAGTACTAATTCGGACAGTGGAAAGCCTTTAACTGGACTGACTCATCAAATGGACATCCAGATACAGGAGTCATTAAGAATCTCAAATAGACAAGATAAAAAATGAACCTCTCGGACTGGGTTATGTATCCATTTGACATATAATTTTATGGAACTATTTGGCATATAATTTTATTGCCAGTGTCACTTTTGGCTCTTAATAACCACCCAGCCCTGGAGGTAGGACAATCCCCACTTTATACACGAGGCACAAAAAGGTCGAGGACTTTCCTCCAGCCCCACAACAGCAGTAGCAGGGTCTGTGTCCACGCTCAGGTGTCTGGAGCCAGCACCCTTCTCATTTCCTCCCTGTCTCCTTGGCTAGGATGGATAGATGCTCATGCTCCACATCGCTGTGAAAACTTGAATTCAAGGTAGTTGTGTGTATCCACTGCTGCTCTTTCCCAGGAGCCAGGGGCTAACAAATTTTGCCTGATTCTGACATAAAAGGAGAATAATTAGAATGTCATAAGAGCTCTCAACACTGGACTCTGCAGCGCCCCCAGTAGTTGGGATGTTGAAATGTATTTTTCTTTCCTATGAAAAGCTGTGTTATGCTTCTTCATAAATGTTCAGGTCTCCAGTCAGCTCAAATAATAAGGATTACTTTACCGAACTCCTAAAAGTGCCCACACTTTCTCACCTACATGGCCACCTGCTTTTCTGAGGCCTCAGGGAAGCAGTCTAAGCTACTGAGAGCCCAGCAGATACCCTACTTTCTCAGGCTTGGACCAGGGTATGAAAGGGGTGTGAATTGCCTCATTCTGGGGTTTTCATCTTATTTTCTGGTTTGCTTTTTGGATATTACTCATTTGAATTTTTCCATGTTATACTTCAATATACAAAACACTAATAAATGAGAGAAGCCCTGGGTGGTGGGTGGATTAGGTCAGGTATTTCTAAACAGTTTTATTGGGTTATAATGAACATACAATAAACTGCACATGTTTAAAGTGTAAAATCTGACAAATATTTTTTTTTAAAGTTATAGATGGACACAATATCTTTATTTTGTTTATTTATTTTTATGTGGTGCTGAGATCAAACCCAGTGCCTCACAGGTGTGAGGCAAGCACTCTGCCACTGAATCACAACCCCAGTCCAAAATCTGACTGATCATGACATGTAAATTCATCACCTCTATGTGATAATGAAGACTTACATACATCACCCTGAAAGTTTCTTTGTGGCCACTTGTAATCACTTTCTGACTTCCCAACCTAGAAACCACTCATCTGCTTTATGTTGTTAGTGGTTAGTTTGCATTTTCTAGAAGTAATGTATCTGGAACCATTTGGCATATAATTTTATTGGTAGGGTTTATTCAATCGACGAGTATTGTTTCTTTTTGAGGAGTATGATTTTACTTTATTTTTTATTTGTTATACACAACAGTAGAATGTGTTTTGACATATTATACATACATGGAGTATAACTTCCCATTTTTCTGCTGGCACATGATACGGAATTACACTATATTCATAGGTGCACATAGGAAAGTAATGTCCAATTAATTCTACTATCTTTTCTATTCCCATTTCCCCTCTCTTCCTTTCATTCCCCTTTGTCTAATCCAAAGTGCTTCAATACTTCCCTACCTGATCCTCTTTTTTTATTAGTTGCTCAAGACAATACAATGATCTTGACATATCATACATTTGATTCAAATGCCTACCTGATCCTCTTATTGGAGTCAGCATCCAGATAACAGAAAAAATATTCGGCCTTTGTTTTTTGGGGATTGACTTATTTAACTTAGCATGATAGTCTCCAGTTCTATCCATTTACTGGCAAATGCCATAATTTCATTTCTCTTTATGGCTGAGTAGTATTCCATTTTGTATATATACCACATTTAAAAAAATCCATTTATCTGTTTAAGGGCACCTACACTGGTTCCATAGTTTAGGTATTGTGAATTGAGCTTCTATAAATATTGATGTGGATGTATCACTGTAGTATACTGATTTTAAGTCCTTTGGGTATAAACTGAGGAGTGGGATAACTAGGTCAAATAGTAGATTCATTCCAAGTTTTTGAGGAATCTTCAAACTGCTTCCCATAGTGGTTGCACCAATTTGCTGTCCCACCAGCAATGTATGAATGTACCTCTTCCCCGTGCATCATTACCAACATTTATTGTTACTTGTATTCTTGATAATTGCCATTCTGACTGGAGCAAGATGAAATCTCAGTGTGGTTTTAATTTGCATTTTTCTAACTGCTGGAGATGTTGAACTTTTTTTATATATATATTTTGATTAATCATATTTCTTCTTCTGTCAAGTGTCTGTTCAGTTCCTTGCCCCTTTATTAATTGGGTTACTTTTTTGGCATTAAATTTTTGAATTCTTTGTATATCCTAGAGATTAGTGCTCTATCTGAGGTGCAAGTTGCAAAGATTTTCTCCCATTCTGTAGGCTCTCTTCATGTTCTTGATTGTTTCCTTTGCTGTGAAGAAACTTTTTAGTTTGATACCATTTATTGATTCATTTTTTCTTCTTTTTTAATTAAAAAGTTATACATGAAAGTAGGCTGTGTTTTGACATATCCTATATACATGGAATATAACTTCCCATTTTTGTAGTTGTACATATGTAGCATTACACTGGTCAAGTATTCATATAGGAACATAGAAATGTAATGTTGAATTCATTCTAGTGGCTTTCCCATTCCAATTCCCCTCTTCCCCCCATTCCCTCCTGGGTGAACCTCCACTCCTCCATTTCCCTGCCTGTTGAAGTCAGCATGTGCATATCAGAAAGAACATTTGGCCTGTGGTTTTTTGAGATTTGCTTATTTCACTCAGCTTGATAGTCTCCAGTTCCATTGATTTACCAGCAAATGCCATAATTTCATTCTTCTTTATAGCCCAGTAGTATTCCATTGTGTAAATATACCATATTTTCTTTGTGCATTCATCTGTTGAAGGGCATCTAGGTTGGTTTCATAGTTTAGTTTTGTGAATTGGCTGCTATAAAAATTGATGTGGCCATGTCACTAAGGTATACTGATTTTAAGTCTTTTGGGTATATTCTGAGGAGTGGGATAAGTGGGTCAAATGGTGGTTCCATTTTAAGTTTTCTGAGGAATCTCCATACTGCTTTCCATAGTGGTTGCCCCAATTTGCAGTCCCACCAGCAATATTTGAGTCTATCTTTCCCTTCACATCCTTGCCACTATTTATCATTACTTGTATTCTTGATAATTGCCATTCTGACTGTGGAGTGAGATGAAATCTCAGTGTATTTTTAAAAATTTGTTTTCAGTTACACATGACAGTAGAATGTATTTTGACATATCAGACACACGGAGTATGACTTCCCATTCTGTGGTTGTACATCACGTGGAGTTACACTGGTCGTGTATTCATATATGAACATAGGTAAGTTATGTCTGATTCATTCTACTGTCCTTTCTATTCCCATCCCTCATCATTACTCCCCATTCCCCCTGACCTTTGTCCTCTTGCATCTGTTTTATTTAACATAATATTCTCACATTTATATTGTGGTACGTGTCAGAATTTTTAAGGCCAAATGACCTTCCATTGTAGGCACATATTGAGGCAGGAAAATAGATCTCCCATAGGCAGCCAGGATAAGGGCCTTAGAGACAGCCAGGAGGAGAGGGGGACATCATGCCAACCTGAAAGGAGACATAGGGTCTGAAAGACAGCCTGTGATTTGCAATCCCCTGCCAGCATTGACCATAATGACTTCTTCCTAGTTAGAATAGAGAGAGAGAGAGAGAGAGAGAGAGAGAGAGAGAGAGAGAGAGAATTTTTTAATATTTATTTTTTAGTTTTCAGGGGACACAACATCTTTGTATATGGTGCTGAGGATTGAACCTGGGCCGCACGCATGCCAGGCAAGCGCACTACCACTACCGCTTGAGCCACATCCCCAGGCCCAGGAGTTCCTCTTTCTAATAGTGTTAAGAACCAGCAAGTGAGATCCATCTTTTTAATTATGTAAATTAATTATGTAAATAAGGGATTGAAATTGTGCATTTCTGATTGACTTATTAGGCTCAGAGCATGAAGAGCTTAATTGGTTCATGTTGGCATCCCTCACCCCACCAATCATCTGTGTTGGGTCTTCAGATATGCCTTTAAAAACCCCTAGACCACAGACAGCTGTTGACATCCCTCTTTTGGGGCCTCTCACCCTTGGGAGCTCTGCTTTCTATTACTCCATGCTTTCACCCTTGTGTCTGTGGATTTCATTTTTTTAAAAAATTTACCTGATAAAGTACCCCACTGCCTAACTCCCTGTTACAATATTACATTTTGTATATTCATCCATTCTTCTATGGACATTCGGGTTGTTTTCATGTTTTGACTGTTATGAATAATACTGTTGTGAACATGGTTGTACTAGCACCTGTTTTTCATTTCTAATGTATCTATACCCAGGCGTAGAACTGCTGAAGCCTATGGCAATTTTAATTTTTCAAGGACAACGATATTGTGTTTTTAAGGTTGTATTTCATTGGTGGCATTCCATTTTGCAATAATGGAATAATTTTTCATTTATTTCATTATGATCGTCCTGGACCAGGGTGTGGTCCCTAAACTTAGACCCTACTTCCTCTGACCCCTTTCTGTGTCAGATGGGGCAGCAGGCCCAAGGGACTTGCTCCAGGGTACAGTACAGTTGGAGTAGATTCTACCGTGATGCGAACTGTCCAAGGACCATCTCCTTTTACCAAAGAAACTGGTCTTTAGGTCTTTAGCGACCCACGATTCAGCCACACCATTCAGGCCCCAAGCTCTGCCCAGGTGTTCCCCACAGCTGGCTCAACAGTGGAGTGCATCCAACTCCTCTTCCATTTTCAATGCAGAGCATGTGGACCCGCTGTTACCCCGGTGGGCGGGGCTGACCACTGATTGTCTGAGGCTGGCAATTGACCTGTGTGGGTGGGGAGAGCGGTTGTGGGTTCACTGTGATGAGGCTTCTGAGTCTGGAACGTGGTGCAGAGGGTGGCCGCCTGGTGTGCGCGGAATGAGCTCCTTGGAGCCTTGGTGGCACTCAGAGACCCTGGTCTCAAAGTCTTGTCAAATCTTCCTTGGTCTTCCTCAGATCTGACTGCTCTCCTCTGTCCTCAGGGGTGGGTTCCCAGATCCCTGGCTCTGTAGATTCTTTAGGAAGACCCTCATTGGGCTCTCTCTCTGCTTCCAGAGCTCCAGGCTCTGTTTTGAAGTCATTGTTTTGTATTTTCACTTTTCTTTGATGACTTTGAGCATTTTCAAAGACAACTTGGAAATGCTCTGTTGAAAGCAGGATTGAGGAACTGGGTCCTGAACACCTCCTGTCACCCCTCCTCCCCTTCTCCATGACCCTGGGAAGCCCCTCCACGGACCTTTAAGGTCAGAAGGAGCTCAACCTATGGGGCCCTGCTGCTTCCAGCAGAAATTGCAGACTTGAGCAGGTTCAGCCCACTGTAAAAATTATTTCTGCACCTTAGGCAGGGCTTCCTAACCCCAGCGTTAAAACTGTCCAGGGTGATTTTTCATGATGATCACATGGACTGGGGCAGATTGGATGTGTGACTGGTTGTGCTGGTCAGTCTACACAGAGATCCTATAATTCAGAAGGGCCACTGCACCTTTGAGATGAGACAGTGGCCTTTAGGGCACAGAGGAGCATGCCTGTGAGAACCATTACTGGCTCTGGCTCCTCTGTCTTGAGCCCCATTCTTGACAGGCCTGGTGCACCGATTGGGGGATCTTCCTCATCTTCCTTCCTCTGCAGCTCTCCCTGGCTCTTTCTGGCTTTGGTCCTGACCTAGACCTTTACTTCCTCCAGGAGCAAGTCTTATTTTTAATTTGGCCAAGGCTGCTTCTCATGCTTTAGGGCCAACTCAGTGGTCTCTATAGTCAATAAAGCCATTTCTGAATTTCTGAATTTCCCAGACAAAATCAGACATCTTCCACAGACTCCTCTTTTGGTTTTTAGGGATACTGTTGGGGTTCTGCAGCCTAAAATACAACCAAGAATCAAGACACAACTGTGTTTGAAAACAACTTGGGTGTATTATTCATTGTGGCCAGGGAAAACACCATGGACAAAATTGGGGTTGTCTTGGTTTAAAGGGGTGTTAAAAAAAGCTCTCAGATAAGATTTGGATTGTGTTAAGGTATTTGGGGCAGAGGAACTTTTTTTCTAAAGAGGTGCTGTAAAGAAGCAGGGAATTCTATCGATGGTGGCCTTATTGCATCTTATCTAGGAGAAGGAAGACTGGAGAGAGGTGAATGCTGATTGGGAGAGAACCAGCAATCACTTACAAAGCCAGAACAAGTGAGGTTTGGTGACTTCTTTGAATTAAACTATCTCTAAGTTTTATCTGTGTAAAGCCATAGTGACAGATTGGATTTTGTTGTTGTTGTTGTTGTTGTTGTTCTGATCACTTGTACTTTCATGTTGACCTGGTTGGATATTGACACTCTGTGAAGTTGTTTATGTTCCAAAGGGACAATTGGTCCTAGCTGTGAGGGCCAGCCCTGATCTTAGCAAATCCTTGTCTACCCCCATAGTCCCAGAACAGCTGTTGGCGGACAGGGCTGCTTTCCTCTTTCTTTCTTTTCTTTCCTTCCTTCCTTCCTTCCTTCCTTTCTTTCTCTCCCCCCCCCCTTTCTTTCTTTCGTGCTGGGGATTGAACCCAGGCAGGGCCTTGTACATGGGAGGCAAGCACTATACCAACTAAGCTACATTCCCAGCCCCTGCTTTCCTCTTTCTTGTACTATCTCAGGGCCAGATCCTGAAAGATTCCTTCTAGGAAAAGACTTCAAAATAGTTTAAGTAGAAAGAAAAAGAAAGAAGAGTCTATGGTCTGGGCAGGTGGTCAAGACAGGCGCTTTATTAGAAGTAGGCCTCATGTGCCATTTGTGCAACAGCCTGAAGGAATTAGTTTTCAGAGAAAAGTAAACAGGGAAAGCAGGTATAACAGTGGTTTAGGGCCAGGTTTTGGGGTGGGTACTTCTGGGGGAATGTAAAAAAAAATAGGTAAGCCTGCACTGCATATTTTAGTGAGCATGTCAATCATTGAGATACCTCTGTCCATGGTGGGGCATGAGATAGGGATTTAGGATAAATAGAAAGATATACTGAATATTCAGTCCTGACTTCAATCTTCTCTTTTGCTCTAGCTGGGGCTGTCCGTTTTTCCTGTGCATGGTCAAGGTGGGGGGCCTTTCTCCTGGGCCTTTACCTTGCTGCTGCTGGGGGCCCTTAATATCTTGTGCAGAATGCGTTTGTGGGTCCATCCCTGCAACCAACTCTTGTTTACTGCATCCCGAGCATCAAGTGCCTTGCAAGGTTCTGAAAGCGGCCTTTTCCAGAGCCTCCAAATGAGTGTCTGAAATTCATGAATATGATTGTTTCATTCTTGCCCTTTGAGAAAAATTCCAGATTGGGTTCACCTGCTGACACAGGTCAGCAACTTGTGACTGTACCAAAGGCAAAGAGGATTTATCTTGTCAAGAATTCAGACAGAAGGGCTAGCAAATTGGGAATGAAGGTAGGGGAAGGGTGAAAGTATTTATAAATAGCAGGCTCCTGGTACAAGGATCCCAGGGAAATATGTCATAGCTGTTCCTACCCTAGGATGCCTTGTTCTGATTGCTTTCCTTTTAAAATTTTTTTTTCAAGAAATGAATTTTAGAATGATTTCATATTCCTGAGCACAAATTCAATCTGTTTCTCTCCCCATAAAATGTGCTCACATGGTTTCATACATGTTGAGGTAATTTATAAAGCAGGGTGACTAGGTCTTTCTTCTCCAGCCATTAACCACATTGCTTTATCCCACTAATCTATAGCTGTCTTTATTCATTCTTAGGAAGAATAAGACAGACTTTTCCTGAGGAGTGTAAAAAGCTAGGAAAAATGTTGAGAGCCACAGCCAAAGGGGCCCCAGCAAAATTCCAGCTGCCAGCTGATTGGCTCCTCTGCGGTGATGTTCATTGGGCTGTTTCCCCGCCCTTTCAGACCTCGGAGCTGCTCATTGGAGGACTCTTTTGGCTCTGCCCACATGACAAAGCCAATAGGCCTCAAGAGTAGGAGGAGTGGGGGGTTGAGAGGCTAAGCCGGTGGTGGCAGTTGGGCTCTGAGGGAATTCCTGAAGAGCTAGTGTGGTGCAGAGTGTGTGTTCTAAAAATAAAGTTCGTTTCTGCTTGATAAATGGCTCTTGAATTATGCCCAGCCAGACTGTGGCAGTAAACCTGAACTGTATATTTTAGCATGTCACATGACAGTCATTGAGCTACCTCTGTATGTATGTGGTGGGGGGATGAGATAGGGATTTAGGATAAAGAGAATCTTAAAGCAAACACCCACAAGCAATTGAAATGCAGAAAGCACAGTTGTAAGTCTTGAGGTACAGCAACATGCTCTTGACTTATGCCCTTGTAAAATAAGGGAAATGTGCAAGTAAAGGAAAAACTGGTGCAAAATTGTGTAGTTCCACCCTGCTCTACCTCTTGTCCAGCCCTTAGCACCAGCCCTCTATAAATCTTAACACCCCATACCAACAGGTGATTTTCTCTTCTCTGGAGATAGGCTGCATTCTCTTTTGAGTGTCTACTCCTTGTTTTACTCCAACGGTGTTCTCTCTTGAATATGTATACTGTGATTCAGAAATTGAAGGTTGGTTCTGATCAAAGAAACCCCATGCAGGAAGGTATCTCAGAAGTACCTGGAGCTCTAAGTCTGGATCCACTTCCTTTGTGCAATGGTTCAACTCAGATGGTTCAACTCAGACAGGACACATTTGTCCCAGTCCTGCCCCAGGCTGATGACTAAAACACTTGGTTTAATACTGGCTCATATGATGGATGGATGCCCAAATTTTAAAGTCATTTTCAATGACACTGTTTCCCAGTGTGATCATATCACTTTATACTCCCAGCTGTAAAATTTTCAATTTCCAGGGTATGAGGTATCCAATTCCTCCAGTAAGGATTCCTAATTCTTACTGTTGGTTTTTTAAGCAGTTTAAAATTTGTTTTTGCAAAATTACAATGAATGAAGTTTATTTGCATTGCCTAAAACTAATTATGTTTTGCCTTGATGATCATTTAAAACATGAATTAAAAATGTAGAAGTCACCTGTAATCATACCATCCTGATTGTTTTTATGTATTTTCCTTCAGAAAATTTCATACATATGTGCTAGAACACATTTTGCTTAGGAGATACCATAAGAATATAAATTACTCTGTTAGCTATTTGGGTTGTTTCTATTTTACATAAACATTTATTTTACATACATTTGCAAAAACAATGGATCATTTGCACCCTTTACTCAGTCCCCCCCCCCCCCCCCCCCCGCCTCATGGTAACATCTTGCAAAACTGTGGTTCAATATCACTATCAGGAGGATGATGTTGATACAGGATGCAGGACATTTCCATCACCTCAGAGCCTTCATCTCGTCCTTTTAACAGCCACCCCACTTTCCCTCCTGGCAACTACTACTATCTTTTGCCATTTCTATAATTTTATCATTAGAGAATATTACATAAATCAATCCTATAGTATGTATTCTTCTGTAATTGGCTACTTTCATTCAGAATAATTATCTGGAGATTCATGCAGGTTGTTGCATGTATGCATTTTCATTCCTTTTTATTTCTGAGTAGTTTTCCATGTTATGGATATAGCAGTTTGTGTGTTCAGTCATCTACAAATGGACATCATTTGGGTTGATTATAATTCTTAGCTATTACATATAAAGGTGCTAGAAAAGATTGAGTATAAGGATATTTTGAGTGTGTGTGAATATTAATGTGCTATTTTCCTTTCATATGTTCTCAGCAATGTATTTGATGTATCAAATGGCATCTTTTATTTTTTAAAAATTTACCAACCTGTTCTCTACAGTGGCCGTGCTATTTTATATTCCTACTAGCAATGTGTGTGTGATCCATTTTTTTTTTTTTGCCTTTTCACCAGCTTATGGTGACTTTTTTATGTCAGCTATTCTGATAGGCATGCACTTGTATCTTCTTATGGTTTTAATTTGCATTTACCTAATGGCTAAAGATGCTGAACATATTTTCATTTTCTTTTTTTGTGTACTCTGTGTTCATTTAAAGATGCTTATCAGGTCCATACTTAGTCATGCTAATAACTTAGAAAAACAAAAACTAATCAAACCGAAAGAAGGAAGAAAATAATAAAGATTAAAAAGATGGAGATAAATGAAATAGAGGATAAAACTAATGTTATAGGGTTACATAAGATTCAAAGTTTTTGCTTTGAAAAGATCAAAATTCACAAGCATTCACCTGGACTGAACAAGAAAGAAAAAAAAAAAAAAAAGAAGAAGACCCCAAATAATGTAATTAGATTTTAAAGTAGGGGATAACTATAGACCTTATAGAAAGAAAAGGAATCGTAAGAGAATATTATGAACAATGTGTGCAATGAATGAGATCGCCTAGGTGTAAAAGTCAAATTCAAGGCCAGTGAAGAATCAGCAGGCAAGCTGGCTCCAAGGGCCAAGTCGTCATCTTGCACAGTCAATGTGAAGTCGTTGTTCTGCGCCCCGACCCGCTGCCAGACGACGCTGGACTTGCACAGTGCGCCTATGCTCTGGTACTAACTCCCTGGCGAATCTGGAGTTCCCTCAGGACTATGTCCAGGAGGAGTCTCTGTTCAGTTTTGGGACTGGCTGGCGCCTTGTCTACGGTGAGGAAGCAACCTGTTAGAAGCCCCCACGGCCACAAGAGGGCGCCGAATCCTGCTTTCTGCCCCAGGCGATGCTCTTGCGTGTGGAGCCTCCCTGCTCCAGGATCCCTCAGAAATGAGCCTGGGAAGCATCTCCTCCGCAGGGGTCCAGCAGGCTCCCAGTCCGTGGTGAGAAAAAGGCCTGTTGGAGGTCCTGACGGCCGAGGAGGGCCCTTTGTCCCCAGATGCTCAGGGACGTTTCCTTAAGTAGGCTGTCCCAAGGATTTGTTCTTTCCTTATGTATTTCAGCAGGACTTGGAGAGGAAAAAAAAAATGACCATCTATTGCAGGTGGAGGTGGTTTCTTGGGAGAAATCCCCTGGACACTTGCAGAGAGAGGGACGTCCACAACTGAGGACAGAATGGACCAAGCACGAGACCTTCCCGTCGGATGAGCTGGGGACACCAGCTGTCCTGGGCTAGGAGCATAAGAGTCAGAGGGTGGTGGCCCATGTGTTTTTATAATTGGTGTTTAATTTTCTCCCCCACGTGAAAGCAGTTGAAAAATTATGGCGAATTGAAGTGGGTCCACTAAAACTCATGACTATGTTTTAGGTTTCAATATTGCATTTATATCAAAATCAGAATTCGGTATATTTACTTTCCTGGCTTTTATGAAAGCAAATAATATATTTTTTTCCAAAATATACTTATTAGTACTTCTTTTCAACTGACAGCAATTCTATGTTTGACTTTTGCTTATGACCCAGTGATGAACATTAATTACATAATTTTAAATTAATTTCCACTGGCTGAATTGTGTTTCATAGGACATCACTGGACATCACAGCGCTGGCTTCATGAAAGAAGGTTCCATTCATGAGTAATTGCTAGGGAGTTTAAAGAGACAAGACTCTTATTACCTTTAATACCAGCTCCAGGTCGGCTTCTCCTAGCTCCCGCCTCTAGCCACCTAATGAGGTGGCAAGGTTTACAGAAGAGAAGAAGAGAGGAAGAGAGGAAGAGGAATTGAGAGAGAGAGAGAGAGAGAGAGAGAGAGAGAGAGAGAGAGAGAGAGAGAGAGAGAGAAAGAAACACGCCAGGGAGCGGGCTTTTATTGGGGAACAAAAAATTCCAGGGAAAATTCCATCTAATGAAGGTTAAGGGGGGCAGCATCCCAAGGTTAGGGGCATGGATTGGGTCTTCAGGCAGTGGCCAGGCACGCCTCTGCACTGACAAGCCCTCAGACCTTGAGAAGGGTGGGGACTAGCTCTGACACAGCTGTGTCTAAGTGCCTCTCACCCAGTCAGGGAGGTAACTCAAATCACATGGGAGGATGGCCTCCCACAACCAACATTATTTTGAAATATATCAAGGCAACGTCTAATTCTGGATAATATTGTGCTGAACAAAATTTGTCAATCTTTTAGAAGATTAAAAAATGGTGATATTTTATACCAACTATTGCTATTTTATGATGCTTAAGGGTATTAAATGAAATTTGTATAGAATTTAAAATGCAAGCCAATCATGAATTTTGTAAATTAGATGGATTGGATGAGCTAAAATTTCCCCACTTAATATTTAAAATCTGAAGATACTCAGTTTAATTTTGTATATCTCTGGGCAGCGGTGAAATTGGGATGTCTGTTAACTCCTTTGAAAAATGATATATGCCTATCTCACAAATTAAGTGTAGGTTTCATTCTAGTATCATCATTGTTACTGTGTTCTTTTACATTTCTTCTTTGTTCATTTTTGAATTTGAAAAAATATGTCTTATAAAAGTTTGTCTTTAAACATACTTGCAAAGTTACTTTCACTAGTTGTAAGCAAGGGCATAGATCTAATAAAGAATGCAAATTTATTTTTGTCAGATTTTTATTGTAGTTCAAAAATTTATTTAACTTCTACTTCATTCAGAATGCCCTCCTGTATTGGATGGGTTGCATAGAAATTTCTACTCTATACAAATGGTGGCTTTCATTTCAGCCTAGTGAGTTTCCTTATTTCATATATCTATATATGAATATATAATATTTATTGTATATATTATAATATATACAATAAGTAAGATGTAGTATATTACATAGACATGAGAGTAGTGGATCAGTGTTAATTTTGGGGGGAAATACTCTGAATTTGCTCTGCTTCCTAGTGCCACAGAGACAGGGAAATCCCAGCCTATCATAATCGCTGAGTATTTCACACTATACTTCCCTGCCACAATGAAGTGAGTACCTTGTTCCATACTAAAACATCCCAATAAAATCACAGAGGACTGACGACAGAACAAGGACATCCAAACTCTGTGCAACCATGTCTGCTGACCTCTGATGAACACAGGTATGAACAGACTTACTTAATCCAGGCACAGGAAGAAAAGCAGAACTGACACTGGAGCCGTATTCTGCGGTCATGGAGAGTGAACTGAAAGAGATTCAAGTGTGGTGTGCAGCTTATTTGGAAGAGAGAGCTTTACAAGCAAATGCCCTTATCCACAGAGTTTGAGATGGGGCAGAAGTAAACAGTTTCAGGGAATTGAATGGAGGAGTAGTTTATGTGGGAAAATGTAAATTAAGCAATCCCACATTTCCACAGATGAGACATCAAAGAAGCCTAGGAAAAACACACTTCTTCCAAGAAGTTCATGTTCTAATTCTGTTTTGGTTCCCAGAAGAAGACTTAAAATACTCATTGGATTACAGTACGAAGAGGTTGCTGGTAATTTTAGCACTTCTATATTTTAGGTACTTTAGCCATGCCTTTTTTTATTGCTAAAATCCCTCAGGGAATACATTCCAAATAATATCTTTTTATTGCTAAAATTCTAAGCAATACATTTTTATTGCTAAAATCCCTCACGGGATATATTCCAAGATCCCCAGTGGATGGTTGAAAGTATAGATAGTACCAAATCCTATATACAAACACTGTAATACCACCACAGTTGATTGATAACCTATATGGCTATGAAATAGCTGAGTGGTTAACTTCTACACTGTTGATATATGGGACAATAGAATAATTCACAGCATAGGCAAGATGGAGTGGGGTGGTGTGAAATTTAATCCTGATACTTGGATCAGTGAGAAAGTTAAAAATTACAAATTGTTTATTCTATAATTTAACATTTACTATTTTTGGACCACACTTTGCCATTGAGAACTGAAACCACAGAAAAAGAGAAATCTCATGTAAGAGGGGATTGAGATATATGTATACACACATATGTATACACACATATATATTATGAGACAATAATTAATTTTGTTTTATGGAAAAATAAATTGAGAATGTGAAATAACAAAATTCAAATGAACAGATATTTTGGTTTCAAGGTGCAGAAGTCCTATGAAGTTTGATGATGAGACTTTCCAGCTCTAATAGCTGTTTGGTCCATATAACAACCTGAAGTGTGAATGAGTGGGATTGACCATACTAGTTAACTACTGACATTTTCTTCTCAGGAGCTCACATCCAGTATATGTTTTCTATTGCTAGTCTGCAATTTCTGATCATTCAGAACCTTTTTACTTGGTATATAGTCAGAGGGATTCTGCAGTAGGACATTATTTTGTTTTTAAAATATTTTTTTAGTAGTGGGTGGACACAATACCTTTATTTTATTTATTTATATGTGGTGTTGAGGCTCAAGCCCTCAGGGTTTGATCAGGGCCTCACATGTGCTAGGTGAGTACTGCTGAGCCACAACCCCAGCCCACGACATTGTTTTAACAGAGATGCAATAAGGATGAATTGTACATTTTGAACAAATCAATTTACCTTGTCCAATTGCAGACTGCATATATTCTCATATAAAGTTGGAGGTATGGCTTTTCACATGTTTCCAGTTCTAAGGATCACACATGCTTCCAAACAGGAAAGAGATAAAAGAACAACAACAATAATAACCATGGGTCAGTAAGGCAGCAAGGTTTTCAAATAAGGCATCAATAAAGAAACCACTATGCATAACATTTAAAGTGGTGTGCAGTGTTTCCAAGCTACTGTGGTTATCTTGTGATGCTCAGAATTCTCTATCCCCAGCAATCTGTGCTCAAGGTCAAGACTGTTATTGTTCTGCACAGAACTTCCTCAGGCTGGGTATTACCATAGCTCCTGGGTAATCTCATCCTGCACCTTTGCACAGAAAGTTCCCCCAGCAAAAGCACAGCCATAGCTCCAAGGTAGTCAAAGACCATACTCCAAATCACTGCTCTCTTCAGTAGTGTAGTCCAATGCCATTCTCATCTGTTCTTTCAGAACAACAAAAGTGAGAGACTTTAATCTTCACTCTCAAGTAGTTCTGGCTTTTTGATAGAAATGGAGAAAACATCAAGCTCCTGGGAAAGTTTGCTTTTCAAAATACATGAGGCAATAGAAATATCATAGAACATAAAAAATAAGGCCGGGATATGTCATTCCAGAAAAAGAAATACTGAGAGTTTTTTTATTTAAAAAAATTTTTTGGGGGGGAGACAGGGTTTTGCTAATTTGCTTTAGGCCTTGCTAAGTTGCTAAGGCTGGCTTTGAACTTGTGATTCTCCTACCTCAGCTGCCCAAGCTACTGGGATTATAGGCATGCTCCACTGTACCCAGCTAAATACTGAATTATGATTGAAAAGGATCCCAGCAATCATCTTGGCCTCTTCCCTTGCCTTGTGGAGAACAAACTTCCTGAGCAGAGGTTCACTGTGGGAGCTTACCAGGTCCTGGATCTGTGAAGGCAGAGAGCTGGTGGAGGTTTATTCTAACTTGAATATTCTGTGAGGAAGAATCACAAACCTTCTCCCTTCATTACTATCTAAGGCTCGTTTACACACTCAAGTGGGAGACTCATGTCTTCTGACCCTCAGGAAGATACCTTAATGATCTGGCTGAAGGTTCTGATGTTTTCATAACAAATCTATGAATCACGGACAGGTCAGAGCTTAACTCTCTCTGGAACTCACAGCCAATGACTAGGTCTTCTAAGATGTACCACAGGGAATGGTTCATATTTTAAGCACAGATTAAGAATTAAAATAAGAACCCGTTTTGGATAGCAGCACTGGTCCTGCTCTTTTAAGTAGTTTTTTTAAAAAAGCTTCAGTCTTTATATACTCTGACTTCCACTTGAAACCACACTTACACATCTCGAAAGGAAGCAGAAAGTTAATCAGAACTCCCAGCTTAATTCCCTTCTGTGGACCTGGCTTCACTGTACCTGCTGGTCCCTGGAATAGTCCTACCCATTGAGCAATGCACCATGGGAGGCCAGGCCACAGCATTCCACCTCTCAACTGGTTCTATTAGTCCTCTACAAAAACTATAGGTCAAAAACAGTTCTCACATACAGATGTAGTTACTTCTATTTTGTGTATGCAGGTTTACCTAATAGATAAGTCCTTTTAAAAAATGAGACCCTTCGTATGGACATCCTAAATACATCAATGTGTTTTTGTTATGTAACTGTTTCCTTGGCTTCTTTTCCTCTGGGGACATAAACTCACTTTAGCAACTGCTCTATGTTCTCTGTTACCCCTGGACCAGATTTGGCCATCCATGCCCGTTTCATGTTTGTTAGTGAAGGACGTTCAGGATGTAGAATAGACAGGTTGACTGTGGGGAATGGACCAAGAGGACACATTCTGTATAAGCTATAAGGGATTTACAGCAGCAGAAGCAGCAAGTGTGTGTGTCCAGTAGAACTGAATCATGCCCAGGTGAAAGGAGAGCTTCAGCCAGAGCCAAAAAGGGGCAAGCTACCCCTAGCAGCACCCATCCCCAAATCATGCCCCAAACCACTATTGTGACCTGTCAATTGAAATAAAATCAACCCAGTTTAGAACAAATCACTTTTATTTGGGACTAATTAGGATTGCAGTCTAGGAAAATAGGTCCATACAATCTTAAAAATATACTCTAATGTTTAATGATGTGGTAGTGGTATTTACAGCATTAAGCCATGAGAAAGAGAGGCTTTGGAAATGACACAATTTATTATTCAGGAATTATGATTGGTGCTGGTAAATGTTCAACTGTCTTATAAGAAATGGATTTGGTGCAGTATCAGTCTCTGATTCCTTTAAACTGCTCTGCCAATGACATATATGAACACGTGTAATCTCTACTTCTTATGCCCAGAGGTAAGGAAACTTCTGACATCTAGTAAAGCCTTTATCTTGACTACCTGTCTGGGAGGGAGATGCTTTCTTTTTTCTTTCTACTTAATGAATTTGAAACCCTTTTCTAGGGAGAATTTATCAGGACTCATCCTTGAAATAGTACTGAGAAGAGAATAGCATCCTCTGACTTCTGGGAGCTGGCCTGGGCCCACTGGCTGGACTTGCTAGATCAAGGGTTGGCACTCATGACTAAGTCTTGGGGCTATCCTGTGGGATCTAACAATCTCACAGGCTCTCTACAGAAGACAATGTCACTTGATGATCTTGATGGATCAGACCAAAAGACATACCATTGTGTATGCAAGTCTGAAAACAGACAGAATAGGGACATGTCCACAGTACAGAAGTGACTAATCACCCTTCTACTCTCATTGGTGCAGCTGTTACACGCTTAATTTATCTGTTCTCCCGGCATTGAATATAGGGTTTTTTTTTCCTATTTCCAAATAACATTGCTTTGAGCAAGACAATGGTAGGTTTGAGGGCAGCTCTAGCAACTCAGAGAGATCCTCAGCCACTGACCAAGAATCTGTCTCAAAATTCAAAAGAAAAAGGATGAGGGATATAGTCCAGTGGTAAAGTGCCCCTGGATTCAACCCCCAGTACCAAAACAATAAAAATAAAAAATAATAAACTTAGACCTGTGTGGTTTTTACTCTGCTAAGAAAACTTCAGTGGTTCCTTCCAACGTAATGTGGCCAAAGAGAAATAAGACTGCACTGATTTGAAAAATGCAGATGAGGTATATCCCAGGGGTAAAATGATGAGGGAACCTTTCACCTTCAGACTGTGTATGTCTTTTCCTATCAAATGAGTCTCCTGGAGGCAGCATATTGTTGGGTCTTTTTAAAAAAAATCCAATCTGCTAGCCTATGTCTTTTGATTGGTGAGTTTAAGCCATTAACATTCAGGGTTATTATTGAGACATTGTTTGTATTACAAGCCATATTTGCTTATTTTTGTTGTTTAATTTGATTTGATTTCCCTCTTTGATAAGCTTTTCCTTTAGGGTGCTACCTCCCTCTGCTGATTTTCATTGCTGTTTTTCATTTCCTCTTCATGGAATATTTTTCCAAGGATGTTTTGTAGTGCCAGTTTACTAGCTATAAATTCTTTTAACTTTTGTTTATCATGGCAGGTTTTTATTTCATCTTCAAATCTAAAGCTTAATTTTGCTGGATACAAGATTCTTTGTTGGCACCCATTATCTTTCAGAGCTCGATATATGTTGTTCCAGGATCTTCTAGCTTTCAGGGTCTGTGTTGAAAAAATCTGCCATTATCCTAATTGGTTTTCCCCTATATGTAATCTGATTCCTTTTTCTCATGGCTTTTAAAATTCTCTCCTTATTCTGTACATTGGGCATTTTTATTATAATATGCCTTGGTGTGGATCTGTTGTGATTTTGTACATTTGGCATCCTGTAGGATTCTTGAATCTGGATTTCCAATTCATTCTTCGTGTTTGGAAAGTTTTCTGACATTATTTCATTGAATTGATGGTTCATTCCTTTGGCTTGGACCTCTATGCCTTCCTCTATCCCAATAACTCTTAAATTTGGTCTCTTTTGCTATCACATATTTCTTGAATATTCTGCTCATGGTTTCTTACCTTTATCACTGTATGGTCTATGTTCTTTTCCAGATTATATATTTTATCTTCACTGTCAGATGTCCTATCTTCCAAGTGGTCTGTTCTGTTAGCGATGCTTTCATTTGAGCTTTTAATTTGGTTTATTATTTCTTTCATTTCAAGGATTTCTGTTTTTTTTTTTAGAACCTCTATCTCCCTGTTGAGGTGATTTTTTGCTTCTTGGATTTGTTTATGTAGCTCCTTGTCGAAGTGATCTTTCACTGCCTGTATTTGCTCTCTTATATCTTCCTTGAGTTCACAGAAAATTTTAACCATGTATATTCTGAAATCTTTCTCTGTCATTTTTTTTTCTGCTATGGCTGCCAATGATTCTCATGATGTGGTGTCTTGATTTGTTTGTGGTACTTTCTTCCCTTGTCTTTTCATGTTGCTCTTGTGTCTTCCTTTCCAGCTCTGTGGATCTGGTGCCTTATTGTTTTTACCCTATAGGTTTGTAGTGCTCTTGTAGGTTCCAAGATCCCTGCTTTGTGGGGAAGGACAATGTTAACAGATCCCAATATCAGCAATACATCACTTATGAACAATTTGTTGTTATTAAGATATTTACAGTTTAGTCTCAATGTACAGAGATGTTGGATTCAATTATTATCTACAATATAATCAGTAATTTTGTAAAAAGCTTTATAGTTTCTGACAGTGGACAATGAACTGGGGGTGGACATAGGAGGAAGGATGTGAGGATATAGAGTTAATAAATCTTAGGAAATGTGAAAGAGAAATCTAATGAAGAGGGTTAGTAGCAAGAGAATAGATAGGAAGTAATTTAGGGTAGACAAGTACATGGGAAGACAGTAGAGCACATAAAACAAACACACATATATATTAAGAAAAACACAGGATGTAAAAATAGTAAAATTTGGAGGGGGAAAGAAAAATGGAAGAAGAGGGAAAAAAGGGCATAAACAACACCTCTATATTATTCAGATGACTCAATTCTCAAAATCCTATTTCATGCAAAGTTCTTGGTTTCACATATGTTGGGGATGTGAGGGCTGGAGGGGGAAAGAAGAGAAAGAGAAAAAAAAACTCAAAAGAAGAAACCAGGGTTGTTGCTAGTTTTAGAGATCTGTTTCTTTCCTGCTTTTCTTCTTATCCAATAGGTGGGGTTGTCTGTTTTAAACTGGTGCCTCTGCCCTCAGGATGGTGTAGGTAACCAGGCTGGGAAGACTGGTCCTGGTGTAGGGCATCTGGAAGTGGGGAGTGCCACCTGCCAGTCCCTGCAGAGAGATTGCACTTCATGGGTCTAGTCTCTTTTGGGGACCACTCCTCTGACTTGAGCGCCTGGTATTATCTCTCTCTCTTGCCTAGATATTTCCCAGCTCCTGGTCTCTCTGTTAGGCTCCAAATTCTAGTCCCATCCCCTCTCTCACTTAGCGTTTCCCCATTACGGGACCTCTCACACCCAGGCTCACACCAGGTGGGCGGCACCCTGGTCGCACTGCACACCTGCCCAACTGAGAGCTGTTTCTGTGTTGAGTGGTCACTGTGCCAAGTTATCACCTGCTGGGGCAGGGCGAGTTGGATACCTGGTACCTGGCCAATGGAGATCCCATCTGGGAGCTGCCCCCACCAAATATGTCAAGGAATGTTATCTAAGATGGATTCAGTCTGCTTCCAGTGCTGGGGTGTCTGGTGAGGTAGGGGGAACCAGGCAATGGCGTTGTGCTGTGGGTAGGCAGTAGCTGAGTGACCTGTGTGGGAGCAGATCACAGTCTGGAGTTCTGAAGAGGTGCTGATCGGTGATTCTGCTAAGATGCTTGTGAGCCGTGCATGAGTTAGAACTGCAAGATTTGGGTTTAGGGAGCCAGGAATCCGGAGTCCTACTTGAGCGCTGAGGCTCGGAGCCCTGCATGGGGGTCACATCGCTGATGATTTCTGCAGAAATCAGCTGTATAGGGGTCCTCCAACACTCTCAGAGATGCAGTATTCTGACTAGGTGAGATCTGTGTCATGGAGTGTCACAGAATCCTGCCTCCCTCTGGCCTGCTCTCTTGGAATTCCACTTGTTTTCTTTGCTGTGCTGCGGGTCAAAGCCAGGGCCTCATCCATGCCAGGAAGTACTACATCCAGAGCTACACACAGAGCCACCCTCCTTGCTCTCTTTGGGATGGCCCAGATTAAGCAGAATCCCTGGGCACCTTACGGACACCCGAAACCTAAAATCCTGTCATCTTTCCCCTTCCATACTCTGGGTCTTGATCATGGTACATGGAGATGGGCTACCCCTGTTCCATGGAAAAGATGTCTCCAGCCTCTTTCTTTTTCTCCATGTCACCTCCTGGGCTCCACGTTTTCTTTGACCTACACTCTGGTCCCCATATGAGGTGTCAGTGTGTGTACCAGTGCGTGTGCCTATTGGGGTGCTGAGAGGAAATGTTCTCACATGAGAAAGGTAAGCAGGGTTCCCCATGTTCTTGGGAGTTATACTCCCACAGGAAATTCATGGCAGTTGACTGAGTCCTGATGTAGGAAGTCAGGACCCTGCCTTCTCCTCTGGAGTCTGTCCTCTACCCTGGGCCAGTATGTGCCTGTCACTGGGCCTTTGTTTCCCAAGAGTCCAACTAAATGTTAAGAGTATAACTAACACAGAGGACATTCTGGTAGCTGCTGCATAGTTCTCCAGGCTGGGTGGGGTTGGGCAGGGAGGTTCTTCAGGGTTCCATATTATTGTCTTCCCAGGATGGATGCAGTAGAACCCTGCTTGGTGCAGCCCGGCCTTGTGTTCACATGGTGTGTGATGCCTGTGGCCTGTGCATGGAAACAGTGCCACAGAGCACTTGCCCAAGGCTTCATCATTTCTGAAGTGTGAGCCGCTCTTTGTCTTATTCCACAGTGCCAGAATGTTTAATCAGCCTCTCTTAGCCACATGAATGTGGAGGGAGGGTTGGCTCCCCAAAGCAAATGTGACGTGCTCTATTAGAATGGGCTTGGATGGTAGCCAAGTAAAGGCACCAGATCCTCAGAAACATGCATGGCATCCCCAGCCCTGCCTCCTGATCAGAAAGGAATGTGTAGTTCCCAGAGGAGGGAAGGGTCTGCTTTGAGTTTATACAGTGATTCAAGGAAAAGTTGGGGTCTCAGTTGGGATTATATTTGTCCCCACACTAGAACTTCCACAACTCCCAGCATCGTAGGAGCACAGCTGGTGCTCCATAATGACCTGGACTGCACCTGTGCAGTCACCTCACTATCTTTCTGTCTCAGCCTCTCTGAGTCTGTCCCTGGACCCAGATGTTGCATTTCAGAGGGTTAGAGGGGGAAAGGGAAGGACAGAGTGCCACACAGCTGTGTTGGCTTCACTCAATCTGCTCACCAAGTCCCTGCATTTCTTCTGCTCACATCTGATCCGCTTGAGCTGTGGTCACTCTTGGCTTTAAAGAGGTGAGGAATGACAGCCTTTTAGTTTCATAAAGTGCTTGCCCTATAAACCATGTCTTTGTCCTGCAGCAATAGACAAAGTGAAAAGCATGTGTTTAAGAGCAGAAGCTTTCCTTCCTAAACCCCAAGATGAAGGGGAGGAGGTGGAGTTTTTCAGGGGTGCTGGGCACTGGTTTCTTGTTACCAAACCAGGCCTGTCATGCCTTCTCACAGTATGCCCATCCTAGAGACAAAGCATTTTGCAAATGAGAAATAACTTTTTTTTACAAGGCAGCCAAGTGTGAAGATGGGAGTCTCAAATGTCAAATCTGCCTCCCTGAGGCTAGGCTTCAGGGTCATTTATGGAATGAAGGAGTAGGTGGTAGTGATTGGAGATGAAGCAGTCAGTGGTCTATGCATGCACAGTCTACACTGATGGCTCTTCATGAGTCATATTTTCAGAACAGGGTGGTGTCAGCTTGAGGTGAGGGTGGAGTTTTTAGGCTTCTGACATCAGAGTCACTTGTTAGACACTTTTAGATCCAAATGAAGAGTCGGTGGTTTTGATAGATGTGGTCTTCACATCCCTGGAAAGAGACCTACTTATGGTCAAGACTCACACATTGGAGACTCTTAACATATTGCTCAGTGGGTGGACATCCCAAAGGAGTGATTTTTAAGTGAACTAAAAGCCAGTAATTTGAAGCATGTGAAGCTGGAGGGTTTACTTGGGGTTTTCTTGGCGCCATGTCCACCACAGCCTCTCTTTTGTTGATGGTTCTTTATTCCCAGGGAGAGGGGCAAATTCTGGGCTCTACCCCAGGACACTTGAGTGAGAAACCTGCCTTCAGTTCCTCAGAGCCTCTGTGTGGTCTTTCATCTGCTGTGTTCCAAACGGAGCTGGGATAAAATCCCCACCTTCCCTCATTTGGGGTGGAGAAGCGGAGGATGGTGGAGGCCTTCGTGATTAGAGCATATTCCTAGACTTGCTCAAAATCAAATCTCTGAGATTAAGGAAGTAAAATGCTTTGACTCTAAGACTCCCATGGTCAATATCACTAAGGAGGATATTGCATGCCGAATAAAACTGATCACGGTTCAACTTTCACGTGTAATACTGATTGTTTAAAAACTATTAATGGATAAATACTTTTAAAATATTTTATTATTCATTATTTGATCCAGGGCACTTAAAAAAGCATAAATAATATTCCTAAGTAAATCTTTAAGGGTCAGAATCTATAATAAATATAATGTGGACAAGATATCAAGTTATTTACATCAAATACAATTGATAAAAATACTTTCATCAGGGTGGATCCAAGATGGTGGGCTAGAGAGAGGTTGCATTCTGTGTTGCTCCAGGACCTAGAATACAGGACTCCCGGCCACTTGTCCATGCAGAATCGCTGCTGGGTACCTGGGTAAGACCAATGACATTAGCACCCACGCAGGTCTCCTGGCCACCCACCCTGCACAAGAATATTGGTCTCTGCTCCCACTCAGGACACTGGGCCAAAGCCCATGCACAGGAACTCCAGCCACCACACCCATGTGGACCACCATCTACCAACATGGGACTCCCCTCCCGCCACACCCATGTGGACCACCATCTACCAACGTGGTCACCTCCATCTTGGGTCACTGCAACCTCTGCCACAGTCAGAGGCTGGGTGTGGACACAGGGAATGATACTTCAATGGGCACAAGTAATCCACTTGGGATGGTGTTAATGGTGGACAAACAGTTCTGAAAAGAGCTGTAGATGATGGCTGCACAATGCACTTAGTGACATAGAAACGAACACTTAAAAATGATGAAGACAATTTCATGTTATGTATATTTTAACACAATAAAAAAGCAGAAGATTAACTCAGTAGATGAGAATTGATGAAGGGGGCTCCAGGGACGACTGAATTGAAGGACAATCCCATGACTTTCCTGGTCACCTTTGGATGAAGAATGCTCTCCCAGGCTCTCACTGCAACACCTATTCCATATAATAATCAAAGCCCGGAGCTTGACTTCAAGTTGAGCCTTCATCTTTCCTGGTCTTATATATCCCTTTTTCTCCCCACAGGTGCTAACCGGGTCTCTGATCCCTTCAGAGTCAGTGCAGAGCCAGAGAGGAAAAGGAAGAGTTCAGGAAATGTCTTCACAATCAGCGCTATCTTCAGCAAGCCTCCTTTTCTTTGGGACTGAGGTGGCATCTTCAGAGACACCTGCACACCTGAGGATTTCTCACCTCCAGGTCTATCTTGGATTTATTAAGGTAAAGATCACATGTAAATTTCACCATCTCTCCATTTTATTGTATACAATTCAGTGGCATTTAGTATACTTGTAAAACCATCACCACCAACTAGTCCAGAGGATGGTTCAGCCCCTGTCACAGAAGTATAAAGCTGTTCATCAGGAGGCACCAACAAGTCATACCAGACAGCCCAGAGTAGGTCCACCATTCTCCCCGGGAGTTTGCTCACTGGGGGAATGCTTCCCTGTATATTTCCATGTTCTGAATACCTACAGCTCCCCTTTTTTGTTTTTTTAAGGCCTTTTGTATGAATAATATCTGTTTTCTTCTTAAAGCTGTCAGGGGCAAAAAATAGGGCAGGCATTGACAACAACAAGCGTAACATAGCAATCTCAATAGCAGTAAACATCAACCTATGAATAATTGTTTGACCCAGATGAAACTGGTAACCACGAAGTTAGCCAATCCAACAAGTCTAAACCTCCATCATCTTGTGGGACCTTATTAATGATATCTTTAAGGTAATCTAACTGCCTTGAAATAGAATTACTGTTATCACTTAAATTGAAGCAACACATATGATTAAACTCCTGACATCCTTTATGATGTAATGATAACAGATAATCAATTGCAGCCCAAGAATGGCTTGACAATGTTATTTTTGTTCTTCATTAAGCATATTAATGGCCATGGAGGTATGATTTATACTTTTTACTATAGCATAGGCAAGGTTCATAGTGGTTTTGTAAGCCCTGAGAGTTAATCCAGGGATATCCACTAAGGAGAATGTCAATGTCAAATTCTGCCTTAGAGAGAAGGTTCACAGAATCATCACAGTTTTTATCAAGGGGAATAAACCTTTTATGAATATGTTGTGCAGCATGGTGGCCTATTAAATTCTGCGGGGATGGTAAGAACACAGTTAGTCTGATAAGACACAATGGGTACCATGAGACATTTTTGGAGGGATATAACAATCTCAACCAAGCAAGTCCAGAAATTATAATAGGTTCTAGAAATCCAGGAGTCTGACTGTACTGAATTTCCCACATCTGGAGTACAACAAAGGATCAACATTATTATTAAGGCCAAAGCATTTACAGAGTTTTGTGTGCGTTTAGCAATCAAAGTAGTGACTAAGTTTTCCGGAGTACATTTGAACCCCATTTGAGCCAACAGCTGTTGAGCTAAGGCTGTTAATGATTTTATATCCCCCCAAGTTACTGGAAGTCTAGTATCTTGGGATCCTCTTTTAATGTGTCTTCTCTTTCGAGGAGAGTGATCATTGTCCTCTTGTTTGGTGGGACCCTCCTCATCCAAGATTAAATGAAACTTGGGAATCAGGTTGTGAAGTCCCTGATGTCCATTCATAATTAATAGATCTCATGCATTGAGCTGGAGTCCAAAGGGGACCTGTTGTTGTAAGCATAGCAGTCTATCCTTTTCCCGATGTGACCAGGGGCATAGGTTCTTGTCATCTTGTGTCCAGTGAAACCCTATATTTTATATAAATTTTTGGTAATGACTGTTTGGGAATAAAATGTCTATCCAAAGCAGATGACCCATTGTGACTGATAATTTTGTATTGCATATTGAGTGCATTAACGGTAAATAAAACAATATTTGAAGCACTATTAATATGAGAGAGGCTAGGCTAGATCCCCTTGTTTGTTTTTGTTTGAAAAGGCAAGTTTTAAGAGTACCCTGCACGTGTTCCACCAAAGCTCACCTAGTAGGATTATGAGGAATTTTATGATTTAAAATTATATCTCATTGATTACAAAATTGTGCAAAAGTACAAGATGTCTATGCAGGGGCATTATCTGTTTTTCAATGAATTGGCTTGCCCATGGTGGCAAAACAAAGCAACTAATGAGAAATGCAAGCAGATACCTTTATAGACCTATGGGCATTAGCCCAAATGAACCCAGAATGGGTATCAATGGAAACATGCAGAAAGGAGCAAGGATGAAAAGGAGGGAAATGGCTAATATCCATTTGCCAAAGAGCATTGGAATGTAGGCCTCGTGGATTCACAGATTCACAGCACCCACGCAGGTCTCCCGGCCACCCACCCTGCACAAGAATATTGGTCTCTGCTCCCACTCAGGACACTGGGCCATAGCAGGGGCCTGAAAGGGTACACAGTGAGAACAGTTGTTGACTATAGCACGAGCCTGTTGAAAAGAGATGGAAAACATTTCATTAGTGATCAAGCATTTTGATGAAAAAAAAAATCCATGGGATTCCATAGCATCTGAAAACAAAGGATAAAAGGATTTCATAGCTTCATCTGCATGAGTGTTACCCTCCATCAAAGGTCCAGGAATCTTGGGGTGACTGTGTATATAAGAGAGGGAGATAGGACTTGTAAGATGCTGTAAAAAGTTTAAAGGGTTAAAAAAAAGGGACAGTAAATTGGAAACCAAATGAGGGTATAACACAGCTGTAAAAATATGAGGAACAAGTTTAGTTATATATTGAGAATCTATAATAATATTTAGAGTAGTAGAAAATAATCTTAGTGCCAGGATAATGGCAGCTAACTCAGCTTGCTGTGGTGAAATTTGAGGTGGGTCTAATAGTCCATTTATCATTAATAAAAGCAGACATTACTCCTCTTTGTTTACCTCCATCTGTATACACCATGATTTCATCTACGAGAGGAACAGTAGAAATTAAGAAAAAGGGACATGATTAAGGAACCTGATATAAACAAAGAGAATTGGCCATCAGAAGGCATGTGAAAAACAACAGGTGCTAAAAAAATCTGTTAATGCAACTTGATAATAGAGGAAGAACTGTAAGTATTGGAGATATAAAGTGTTTTTTTTATAAGTAAGGTATAAAACACAAATGTCTGTGCCTGTTAAGGAACCTTGCAAATCTTTGACCAGTTTCCCCATATGGTTGAATATAAGTAATGATTTGTTGTGGATTGGAAGGGGCAGAACATGGTAGGCACAGGGATGTTTTGGACACTTGTTTATTTTTGTTTTCTTTGCCCCTACCGGGATGGCCTCCTGAGGCCATGCATGAAGCTATACCATAAAAGTATTTATTACCATGACATTAGTATTTGTGTGCGATAAGCATGTAATTGACTGCTCATTAAAGCAAAAAGTTAAACTTAGGTCTACTTTCAGTAGTTGACAAACAAGTTCCAGTAGTAGTAGTAGTAGTGTCAAGGTTTGTATTTGTACTTTCACTTAGAAGTTCTTGCTGGGGTTTGAACCTAGGGCCTTGTTCGTGTGAAGGAAGCACCTGCTAACTGAGCTATGTCTCCAGGAGTTTCCAGGAGTCCTCACTTAAATATTTCCAGTAGCAATCAAATCTATTCCAGTGCTCCCTCTAGTGGCATGAAAGGATTTGTGGGATGAAGTTGAGAAGGCTTTTTTTGTACTGGAAATGCTTGTGTCATGGGATCCTGACCCCTCCTCTGAGAGACCAATTCCCCCCTTTTGTCCTGGCTCAGGGGGTTTTAAGGTAGTGGCAAGCAAGGCAGCTTTATGAGTTACCATTTTAACTAATGTTTTCCAATCATTAGGAACCAGGGCACAACCCATTTCCAACACTTCAATCATTTTTAGAGTAAAATTACTATTCACACCACTTTCTAAAACAGTACACTGTAACTCTTTAAAAACTGCACAAAGTAACTGCTCATGCTCGGGCCGACCAGTGAAATTCAACCCAATGCAACAGCCAGCAAACTATGAAACTCCCCTTCCTCCACAGCTTGTCCCAAACACTCAGTTAACTAGGATCCTGCTGGGGGCAGTATAGCTGCCACAGCCACCCGTATGGGGACAAAGGCAGTAAATCCCTCTTGGAAGCCGCGCATCTGGGAGTGTCTAGAGCAGCTTCAGGCAGCAGCCCGTGCTGCTGAGGTGGCTACAGCTGCTCTTTCAAAGAAACTGAAGGCCTGGGCACAGAAAGAGACTGACAGACTGAGAAACTGAGCCTTTTATCGAACACATCTCTACAAAGAAACCAAGCATATAATACCAGTACAGAAGCTCGTGGCTCCTCATGAAGCATTTCACCCATCTTTCAAAAATTTTGACCCACTTTCTGGATAAAAAGGACAGCAAGAGCTTATCTCTGTCAGCAAGGCAGTAAGATTAGTGTCACTTACAGTATGTCCAGCCTTGAGAAGTAGGAAGGAAAGTTCAGCCGATGACACCATTGAACATCAGATAGAGAATTACCCATAGCTTACTGATTAGGGATGGTACCAGCTGGTGAAAGACTCATGTCTAGGGCCTGGGGATATAGTTCAGTTGGTAGAGTGCTTGCCTTGTATACAAGAGGCCCTGGGTTCAATCCCCCGCACTACAAGAAAAACACTCATGTCTAAAGCCCACTCCAGGGGTAAGCTTCCCCCTTCCCCTGTTACCTGTCTGAGTGGGTCTCTACCAGGGCTGATTTTGTTGTCCCAAACTGCCTGTGGACTGGGAGGCCATGTGGGGAGAGAACTTTTCTCATGTCCCAAAGTTGGGTGCCATTTGTTATGAATCTTCTTGTGCAGAAACCTGTAAAGAAGTGAACAGAAAAGAGAGAGTCAGAGGAAAGAAGACAAAGTGGCTTCCTCTCTGTGTGGTCACATTTATTTTATCCCCAAATTACATGGCTCCTATTACCATGACTACTTAGTATTTCTTTAACCCCCAAGTGTTAGCTAATCAAGATAAGGTACAGGTTAATACAAACACAGAGCCCCTTCTCCCCAAGGACGTCACTATAGAAACTAGATAGCCCACCTACATAGTTATCTTCAGCTTCAGGGGGAAACTGCTGGGCATGCAAATTGTGGAAATCAGAGCACCAGTTACCCACCAGGAGTTTGCTCACCAGGGAAACACTTCCCTGAATATTTCCACGGTCAGAATACTGACAAGCCATTGCTCCTTTGGAGACACTGGCTAGGAGGAGAAAGAAAATGCCTATAAGAACAGTTCCTGGCTCTGGTACCTCTTTCTTATTCCCTGGACCCGAGAAGTCTGGTGCACCAACCTGGGGCTCTTCCTCAACTTTCTCCCTCTGGTTGGTCTGCTTCTGCTCTTTCATGTTTCTTCCTAGCTTAGCTCTTTACCTCTGCCAGGAATGAGGCTATTTTTAACCTGGTTAAGTTTGCTTCTCATTCTTAGGTCCAGCTCAGCGGTTTCAAAAGTATTAATGCCATTCCTGAATTTCCCAGACAAAATTGATGATCCTCTGCCCTGTTCAAGAAACAAGAATACAGCTGGTCTTGAAAACAACTTGGGCCTATTACTCAGTTCAGTTAGGAAAAACACCATGGACAACAGTGGGATCATCTTAGCAAGGGGAAAAGATTTCTCTGATAGGATTTGAAATTGTGTTAACAAGTTTGGGGGAGAGTTCAAGGAAGAGGAGTTTTCTTCTGGAGTGCATGCTGTCAGGAAGCAGAGAATTCTTAGTGTGATCTTACATCTTGTCTAGAAGAGAGAGGACTAGAATAAGGTGAATGTGGAATAGAAGAAAAGCAGCAATGACTTACAGTTAACCTGGTTAGAGGATGCTGGTGACTTCTTTGAATAAAATTATGTCCAGGTTTTAACTGTGTCAGACATTATTACAGAATAGTTTTTTTTTTTTTATGGAGGGGAGGGGGGTACCAGGGATTGAACTCAGGGGCACTCGACCACTGAGCCACATCCCCAGCCCAATTTTGTATTTTATTTAGAGACAGGGTCTCACTGAGTTGCTTAGTGCCTCTCTTTTGCTGAGGCTGGCTTTGAACTTGTGATGCCCCTGCCTCAGCCTCCTTAGCCACTGGGATTACAGATGTGCGCCACTGCGCCTGACCAGAATAGGGTTTTATTTTGGTTGGTTTTGTTTGTGTTTTAATTTTGTTTTTCCTGATCACTTGTGCTTTCACACTTGTTGGGTACTGATGCTCTGTGAAACTGTTTATGTTTCACAGAGACAACCTGGGGTACCTTCCTATCTCTGTTGGGAGCTGCCTTGGACAGGAGCTGTGAACACACCTTCAAGTCCTGGACTGGCATGGTGTTGCACCCTGTAGTGCAATTGGACTTGACCTCCACTCGGATAAGAAAGGTGCAGCTCTGGGAGTGGGCGTCACCCGATGGGGTTGAATGACACCTACCTGTTTGTCATAACCCTACCCTTTGCCCGTTTTTTTGGATAGAATGTTCCATGGAACAGCCTCCCCAATAAAACCGAGGTTCAAGGCATGTCTCTTTCTTGTCTGCCTTGCCTCCTTTGTGGAAGCTGGGCCAGAAGAGCTGTTACAGAACCCAAAGAAAAAGGTATTTCTCTGTCTTTGTGTGATTATTTCATGCCAGCCCAGTTCTCCTGGAGTGACTCTGGCTGGTTTAGTCATGGGTCATGACATATCTCTGTGAGTGTCAGCTTGGGGTCTAAATCCAGCATGTGTTTTGTCCATGTAAGAGTAGAAGAAATGCACCGACACAAGTCCCTGTAAGTAAAAATGCCCTGTAATCATTGAGGCAGAGAAGGAAGTGAAGCCACTACAAGGCAAGAGGCACCAAGCATGGCTAGCAACCAGAAGAGGCTAGAAATTAATGAAGGGTTCTCCCTTGGAGACCCTCCAGGGAGAATGACCATGCTGAAACCTTGATTTTTGACTTAGAGCTTCCAGAACATCAAGGGAATAGACTTGTTTGTTTTTAACTATCCAGTTTGTGGACCTTTGTTTAGGCAGCCCTAAGAAGGTCATATAAGTACCTACTATATGTTAGGTCCTGGAGTCAATGGTGGAGAAGATATAAGACCCTTGTCCTTAAGAGCTCAGTCTAGTTGGGGAGATAGACTTGCCCTTCCCACTCCCTGCTGTGAAGAGAACACTTTTCCCCAGACACTGCCTGGTCAGGATTTACTCAGCTTGGCATTCAAGGCCCCCACTGACCACCACCCTGCCAGCCTTTCTGCTTTCACACTCCTTCTTCCCATTTGCAGTTAGAGCTTCAGAAACATTGAACTCTTTCTGAGTCACTGCACAGGCCACACTGCTCAGTGCCTTCCCTGATGAACAATGGTAAAGTTCTGCACTCATCTCCCCTCTAGGCTGCAAGAACTAGATATTATGGGTTTTAAAAATATTTTCTTTCAGTGCTAGTGATCAAACCTAGGGCCTTATACATGCTAGGCAAGTAGTCTACCACTAAGATGTATCCCCAAACCCCATCACTGTAGATTTTCAAAATCACTCTACTGCTTAGCAAAGTGCCTGGCAACAGTGCATAAAGACTACTGAAGAAAATGAGGTTGAAACAAATCTAAGCTGGGCATGGTGACCCACATCTACAGTCCCAGATACTAGGTGAGAGGATCACTTGAATTCATGAGTTGGAGAATAGCCTGGGAAAAATAGTGACACACTGGATCAAAAACAACAAATCTAATTCAGTGAAGTGTTTGCCTAGATGTGGTTTTATGCACCTATAATTCAAGCTTCTCAGGAAGCTGAAGAAGGAGGTTCTAAAGTTCAAGGCAAGTCTGGGGCAACATAGTGAGACTCTAGATCAAAAATCAAATACAACAAAACAAAGTCTAAAATGAGCACTAGAGATATTTTTGAGGACATGAAAATATTCTTAAATTGGATAGTAATGGTGTTACACAATTCTGCAAATATTAAAAATCACTGAATTCGGGGTTGGTGTTGTAGAACACTTGCCTAGCATGTGTGAGGCTCTGGGTTTGATCCTCAGCACCACATAAAGATAAATAAATAAAATAAAGGTATTGTATCTATCTAAAATTACAAAATATATTTTAAAAAATCACTGAATTCTATATATAAAAAGAGGTAAACTTTGTACTGTGTAAACTATGGTAATGCAAAATTCTTTTCTGAAATAATTCAAAACCACTTGAATGGCTAAAAGGTAAAAAATACAAAGTGCAGCAATAATGCAGGTGCACCACAATTGGGAATGTTTATGGGCTCAATTGCAATATCTGCTGGTGAAAAAGAAATATATACTGACTTAATTCCACTCGTAGTTATATGACCCATGTGCTAATTAGGTTTTTGTCACTGTGACCAAAATACCTGAAAAGAACAAATTGGATAAGGAATGGTTTATTTTGGTTTATGGTATCAAAAGTTCAGTCTAGGGGCTGAGGTTGTGGCTCAGCAGTAGAGTGCTTGCCTAGCATGTGCAAGGCCCTGGGTTTGATCCTCAGCACCACATAAAAATAAGTAAATAAAATAAAGATATTGTGCCCACCTACAACTAAAAAATAAATATTAAAAAAAAGTTCAGTCTATTGTCAATCGACTCCCTTGCAATGGGCCCAAGGTGAGGCAAAGCATCATGGTGAAAGGGCATGGCAGAGGAAAGCTGTTCAGCTCATGGTGCCTGGAAGCAGAGAGAGAGGGGAGAAGGGGTATGTCACTTCCAGGGTGTGCTTCCAGTGACTTGCCTCCCCTAGTCACTCCCCGCCTGCCTATAGTTACCATCCAGTTAGTCCATTCAATTAATAAACTAGTCCCAGCTAGTTTCATAGCAGCACAATTCATAATTTTTCCAAACTGTCATTTACCCAAAGTTCCATCAATAGTAGGGGAAAATGTATGAGGGAACTACAGAGATAGAGGAACAAAACATCTAAGTTACTCAAGACCCAAGTGTCCACCTGAATATGTTAAAACCACGTTACCAATTCAGTCACCTCCCTCTGGTTGTCATCTGTCTCGGCTGCCCCAAATCCTACCCTCCAGAGTCCAACCATACTCAGATCTCTCTCCTTTGCCTAGAGTCTCTGCCCATGATGACTCATGAGTGAATTACTGCCATTATTGTGGGAGAAGATTCATTATCAGGCCAAGTTTTATATAAGAGGTTGAGTCTTTCCTCCTCTTGCTTTCTTTCACCGTTTCTTTGCCCTTTTGTTATGACATAACATAACAAGAAAGCCCTTAAAAGGCCAGACATGGTGGCACACACTCACAATTCCAGTAACTTGGTATGTGTGGGGACAAGTGCATGGAATACTGCATACATGGTATACATTAAGGGCATCTGGTGGCAGGCCATTCCCCTCGTGCTAGGAGTGTGAGCAACAGGCTGCTTACCCCATAGGCATAGCCCTGGAGTGAGGCCATATGTTGTAGTCTTAGCACTTGCTCCATGGCCTACTCCTCAATTGGTCACTGCAAGGGTAGTTAGCAGAAATTGCATTGGTGGCTGCCTGTAATCTGCTTAGCTGCTGCCTGAGTATATATACATGGTAACTGCAATAAAATCAGACCTGCTTCCTGCTTGGTGTCTGGAGGTCTTGATTAGTGACTCCTCAGCCACACTCTCCTCTACCTTGTTCCATGGACCTCCTGGCTGGATGAGAGAGAGAGAGAGAGCCCAGGCAGCTGGTGCCTGAACAGGGACTGAGGTAAGCCTATAAGACAGGGTGTGGCCCCTCACAGAACAGTGAGGAAGGGGAAATGGGGAATCTACTGAGTTCCACCAAAGACTCGCAGCTGCAAGTGCTGTGCACTCTTATGCTAGAGATTTAATTCTGAATAAGAGAGAAGCCCAGAGGTTCTGGGATGTTGTAATTGATACCAGTCCATGGATAAGTGCAGCTGATGTTTTTGATCCTAGGGTATGGGACAAGATAATGGCAAATGCAGACAAGCTGAGGTGAGACAGGGGTATACTCTACCACTACATTTTTTCCCTATTGTGACAGCCATTCAGCAAAGTTTAGGGGGCCCTACAACAGACCCTTTTCATAAAATGATGGCCCCGAGGGAAGATGAGGCTGTGAAAGGGTGAAAAAGGCAGGGGTGACAATCTACCTCAAAGCAAGCAACTGCAGCAGACACAGGAAAGTGGGGGCAAGAATCTACTTCAAAGCAATGAACCACAACAGCTGCAGGAGGGAGACAGACAGGAAACAGTACCTCTAGCCTTCATGGTGCAGGAAGAGGTGACCACAAATGGTGCAGGTGCACCTTCTACTGACAAAGATTATATCCTTCACTGAGTCAATGGCAACTGTTTCCTTATGAGGCAATGCCAAAGCCAGTAAAGGACTGTGACAGTTTGGAAGTGGCCAGGCCACCGGACAGGCCCAAGCCATGGTCTCCCACAAACCCATTCCAGGAGGCCAGAGATTCTTTTGAAGATCTATGTAAGATAAGAGATGAGAAGTGGGGTAAGGGGATACAATTCTTCCCAGTCAACATGGCTCCCACACCATAGCACCCTGCCACTTGGTATCCACATGCATTGGGTACCCTGAAGGAGTTAAAAGAGGTTGGGCCCCCAGGGGCCATTTGCAGAGCAAATGAAATGAGGGTAATAATGGTTTCATAGAATTTGGAAATGTTCCATCGAATCACTCAGTCTTGAATTTAATTGCCCTCAAGACTGGAAAGACCTAGCCAGAGCAGCTCTTGAGCCTGCAACATTTTTGAAGTGGAAGGCATTCTTCTGTGATAAATGTGAACAGCAGGGGGATTCTAACCACGCCACAAATGTTAACCTCCCAGCTGAATGCTTGCAGGGAGAGGGAATCTACAGTTCCCCTGCTGTACAGGATACAGGCCCACTGAGGTGTGGCTCTGTGCTCTGAGAGCCTGGAGGAAGTTGCCAGCTGGGGGAGGTACAGTTTCTTAAGGCAGAAAGCCACTGAGGACTTGCCACAGTTTATTGACAGAGTAAACAAGGCAGTAGAAGGGAAGGTGTCTCATGAAGGAGCTAGGGCAGCCTTAGCCAAGGAATTGATCTGGGATGGGCTGAATAAGAAACATAAAGCAACAGCGGTGCCAGTACAAAATGGCACACTGGATGACTGGATTTTGGTCACCCAGGGTATAGGGACACAAGCAGCTCAAGCCTCTCTGTGGTCCTCAGCCATGACAGCTGCATAAAAGCAAGACTGAAGAGGCTTACAAGCAGCTAGTCAGAGGCTGCAAAAAATGTGGACCTTTTCTCCCCATTGGCCCTTTACAACCTGCTGGAGTGAATCCCTGAGGATTAACATCTAATGCTTTATAGCAAATGGCTGTCACTCACTATGCAACTTTTGGAAATTTAAAATATATTCATGTAATTATTGATGTCTATTCAGGCTGTGCAATGGCCACAGCCTCCACAGGAGAAACCACCAAAAAGGCCATTTCTCAGTTATTAAAATGTTTTGGAATTATAGATGTTTCCATGTTTATTAAAACTGACAATGGGCCAGCCTATACTAGCAAGAAATTTCAAGCATTTGAAATGATTGGCATATACAGCCCTTACCTGGGATCCCCTACAACCCTTAGACTCAAGGCATCATAGAAAGAACACACAATGAATTAAAGGCCATGCTACAAAACAGAGGGGGGGGGAACTATACCAAGTCCCCTTGCAATGCCTTGAAAAGAATCTTATTTACTTTAAAATTTCTTTCAGTTTCAAAATTTTCTACAGAAATAGCAGCACATAAGCATTGGGCCCCCCTCACAGGGCACCCCCATCTACCTATGGTCTCATGGAAGGGTCCCATAACAAACATATGGGATGGTCCGGGGTCCCTTCTAACCATGGATTGAGGGTTTACATATGTTAACAGGAGCCTCACCCCATCTGGGTGCCTGCCAGAAAGTCAAGCCCTGGACCCCCAGAACCATCAACCAAGAAGATGAGGAAACTAACTCTGGAGGAGAAACCTCATGAACAAAGAACTCAACAATGCAAATGGACCTCATGTAAAGTAACCTGGGGTGATATTAAACGTCTTGTTGACAAAGCCACCAGATTGGCTCCTTTGCTTGGTGGCAATCCCATCCCTGGGCCTATGACGATGGTCCTAGTATGTGCAATGCTCACTGCTAACAGTGAAACCTCCCATGAGTTAAATTGTGCTTTGGTCACTAGGCCACTTTACCAGTGGCTAATTGGAAAGGGGCTTTACCCAAGCCCTTCTCTAATAATTCTAACCTTATTGATCCTGAGTTATCCATCCAAGAGGTAACCATACCCTGGAATATCAGCATTTCCATACCTACTCTGTCCATTTTTTTTTCTCTGTAGAAGATAATGAAACCTACAATCCAGGCAGTCCCCTCTGTTTTGCTCGTGCCAATGAAACTATTGTAGATAACAATAAGAAGTCATATGTTGGGCTATCTCTCACTGACCTTAGAGTTATAGTTAATGCCACCTATAGCCATAGACTCCCCCATGGCAAATGCAAGAAACCCTTGCTGCCAACATGCCCAACAACGCTTTTTGGAGAGCCTCCTCAGATAATGATGGCATCCCATGGAATCAGTGTGTCACTGCCATACCTTATCTCCTTGATAAGAGGAATTTCTCTGGAGAAACAACATCTATGTGCCTGAGTGGGTGCAGCTCCCTGGAATGTAACCGATGTGCCCCCAAACCATATGGGCCACTGCAGTACCTGCTACATGGGACAAACCATTACCAACTGGTATGCAGGAAATCAGTATGGTATGATGGATATCATGCCAATATTGCTAGCTGCTAGACCCATCAAATGGCCAGCAGCTGGCTGGATGAATGGCTATATATTGAGTCCAGTCTCTGACCATGGATTTGCCTTTGGGCCAAATTATACCCATATGCACAAGCTTGTGTTACACCACCCTTTGCCATGCTAATAATCAATGATACTGATGGCATAAATATCGCCCATACAGAGATAGCTTGTGCAGTCAATACATCATGCTGGCTCACAAATTGTCTAACCCCTGCTATGAAAGCCAAACATATATTTATCCTCAGAGTGCCCCCAGCAATCTGGCTTCCAATGAACCTGTCCAGAGAGTGGAGGAGTCCATGGGACATGGAGATGAAGAATCTTCTGAATGAGATCCTACACCAGACAAGGTGTGCAATTAGTCTCATCATTGCTGGGATTATTGTCCTGGTAGCTGCCATCGCTGCCATGGCCACTGCACTGCTCTGCTCACTCAGAGTACCCAGACTGCTCAGACTGCAAACAATTTGTCTACTGCCATGGCAGAAGCCTTTGCTGTTTAAAATGACTTAAATAAACTGCCCCGAGCTGCTATTTTAGTCATTCAGCAAGAACTAGACCTTCACCAGGAATAACTAGATATTCTGTTTATGTTGCAGAGGCCCATTTGTGACCCTAATTCCATAGTATTTGTGTCATCCAATATGCTGTATCTAAAAATGTAACCTTACACTTCTCCAATTTTTCTCAGTATATTAAAAGTTTCTTGGATGCAAACTATGTTATGACTATGCACAGCCTTACTAAGGCAATTGCCAAAATTAATGACTAAGGTGTCTATCTTTTTTTTTTTTAGAAAGAGAGAGAAAGAGAATTTTAATATTTATTTTTTAGTTTTCAGTGGACACAACATCTTTGTTTGTATGATGCTGAGGATCGAACCCTGGCCGCATGCATGCCAGGCGAGCGCGCTACTGCTTGAGCCACATCCCCAGCCCAACTCAGGTGTCTATCTTGACAACCTCTTCTTTCTTCCAGGGATTGACTGACCATTGGAAAAACCTGATATTCAAATTAACTAATCCTTATAATGCTATTACCCTGGCCTTACTGTTTCTAATAGTGATAATATTTTCTTGTGTTGTGAGACGCTTATGTAAAGGCCACTGAATGAAAAACAGCAATGCTGGCTGAAGTCCTTGCAGCACAGTCAGAGGGGGGAGATGTGGGAACAAGTGCATAGAGTACTGCATACATGGCATACACTAAGGGTGTCTGAGTGGCAGGCCACTCCCCTTGTGGTAGGCGTGTGAGCGGCAAACCACTTACTCCATAGGCACAGCCCTGGTCAAGAGGCCATGTGTTGTAGTCCCTGTGATTACTGCGTGTCCCACTACTCAATTGGTCGCTGCAGGGATAATTAGCAGAAATTGCATTGGTGGTTGCCTATAACCTACTTAGCTACTGCCTGAGTATATATACATGGTAGCTGCTCAATAAAATCAGACCTGTTTCCTGCTTGGTTTCCAGAGGTCTTGATTAGCGACTCTGCAGCCACATTCTCCTCTACCCTGGTCCGTGGACCTCCTCGCTGGATGAGAGAGAGCTCACACAGGGAGGCTGAGGCAGGAGGATAACAAGTTTCAGGACAGCCTGAGAAACTCAGCAGGATCCTGTCTTAAAAGAAGAAAAATTGAAAAGGACTGGAGATGTAGCTCAATGGTAAATCACCCATGGTTTCAATTCCCAATAGTGCACCCATGCGCAGAATCATATAGAATTATAATTTGTACATCATAAAATATAATCATTTTACATGGAACACTGCCATGCTTTATGAGAAATAGAATTTTTCCATAATTGTGAAAAGTTCTTTCCCTCATTTTCTCAGGTCCCAGGCAAACCATCGATTGGCTTTCTGTCACTGTAGATTGATTTTAATCTTAATTTTATGAGACTCTCACAGAAAGGGTCTCATACCGTATTTCAGTCTTTCCTGTCTCACATGGTCTTTTTCTGTATTCTGTCACTCACACTATTTTCTTTGAATGCTGGTGATCAAATCCCAGGCCTTGAGCTTTCTATGCAAGCACCCACCACTGAATGACATCCCCAATCCAGTCCTCACACAAATGTTTTTCAGAAGCACCCACAATCAGGATTTCATTTTATGAATATATCACACTTTGTTTATTCATTCTTTGACCAAGGGACATTTTAAATATTTGAAAATCACCCAAGAGACATATGTGCTATTCCCAATTTTGGAGACTATGTTTAAAGCTGCTATGAACATACACATACAAGCTTCATGATGCATGTTTGTTTTCATTTCTCTTGGATAAGTACGTAAAAGAGGGATTGCTGGGTTTTAATATTTTGTATGATTTTATAGGAAACCAAGACATCACTTTACAAAGCATTGAACCATTTTAGATCCCTGCTGGCCACGTGTGAGGAGTCCCTCCACAGTCTCACCAACAGGATTGTCAGTCTTTGTGGCAATCAGCTTTCTGTCACTGTCATAAAATACCTGAGACATAAAGATCACTGAGATAGAACTTAAAAAGAAGAAAGGTTTGTTTTGGCTCAGGGTTTCAGAGGTTTCAGTGCTTGTCCCTTGGGCCTGTGACTGCACAGCACGTCACAGTGGGAACACATGGTCAGGAAGCTGTTCACCTCATGGCAGCCAGAAATCCAAGTGACAGACAGGAAGGAAGGGCTGGTTTCCCAATGTCCATTTTTAGGGCACACTCCTGATAACCTAACCTCCTCCCACTAGGGCTCATACACTGAAGATCCCACTCCTCCTAATAGCACCAGGGATTGGGGACCAAGGCTTCGAAACATGGGCGTTTGGGGGAGCCTTCAGATCCAAACTACAGCAGTCTTATTTTTAGCCATTCTGTTGCCTAATGGTGTGTCATTGTGCTTTAAACTTATATTTTGCTTAAAGCTACTGACCCTGAGCATCTTTCCATGTCCTTTTTAAATATTACAACTCATATATCTTATTTTGTTAAGCCCCCGTTTAAATCTTTTGTTATTTTTGAAGATTGGGCTATTTGCTTTCTTACTATTGATTTTTAAAGGGAAATTCAAATAACTGGTCTTTAGCCATTACCTATTTTATTATTATTTTTCTTCATTTATTCAGCGGTACTCAGGATTGAATCCAGTTGTCCTCTACCACTGAACTATATCAGCTCATTTTTTTCCATTTTTAAAATTTGTTCTACTTAGTTATACATGACAGCAGAATGCATTTCAATTCATTGTACACAGAGTACAACATTTCAATTCTCTGTTTTTACATGATATAGAGTCACATCATTCATGCAATCATACATGTACCTAGGGTAATGATGTCCATCTCATTCCACCATCTTTCTTGGCCCATATGTCCTCCCCTCCCCACCCTCCCCCTTGCCCAATCCAAAGTTTCTCCATTCTTCCCATCCCTGCCCCCCATTATGGATTAGCATCAACTAATCAAATAAAACCTTCAGCCTTTGGTTTTTTGGAATTGGCTTACTTTACTTAGCATGATATTCTCCAACTCCATCCACTCTTCTGCAAATGCCATAATTTTATTCTCACTGAGTAATATTCCACTGTGTATATATATTACAGTTTCTTTACCCATTCATCTATTGATGGGCATCTGTTGTTTCCACAGTTTAGTTATTGTGAATTGAGCTGCTATAAACATTGATTTGGCTGCATCACTATAGTATGCTGATTTTAAGTCCTTTGGGTATAGGCCAAGTAGTGGGATAGCTGGTCCGTAAGTGGGATAACATGGTCAGGAAGCCATTCACCTCATGGCAGCCAGGAATCCAAGTGAGAGACAGGAAGGGCTGGTTTCCCAATGTCCATTTTTAGCTGGGTCAAAAGGTGGTTCCATTCCAAGTTTTCTGAGGAATCTCCAAAGTGCTTTCAAAAACAGTTGCACCAATTTTCTGTTCCACCAGCAATGTACAAGTGTACATTTTTCCCCACATCCTCACCAACACTTATTATTGCTTGTATGCTTGATAATTGTCTTTGTGACTGGAGTGAGATGAAATCTTAAGAGTAGTTTTGATTTGTATGCTTATATATCTTCTTCTGAGAAGTATCTGTTCAGTTTCTCAGCCAATTTATTAGCTGCATTGTTCATTTTTTTGGTGTTAAGTTTTTTGAGTTCTTTATATATCTTGGAGATTAATGCTTTATCTGATATGCATATGGTGAAGATATTCTCCCATTCTGGAGGCTCTCTCTTCACATCATTGATTATTTCTTTTGCTGAGAAGAAGCTTTTTAGTTTGAATTCATCCCATTTATTGATTCTTAATTTTACTTCTTTCACTTTAGGATCTTGTTAGGAAGCAGGGGCCTAATCCAACATGATAAAGATTTGGGCCTACTTTTTCTTCTATTAGGTGCAGGGTCTTTGGTCTAATTCCTAGGTCCTTTATCCACTTTGAGTTGAGTTTTGTGCATGGTTAGAGATAGGTGTCTAATAACATTTTCCTGTATATAAATTTCCAGTTTTCCCAGCACCATTCATTGAAGTGGCTCTCTTTTCTCCAATGTCTGTACAGTTATTGATTTCTGTATGCACTATCTTTTTTGGGGCACCTTTGTCTAGTATGAGAACTGTATTTATGTGGGTTTGTCTCTGTGTCTTCTGTTTTGTACCATTGGTCTACATGTCTATTTTGGTGCCAATACCATGCCATTTTTTTTTTACTATTGCTCTGTAGTAGAGTTTAAGGTCTGGTATTGTGCTACCTCCTGCTTGACTTTTCTTGCTAAGGATTGTTTTGTCTACTCTGGATTTCCTATTTTTCAATAGTGCCTGTCATGATATTTTCTTTTTCAACATTAATTTTAGCAATTTGTGTTTTCCCTCCTCTCTTCATTAGCATGATTAAGGGTTTAACAGTTTCATTCATTTTGTCAAGGAACCAACTTTTCATTTTGTCATTTTTTTGAATTGTTTCTTTTGTTTCAAGTTCATCTTTGATTTTAATTACTTCCTGTCTTCTACTACTTTTGGTGTTGATTTTTTTCTTCTTTTTCTAGGGCTTTGAGATGTAATGTTAGATCATTTATTTGTTGATTTTTAAAATTCTTTTAGGGAATGATCTTAAGGCAATAAACTTTCCTTTTAGCACTTCTTTCATAGTGTCCAAGAGATTTTGATATGTTTTATCATTTACCTCTAGAAATATTTTTATCTCCTCCCTGAGCCTTCTGCTATCCATTGTTTATACAGTATTACATTATATAGTCTCCAGGTGTTGGAGTAGCTTCCATTTTTTTATCATTGATTTCTAATTTCATTTCATATGATCTAGTAGAATACAGAGTAATATCTCCAGTTTTTTTGCATTTGCTGAGAGTTGCTTTGTGGCATAACACATGGTCTATTTTAGAGAAGGATCCACATGCTGTTGAGAAAAAGGTGTATTTGCTTGATGACACAGGACTCATAACTACAGTCAAGAAAATAAGCCAAGAATAAAGTTGAGCTTAGAGAAGAAGGAAGAAAAATTTACCAAAAGAAACTTACTATTGACTGTTACCTAGTCTTTTGCACAAGTCTGTGGAAGGAAAAAAAAAGAGTAAGTTTGGGAAGTTGGAGACAGAAAGCATCTGCCATTTTCTAAGGCTCCTGAATGTGGCCATAAATTTTACTAGAGTATATTTTTGAAAGTTATATTTTTACCTCAATACATAACTCTGCAGCAGGGCCCAATGCTCTGTTACATACTGAAATTATTACATACAGATGGTGTCAAATAGTCTTAAGATTACTCTCCAACTATCCTTTTAAGGAAAACTAGAATGGATGGTATGTGTTAAAATGAGCAGTGCCATAAGATAGAAACACACCTGGGCAGTACTGAATCCCAGACATGTAGCGCTACAGTTACAGACAAGATGGCAGAGCACTAGCACAGCCGGTGCTGTTCTGTACCACTGAGACACTCAGAACTGCTTCTGAAGTTTAAACAAAGCTGCATCATATTTAAACTCTCCCCCTCCAGTTAAATTATATTTGCCTAACACATAATGGGCCCATCAGTGGAGTCAAGATAAACTTGCAAATGGTTCAAGCCAACGTTTTAGTAAATGCTTAGAATACTTAAAACACACAATTACAAATATAAACCAGTGCAATCAGAATTTCTGACAAGGGCAGTGCATCTCTGGTTTAAGGAAACCATATTTGTAGCTTAATTTCAACAATCTAACCTTATTCAAAGTGATGATTTAATTTTACATCCAGTATTTGATACATTTTATATGCATGGTCAGAAACCTGAAAAACAAATTCAATAGAATAGTTCTCTCTTAATAATAAATTCCTACTTAAATTCTATATTGCATATACTTTTAGTGTCTACTCTTCAAACAAATTTAATTCTTTTTCATATAAATGAGAGGACCATACCTACTGCCCTTGCTGAAAGAAAAGTGCCTTGAACAAGTATTCCGATTTTCATTTCTTCACAATCCAGAATGAGAATGAATTCAACTTTGTTAGTCGAATTATTTTTAAATAGAATGGTTATTTTATGTTGCACAGATAATGAAAATGTATATTATACAAAATTTTGGTTAACCATTTTTATTTAAAAAAAATTTCTATAACAGGAGTGCTTAAAACCCTGATCCTTTTGTTAATACACCCAATATTCCCTAGAGAGATTTAATCATATCCTCAACTGGTCTGAAGCACTGTTTGGAAACCAGACAAGGAGGAGAGTTTTAGTGAAATCATGTGTGACACAGTGCGTCCTCTGGCCCTGTCCCCCACCATCGGGGCCCCTCAGGTGCTGCCGTTGCGGTTTTTGGGTGTGCAGCCATGGATTTGGTCCTAGAGAGCCGGGGTTTCTTCCTTCCACTTCCTGGAGAGCCGGCCAGTTCTACTTTCCACAGCGGAGGGTGAGTTGGGGTCGGGGCTGGAGTCCTGCTTAGCAGGCACACCAGGCTCCTCCGGTCCCAGTACCAAGGGAGACTCCAGCCTAGCACCCCGGGGAGCCCCTCGCTCTCTCCCTCCTTTCTTCTCGAGTGGGTTGGCAGAGACCGCGACCTACCACGCTGGCACAGGGGTCCCCCGCTCCCCCTAGGCACCTTTGGGGAGGCAATTCCTGATGGTCAGAGAAGTGCCATTTATTGAGGAACAGCTTTGCACATTTATAAAGGGGGCGGGCAGTTCAACAGAGCTGGGTATTTGCACAGGGCGCTTTCTGATTGGTGGGCAAGGATCAGCAGGGCTCACCATTGGGCTGCTCTTCCCTCCGCTGTCTCAGGGCATGGGGAAGTTACCGGAAGAGAAGGTGCGCGGTTGGTCCAGATGCCGTTGGTGGAGAAGCGCGCTGAGGGTCAGAGGAGAAGCATGCATCAGACAAGAAGCACGCGGTGGGCGCCGTCTTTGGAGCCGGGACGACTCCCAACATTCCCCCTCTTTGTTATTAAATGAGAGTGGGCATCCACTCATTCTGGCTGCTTCCTGCTGAGATGGGGTGGTGTGGGAGAATCAGAGAGGAGGGAGGTAAGGAGCCCCCACAGGAGGTCAGAGAAGACTGGTATAACTTAAGGAACCAGATCAATGAAGGTTCCTTGCCACTACAGATCCATGATGATGTCCATCCATTTGGCATAGGTAAGTAGGTGTATAATGGGCCCATCAGCATGTGGTGAGGTGTTCTCCAGAAGAGCTGGCTGGTTCATCAGTAGCCAGGAGTTGGTAATTCCTGAGGAGAAGCTGGTTAAAAGCTTGATTAGAAATTTTACCCACCTGAGTCTGAATGAACTTTATGATAAAGGGAAGGAACAGGCATATATGGAGGACGACACACAATGGACCCACTACGGGCCAGATCCAAGCAAGTAGGGGGGGAGGGTCTGGCTGGAGGGGACCCTTAGGGTAGCCACCAAGTCAGTGAGTTTGACAATGTTTTCTTCCACAAGGCCTGATTCATTAACATAACAGCATTCTTCCCTAAGAAACATATAGGTTCCTCTTTTTTCGGCCGTGAGTTTGGAGGTTAACCTGGGCCAGAGAGGTGTCCTGCTTTTGTAGGGAGGCCAGAGATTCAGCAGTATAATGTAAGTGCACCTTCAAGAGGGGGCAATCACCCTCCCCCTGCACCGGCAAGGTAGAGGGAACAGTGACCACGCACAGAGCAGGCCCAGTGGCCTGCTGAGGGGCAGAGCCGCCCCCCACCCCCCGCGCCTGCCAGGTAGGTGGAACTGTGACCACCGACAGAAAAGGCCCAGTGGCCTGCAGCGGGACAGAACTTCCAATCACTCCTGCAAGGTAGGCGGGCCTGCGACCCACCGGCAGAAGAGGAGCAGCGGCCTGCTGAGAGGCAGAGCTGCCCCCTCCCCCCCGCGCCTGCAAGGTAGACGGAACTGTGACCACCATCAGAACAGGCCAGACCTGCAACCGAGAGACAAAACAGGCCAGTGGCCTGAGGAAGGGTAGAGCCGCCCCCCCCCCCGCGCCTGCAAGGTAGGCAGACCTGCGACCCACTGGCAGTACAGCCCCAGAGGCCTGCAGAGGGGCAGTGCTGCTCCCTGCGCCTGCAAAGTAGACAGAACTGCGACCACCGACAGAACAAGCCTAGCGGCCCGCAGAGGGACAGAGCCGCCGCCCGCGCGTGCAAGGTTGGCGGACCTGCTACCGACCGGCAGAGCAGGCCCAGCGGCCTGCCGGCATGGTAGGCACATTGCCCCAATTGGAGGAGGGGCAGAGCCGCCGCCCGCGCCTGCGAGGGAGACTTTGCAACTATACAAGACCAATATAAATATATAGGGGGAATATTCAATAGCACAACAGTTTCACCAAGTAGAAAGGAACGCGAACAGTATGAAGAGACAAGGAAAGAAAGGACCACAAGCATTGCAGATCAACTCAACGTTAGAAGAGGTAATAGCTGCAGCAGATGGAATGTCAGATAAAGAATTCAGGATATACATGCTTCAGGTGATCTGGAGTCTCAAGGAAGACATCAGACAGCAAAATCAGACAATGAAAGATCACTTCAACAATGAATTACATAAACAAATCCAAGAAGCAAAAGATCAACTATACAGGGAAATAGAGGTTATAAAAAACAAACAAACAGAAATCCTAGAAATGCAGGAAGCAATAAGCCAACTTAAAAACTCAATTGAGAATACTACCAGCAGAGTAGAACACTTAGAAGACAGAACATCAGACAATGAAGATAAAGTATTTCAACTTGAAAAGAACATAGACAGCTCAGCAAGACTGTTAAGAAACCATGAGCAGAACATCCAAGAAATATGGGATAACATCAAGAGACCAAATTTAAGAGTCATTGGGATACAGGAAGGGACAGAGTTTCAAACCAAAGGAATGAGCAATCTATTCAATGAAATAATACGAGAAAACTTCCCAGACTTGAAGAATGAGACAGAACCCCAAATCCTAGAAGCCTACAGGACGCCGAATGTGCAAAATCATAAGAGACCCACACCTAGACACATTATAATGAAGATGCCCAACATACAGAATAAGGAGAGAATTTTAAAAGCTACAAGAGAAAGGAAGCAGATCACATTTAGGGGTAAGCCAATCAGGATAACAGCTGATCTTTCAACACAGACTCTGAAAGCTAGAAGATCCTGGAATAACATATTTCAAACACTGAAAGAAAATGGGTTCCAACCAAGAATTGTGTTTCCAGTGAAATTAAGCTTCAGGATGGAAGATGAAATTAAAACCTTCCACGATAAACAAAAGTTAAAAGAATTTGCAGCTAGAAAACCATCTCTTCAAAACATCCTTGGCAAAACATTGCAGGAAGAGGAAATGGAAAATAACAATGAAAACCAACAGTGGGAGGTAGGTCACTAAAGGGGGGAAAATAATCAAAGAGGAAAACAAACCATGTTTAGTAACATAAATAAACAAATATGGCTGGAAGAACAACCCATATCTCAATATTAACCCTAAATGTTAATGGCTTAAACTCACCAATCAAGAGACACAGGCTAGTAGAATGGATCACAAAACAAGACCCAACAATATGCTGCCTACAGGAGACGCATTTGATAGGAAAAGACATACATAGGCTGAAGGTGAAAGGTTGGGAAAAATCATATCACTCATATGGACTTCGGAAACAAGCAGGAGTATCCATACTCATATCAAATAAAATAGATTTCAAGCTAGAGTTAATCAAAAGGGATAAAGAGGGACACTACATACTGCTCAAGGGAACCATACACCAACAAGACATAACAATCATAAATATATATGCCCCAAACAATGGTGCAGCTATGTTCATCAAACAAACTCTTCTCAAGTTCAAGAGTCTAATAGACCACCATACAATAATCATGGGAGACTTCAACACACTTCTATCACCACTGGACAGATCTTCCAAACAAAAGTTGAATAAGGAAACTATAGAACTCAATAACACAATTAATAACCTAGACTTAATTGACATATATAGAATATACCACCCAACATCAAGCAGTTACACTTTTTTCTCAGCAGCACATGGATCCTTCTCAAAAATAGATCATATATTATGTCACAGGGAAACTCTTAGACAATATAAAGGAGTAGAGATAATACCATGCATCCTATCTGATCATAATGGAATGGAACTGAAAATCAATGATAAAAGAAGGAAGGAAAAAGAATACATCACTTGGAGAATGAACAATAGGTTACTGAATGATCAATGGGTTATAGAAGACATCAAGGAAGAAATTAAAAAATTCTTAGAGATTAATGAAAACACAGACACAACATATCGGAATCTATGGGACACATTGAAAGCAGTTCTAAGAGGAAAATTCATTGCTTGGAGTTCATTCCTTAAAAAAAGAAAAAACCAACAAATAAATGATCTCATACTTCATCTCAAAATCCTAGAAAAAGAAGAGCAAAACAACAGCAAAAGAAGTAGAAGGCAAGAAATAATTAAAATCAGAGCTGAAATTAATGAAATTGAAACAAAAGAAACAATTGAAAAAATTGACAAAACTAAAAGTTGGTTCTTTGAAAAAATAAACAAAATCGACAGACCCTTAGCCATGCTAGCGAAGAGAAGAAGAGAGAGAACTCAAACTACTAACATACGGGATGAAAGAGGCAATATCACAACAGACACTTCAGAAATACAGAAGATAATCAAAAATTATTTTGAATCCTTATACTCCAATAAATTAGAAGATAGTGAAGGCATAGATAAATTTCTTAAGTCATATGATCTGCCCAGATTGAGTCAGGAGGATATAGACAACCTAAACAGACCAATATCAATTGAGGAAATAGAAGAAACCATCAAAAGACTACCAACTAAGAAAAGCCCAGGACCAGATGGGTATACAGCAGAGTTTTACAAAACCTTTAAAGAGGAACTAATACCAATACTTTTCAAGCTACTTCGGGAAATAGAAAAAGAGGGAGAACTTCCAAATTCATTCTACGAGGCCAACATCACCCTGATACCTAAACCAGACAAAGACACTTCAAAGAAAGAAAACTACAGACCAATATCTCTAATGAACCTAGATGCAAAAATCCTCAATAAAATTCTGGCCACTCGGATACAAAAACTTATCAAAAAAATTGTGCACCATGATCAAGTAGGATTCATCCCTGGGATGCAAGGCTGGTTCAATATACGGAAATCAATAAATGTTATTCACCACATCAATAGACTTAAAAATAAGAATCATATGATCATCTCGATAGATGCGGAAAAAGCATTCGACAAAGTACAGCATCCCTTTATGTTCAAAACTCTAGAAAAACTAGGGATAACAGGAACATACCTCAATATTGTAAAAGCAATCTATGCTAAGCCTCAGGCTAGCATCATTCTGAATGGAGAAAAATTGAAGGCATTCCCTCTAAAATCTGGAACAAGACAGGGATGCCCTCTCTCACCACTTCTGTTCAACATAGTTCTCGAAACACTGGCCAGAGCAATTAGACAGATGAAAGAAATTAAAGGCATAAAAATAGGAAAAGAAGAACTTAAATTATCACTATTTGCAGATGACATGATTATATACCTAGCAGACCCAAAAGGGTCTACAAAGAAACTATTAGAGCTAATAAATGAATTCAGCAAAGTGGCAGGATATAAAATCAACACGCATAAATCAAAGGCATTCCTGTATATCAGCAACAAATCCTCTGAAATGGAAATGAGGACAACCACTCCATTCACAATATCTTCAAAAGAAATAAAATACTTGGGAATCAACCTAACAAAAGAGGTGAAAGACTTATACAATGAAAACTACAGAACCCTAAAGAGAGAAATAGAAGAAGATCTTAGAAGATGGAAAAATATACCCTGTTCATGGATAGGCAGAACTAACATCATCAAAATGGCGATATTACCAAAAGTTCTCTATAGGTTTAATGCAATGCCAATCAAAATCCCAACGGCATTTCTTGTGGAAATAGAGAAAGCAATCATGAAATTCATATGGAAAAATAAAAGACCCAGAATAGCAAAAACAATGCTAAGCAGGAAGTGTGAATCAGGCGGTATAGCGATACCAGACTTCAAACTATACTACAGAGCAATAGTAACAAAAACAGCATGGTACTGGTACCAAAACAGGCGGGTGGACCAATGGTACAGAATAGAGGACACAGAAACCAATCCACAAAACTACAACTACCTTATATTTGATAAAGGGGCTAAAAGCATGCAATGGAGGAAGGATAGCATCTTCAACAAATGGTGCTGGGAAAACTGGAAATCCATGTGCAACAAAATGAAACTGAATCCCTTTCTCTTGCCATGCACAAAAGTGAATTCAAAATGGATCAAGGAGCTTGATATCAAATCAGAGACACGCCGTCTGATAGAAGAAAAAGTTGGCTACGATCTACATACTGTGGGGTCGGGCTCCAAATTCCTCAATAGGACACCCATAGCACAAAAGTTAATAACTAGAATCAACAAATGGGACTTACTCAAACTAAAAAGTTTTTTCTCAGCAAAAGAAACAATAAGAGAGGTAAATAGGGAGCCTACATCCTGGGAACAAATCTTTACTCCTCACACTTCAGATAGAGCCCTAATATCCAGAGTATACAAAGAACTCAAAAAATTAGACAACAAGAGAACAAACAACCCAATCAACAAATGGGCCAAGGACCTGAACAGACACTTCTCAGAGGAGGACATACAATCAATCAACAAGTACATGAAAAAATGCTCACCATCTCTAGCACTCAGAGAAATGCAAATCAAAACCACCCTAAGATACCACCTCACTCCAGTTAGATTGGCAGCCATTATGAAGTCAAACAACAACAAGTGCTGGCGAGGATGTGGGGAAAAGAGTACACTTGTACATTGCTGGTGGGACTGCAAATTGGTGCAGCCAATTTGGAAAGCAGTATGGAGATTTCTTGGAAAGCTGGGAATGGAGCCACCATTTGACCCAGCTATTCCCCCTTCTCGGTCTATTCCCTAAAGACCTAAAAAGAGCATGCTACAGGGACACTGCTACATCGATGTTCATAGCAGCACAATTCACAATAGCTAGACTGTGGAACCAACCTAGATGCCCTTCAATGGATGAATGGATAAAAAAAATGTGGCATTTATACACAATGGAGTATTACTCTGCATTAAAAAATGACAAAATCATAGAATTTACAGGGAAATGGATGGCATTAGAGCAGATTATGCTAAGTGAAGCTAGCCAATCCCTAAAAAACAAATGCCAAATGTCTTCTTTGATATAAGGAGAGTAACTAAGAACAGAGTAGGGTCGAAGAGCATGAGAAGAAGATTAACATTAAACAGGGATGAGAGGTGAGAGGGAAAGGGAGAGAGAAGGGAAAATGCATGGAAATGGAAGGAGACCCTCAGAGTTATACAAAAGTACATACAAGAGGAAGTGAGGGGAAGGGGAAAAATAATATAAGGGGGACAAACGAATGTCAGTAGAGGGGGCAGAGAGAGAAGAGGGGAGGGGAGGGGAGGGGAGGGGAGGGGGGATAGTAGAGGATAGGAAAGGCAGCAGAATACAACAGACACTAGTATGGCAATATGTAAATCAATGGATGTGTAACTGATGTGATTCTGCAATCTGTATATGGTGTAAAAATGGGAGCTCATAACCCACTTGAATCAAATTGTGAAATATGATATATCAAGAACTATGTAATGTTTTGAACAGCCAATAATAAAAAATTAAAAAAAAAAAAAAAGAGGGGGTAATCAGTGGTGGCCGCAAGGCGGGTAATCCTGGTGTTTTTGTGAGAATAAGTTTCACTTGCCTTGAATCTCCAGACATAGGGTGAAGAGAGGACCCAAGAGGGACCAGAAATGAAGGGGAGCATTAGGAGAACCCATTTATGGAACATCCTCAGGTATTGGGGGATCTTTTTTTAAAATTTTTTTATTGTTGGTTGTTCAAAACATTACATAGTTCTTGATATATCATATTTCACAATTTGATTCAAGTGGGTTATGAACTCCCATTTTTACCCCGTATACAAATTGCAGAATCACATCAGTTACACATCCATTGATTTACATATTGCCATACTAGTGTCTGTTGTATTCTGCTGCCTTTCCTATCCTCTACTATCCCCCCTCCCCTCCCCTCCCCTCCTCACTTCTCTCTCTACCCCCTCTACTGTCATTCATTTCTCCCCCTTGTATTATTTTCCCCTTTCCCCTCACTTCCTCTTGTATGAAATTTTGTATAACCCTGAGGGTCTCCTTCCATTTCCATGCAATTTCCCTTCTCTCTCCCTTTCCCTCCCACCTCTCATCCCTGTTTAATGTTAATCTTCTTCTCCTGCTCTTCGTCCCTACTCTGTTCTTAGTTACTCTCCTTATATCAAAGAAGACATTTGGCATTTGTTTTTTAGGGATTGGCTAGCTTCACTTAGCATAATCTGCTCTAATGCCATCCATTTCCCTGCAAATTCCATGATTTTGTCATTTTTTAATGCAGAGTAATACTCCATTGTGTATAAATGACACATTTTTTTATCCATTCGTCTATTGAAGGGCATCTAGGTTGGTTCCACAGTTTTGCTATTGTGAATTGTGCTGCTATGAACATCGATGTAGCAGTGTCCCTGTAGCATGCTCTTTTTAGGTCTTTAGGGAATAGACCGAGAAGGGGGAATAGCTGGGTCAAATGGTGGTTCCATTCCCAGCTTTCCAAGAAATCTCCATACTGCTTTCCAAATTGGCTGCACCAATTTGCAGTCCCGCCAGCAATGTACAAGTGTATATTGGGGGATCTTGTGCGGAGGGATGACAAGAGTACTTAATGACAGGTGACGATACTTTCGTTGGCTCTTCTGATGAAGGTGCAGGAGCACTGGGCTTAAGCCTGGAAATGTGAATCCATGAGGTAAGTTGGTTATTAGACAGCTTGAATTTGGCCGCGAAGGGAGTGCACATAATCACCTGAGCAGGACCCTCCCATTTTTTTAGAGGGGGCTTTTCTCCCGGTGGGCAATAGTAAACAAGTTGACCAGATGTTAAGGAGGTAGGGTTTTGAGAGAGACTGGGGTCAGGAAGGAGCCAGTCTTGATAGTGCCAGAGTACAGAGCATAGATGGAAGAGGAGGGGCAGGGCATAGGTTTTGGGGATGGGTAGAGGTTCTATAGGCAGTCTGGGAGGAACGAGGGGACGGCCATACATGACTTTGAAAGGTGAGAGATTAGAAGGCTTCTTTGGCAAGGCCCTAATGCACAATAAAGTCAAAGGGAGAACCTTTATCCAGTCCAGGCTTAATTCCATGGTAAGCTTGGTGAGGGTCTATTTAAGGGACCAATTGGTCCTTTCAACCTTTCTGGAAGCCTGGGGGCAGTAAGGGCAATGGAAATGCCAAGGGAGTGATAGCACGTGAGCCAGTCCCTGAGTTATCTGCAAGGCGAATTCTGGGCCATTGTCTGATTGGATAGAAGTGGGCATCCCAAAACGGGGATTATGTGAGTAAGCAATAGATCAACTACCATAGAGGCCCGCTTGTTAGAAGCTGGAAAGGCTTCAACCCATCCCGAAAAAGTATCTACCAATACAAGAAGATATTTTATGTTTTTTACTCGGGGCATGTTGGTGAAATCAATCTGCCAGTCTGCAGCCAGGGTATGACTGCAGGCCTGATGAGAAAGGAAAGGTTTAGGTTTTAATGGTATTGGTATTGGTTCTCTGGCAGATCTGACAAGTGGAAGTGATCTGTTGTAGGAGGATCTTATTGTATGGGGAAAGGGTGAAAAAGGAGTGAAGGAAAGTAGTGAGACTCTGTGGACTAGAATGGAATAGAGAGCGAAGAAACTGGAAGAGTTGTTGGGGATCTTTGGGCCGATCCCCGGTGGTAATGAAGAGTAGCAGAAAGGAGGTAAAGCTCTGTAGGGTGGCTAATCGAGCCGCTTGAACCGCCTTGGAATTCCCCATAGTAGTAAGGGAGGAGTCAGTTTGGTGGGCCTTGCAATGGATTATTCCCAGTTGGGAAGGCAGCCTGGAGGCTCGTAGTAGGCCAGAAATAAGTGTGGAATTAATGACTGCTGTCCCTCTGGTGGTCAATAGCCCCCTTTCTTTCCAAATGGCTGTGTGGGAGATCAGGATATGGAAGACGTATTTGGAATCTGTATATAGGGAAAGGGTTTTTCCCTCCACTAGCTCACATGCCCTTGTGGCAGCTATGAGTTCAGCTTGTTGGTTGGTGGTATTGGGTGGGAGAGGTTTTGCCTCTATGATGGATGAGAGGGAAACGACAGCATACCCTGCCACTTTAACCCCTTTGTGTATAAAGGAGCTACCATCTGAGAACCAGAGGAGGTCTGAAGAGGGCAGAGGTCCCTCAGAAATGGTGGTAGGGCAGGATAAAATCGTCTCTAATACCTCCAGGCATTTGTGGACAGGATCTTCGGAGGGAGAAGATGGGAGGAGAGAGGCAGGGTTTAATGGAGAGCAGGGCTGAAAAGAGAAGGAGGAATTTTCAAGGAATGAGACAAGGAGGGATAGAACCTTGGAAGGAGGAAGTGACTGTAGCCCCTTGTAAGTGAGGAAATCCTTTAGATGGTGAGGAGATGAGATGGTTAGCAGGGGTCCAAAGGTAAGCTTGTGTGCTTCTTTCTGGAGGTCTTGGGCCACTGCTAGGGCTCTAAGGCATGGGGGCCAGCCCCTGATGGTGGGGTCGAACTGTTTGGATAGGTAGGCCACTAGTGCAAATGTGGGGCCTTATTCCTGACCCAGAAATCCCAGACTTTGTCCCTGTTTTTCATGTACATAGAGGGTGAAGAGTTGGGAGAAGTTGGGGAGATGCAGGGCGGGTGCCCAGACGAGGGCCTTTTTGTAAAGGGCTTCCCTACCGCTGAGGGTAGGGGTTCATCTTGACGGCCTTAGCTAGGACCTAGCTATATAGTGGCCTGTCGAGGAGGGAGAAATTAGAGAATGACTTTTGTTTTAATTTTTTCCTAAACACTTTGTTCAAATTTGTATTGAAATGACAACTTACAATCACATTAATCTTGTTTTGAAGGATAACAGTTGTTCTGAACCCTGCTATTTCTCTAAAACAACAACTTTCCAGGATAGAGAGTCATATTTTGTAAACCATATGTATTGTTTTATGTTATGTTTACTCAGGTAACATCCTAAGTATGCCTTCTTGTTTCTAAATATCCTACGTAGTTTGCGAATATGTGTTTGTATATATGCAAATATTCGTATATGTCTGTGTGTGTTGGTGGGTATATAATTATAAGTACATATCACAGAGCATTTGCACAAGGGGAAGGAATTTTAAAATCCCCTTATCACTGCATTTTAAAACAGACACTTACCGTAGAATACACTTTTCAGTGTACCACACCAAAAAACAAAAATGAATCAAACCTCAGGGACCTCAGCAGCATCTCTCCTTGAAAACACTGTAATAGGCACTGAAAAGATGGGCAGGGGCTCCTCACTGAGTCTTTTGGAAAAGTTCCACCCTTCTCTTCCAACCTTCCAGAGGCTCAAGTGTTTTTGCTCTTTTGGGTAAGTATTGCTTTATAAATTTTTTTTTTTCATATTGAATTTCCCTATACTTGCTAATGGTCATTTCACATTCTTTATAAAGATGTAGTGAAGTTTTTTCATTTCCTCCATTTCCAACTTGGTACAGTTTCTCTATCAGCTTTGTTATTAAGAAAACTTCAAGGAGATAGAGTCCACTCTAATAGAATATTTAGAGACATTTGTGTGTTACTGTCATCTTTGCTACTTTATAATTTATTTAAAAATCATGCATCCCACAGTGCCAAGGAATCTGAACCATAAAGGTGCTAGGGTTTTTTAATAGGAGAGTAATTTTTTCATAGTAACTTATTACATTTAGTATTTTTGTTTACCTTGTACTAATTTCCCATGATTCAGCTTGTTTTACAGCGATTAATGTGCTTGTATCTGCTTTATTTTTGAAGGTCTAACCCAGCTCATTGCCATGGATTTATACCAGAATGAAATTCAGGGTTTCTTCAAGATTCCATGGATAATTTAAGAGCATCTCCCTTCCTATTGCAGTATATTCAAGAAGAGGTGAGCCAGCTTGAATTGTGTTAAATTTTAGTATTGTGGTGAAGGTATAGTTCCATTTCTTTGAGGTGTTCCATAGAATTAAAATTTGTATGTATCCTGCCTAGTGACCTGTTGTGTTTTATAAATGCATTTCTGTATATTTTAAATGTCTTAATCAGTAATTCATGCTTTTTCTTTTGAACCTCAAATACCCAGAATTGGACCAGTCATTGATTATAACAATAAGACTGTCTCATCATTGGTCTGTGCATGGTCTTGGCCCTTTTGTTTTTTTTGTTTTAAATTTTTATTGTTGGTTGTTCAAAACATTACATAGTTCTTAACATATCATATTTCACACTTTGATTCAAGTGGGTTATGAACCCCCATTTTTACCCCGTATACAGATTGCAGAATCACATTGGTTACACATCCACTGATTTACATATTGCCATACTAGTGTCTGTTGTATTCTGCTGCCTTTCCTATCCTCTACTATCCCCCCTCCCCTCCCCTCCCCTCCCATCTTTTCTCTCTACCCCCTCTACTGTAATTCATTTCTCCCCCTTGTTTTTTTCCCTTTCCCCTCACTTCCTCTTGTATGTAATTTTGTATAACCATGAAGGTCTCCTTCCATTTCCATGCAATTTCCCTTCTCTCTCCCTTTCCCTCCCACCTCTCGTCCCTGTTTAATGTTAATCTTCTTCTCATGCTCTTCCTCCCTACTCTGCTCTTAGTTACTCTCCTTATATCAAAGAAGACATTTGGCATTTGTTTTTTAGGGATTGGCTAGCTTCACTTAGCATAATCTGCTCTAATGCCATCCATTTCCCTGCAAATTCCATGATTTTGTCATTTTTTAATGCAGAGTAATACTCCATTGTGTATAAATGACACTTTTTTTTTATCCATTCGTCTATTGAAGGGCATCTAGGTTGGTTCCACAGTCTTGCTATTGTGAATTGTGCTGCTATGAACATCGATGTAGCAGTGTCCCTGTAGCATGCTCTTTTTAGGTCTTTAGGAAATAGACCGAGAAGGGGAATAGCTGGGTCAAATGGTGGTTCCATTCCCAGCTTTCCAAGAAATCTCCATACTGCTTTCCAAATTGGTCTTGGCCCTTTTGAATAACTGCATCTCTTCATTCTGTCTCTGTTCATCCCTCTATAGTAGTTGACACCTGTGATCCTGATTCTGTCACCCAACAAGAAAACAAGAATCAGCTAAGTGCAGTGGCACACACCTGTATGCCCAGAAACTTGGGAGTCTGAGGCAGGTGGCTTGCAAGTTTGAGGCCTCAGCAACTCATATAGACCCTGTATCAAAATTTTAGAAAAGGGCTGGGGATGTAGCTTTGTGGTAAAGTGCCCCTGGGTTGAATCCTCAGTAAAAAAATAAAAAAAATGAGAGAGAGGGAGAGAGAGAGAGAGAGAGAGAGAGAGAGAGAGAGAGAGAGAGAGAGAGAGAGAACACATGAATCATTCCAGTAGTTCACATCGGCTCACATGATCCTTCTCCGTCACATCCCACGGCCTACTCCCACCCAGGAACCATTGTCCTGAATCTCCTGTCATTTTTTCTTTGATTTCCTTTTTGACAGTTTCAGTTCATATATTTAATACTAAATTATATGTGTATATTTACATTTTTTACTTGAAAAGGAAAAACTGTAATCTTTTAAGTGTTTCACTTGGTGTTATGTAGTAAGAAGTATGTACACAACTGGAACTCATCCCTGTTGTTGTACGTGCAGTTATCCATTTGACTACTGAGAAGTGCTCTTTGTGCAGCTGGATCTCAGCCTAGTTATCTATGTACCTATGAGTTGTTTCTAGGCATTCCCTGTCATAATAGCTCTCCTGTGAATAAATTCAGTATGTCCCCAGTGGTATACAAGCCAGTATGTATCTTAGTGAGATTGCAAAATTGCATGGTTTGTGAATGTTTAATTTTTCCAGAGCAGTTGTGCCAACTTATATTCCCACTAGCAATGAGATTTGGACCCTGGGGATCCATCTTTGCTTCAGTGCTTACGCTACCAAATTTTAAACTCTTGTTAATTGAATGCCTGTGATATGGTATCCTGTCATTTTGATGGATGGATCTGATGACTAGTGAGGTTGAACATAACTTCAGATATTTTTCCTCCTCATTGAAAATGTGTTACATCCCTTCATCTATTTAATAGTGGTTTCATTTATGTGGTTCTTACTGAGCTGTAGGCATTCTTTGTTTCATTCTTGATATGTGGGCATTTGTTTCACATAGATTTCTATCAATTTGTAACTTATCCATCTTTTAGTTGTGTTTGGGGAATGTTGGAAGCAAACTTATTAAGTATTTGTCTCACAAAATGAAATTGGCACAACATAAAATTAACCATTTAAACATAAAAATTCAGTAGCATTTAGTTCATTCACAATGTTGAGCAGCCCCTATCTGTGTCTAGTCCCACAACTTCTTCATCACCCCAGAGCACCATGAACCCATTAAATGTCTCTCCATTTCTCCCACCCCTCTGCCCGCATTGCCTAGCAACCACTAATCTGCTTCCTGTCTCCAGGGATTTGCCTCTTCTAGAGAATTCATATAAATGTAATAATATAATTTACCCTTTTGTCTGGCTCTTTTCACTTAACCAGAAGTATGTGATGGTTCTGGTTTCTTAACATTCTTGTTCTCTGGTAATTTTTGGTTATAGCCATCCTAGTAGGTATGAAGTATTATATCATTGTGATTTTGTTTTGCATTCCCTAACAGTTAATGACATTCAACTGATATCATTGGCATGATCTTCTTTGGATAAAAGTCTGTTGAAATCTTTTGCCCATTTTTTTTTGAGAGAGAGAGAGAGAGAGAGAGAGAGAGAGAGAGAGAGAGAGAGAGAATTTTTTAAATATTTATTTTTCAGTTTTCAGCAGACACAACATCTTTATTTTATTTGTATGTGGTGCTGAGGATCGAACCCAGTGCCACGCGCATGCCAGGCAAGCAAGCTACTGCTTGAGCCACATCCCCAGCCCTTTTGCCCATTTTTAAATTGAGTCACCTTATTATTGTCACAGGAAAACACACACACACACACATAGATAGATAGGTAGTTAGATAGCTAGATAGATACTGAATTCCAGATTCTATTGGGTAGATGATTTTCAAATATTTCCTCCATTTTGCAGATTGTCTCACTTTCTTGATAGGGTCCCTTGATGCATAAAAAGTCATAATTTTGTTAAAGTCAGTGAAGCTATTGTTTTTTTATTGATCTATTTTTTTCTTTAAATATTTTGTAGTTGTCAATGGGCCTTCATTTTATTTATTTATATACAATGCTGATAATCGAGCCCAGTGCCTCACCCATGCTAGGCAAGCACTCTGCCACTGAGCCCCAACCCCAACCCCTTGATCTATTTCTTTCTCTTTTTTATCCCAATATTTGGATCAAACATAGGGCCTTTTTTTCTTTTTGGTACAAAGCTCACTATGTTTTTGGTGGTCTTGACCTCCTAAACTGAAGCAATCGATCCTCTGCCTTGGCCTCCCCAGGATTGGGACTATAGTTGTGTGTCCAGATTCTGCTGTTACTTATGTTTTTGTTGTCATATCTTAAAAAAATATTGTCAAACATGTTTAGCAAACAGGAAGGTTTGTCCCTGTTTTCTAAACATCTCACAGTTCTAGCTCTTCCATTTAGGTCTAATCCAGTTTGAGTTATTCGTTGTATATGTTGGGAGGTAGGGGTCCAATCTCATTCTCTTTATGTGGATATCTAATTGTCCAGTACCATTTATTAAAAATTATTCTTCCCCCCACTGAATGGCATTAGCACCTTGTGGTAAAAAATCAATTGACCGTAAATGTTTCATTTATCTCTGGGCTCTTGAGTTGGTCTCTATGTTTATCTTTTGCCAAGACCACCCTCAGTTTTAATTCAAATTGTGAATTATGAGTTCTCCAGTTTTGTTCTTTTCCAAGATTTTTTTGCTCTTTGAAACTTGCAACTCCATATAAATTCGAGAATTAGCTTTTCTGTTTATGCAAAAAATGGCTTTGTAATTTTGATAGGGATCATATTAGATCTGTGGATCACTTTGGACAGTATTGCCATCTTACTATTTAGTCTTCCAGCTATTAATACAATATTTCCTTCTATGTATTTATATATTAATTTCTTCAGTGTACAGGTCTTTCACTTTCTACTCTAAGTTCAGTTTATTTGTAGGTGTATTATTTTTTGATGTTACTGTAAATAGAATTTTGTTTGTTTGTTGGAGCATCCATTGGTGGAATATAGGTACACTATTAATATTTGCATATTACTCTTGTACCCTGCATTTGTGCAATATTTATTTTTTAGCTGTAGTAGTTTATTGTGTTTGTACGTGTGTTTGTATTCTTTATTGTTTCCTGTATATAAGAACAGGGTTCTTGGGGCTGGGGTTGTGGCTCAGCGGTAGAGCACTCGCCTAGCACGAGCGAGGTCCTGGGTTCGATCGTCAGCATCACATAAAAATAAATAAATTAATTAAAGATATTGTGTCCAACTACAACTAAAAAATTCTATTTAAAAAGAAAAAGAAAAAAAAGAAGAACAGGGCTCTTATATGCACCTTCAAATGACCTCTTCCTTTCCTATTTGTTTTCATTTTCTTTTCATGCCTGATATTTCTGAGCAGATCTTTCAGTGCAGTGTTAAACACTAGTAGTGAAAACATCGTCCTTGTTTCAGTCCTGAGTTTAAGGGTAAAAGCTTTCACTCTTTCACCATTAAATCTGATGTTGGCTATGGGTTTTTCATAAATATCCTTTATTAGGTAAAATCATTTCCTGGTTTTCTGAGTCTTTCTATCATAAAAAGGTATTGATTTGTCAAGTGTTTTTTCTGTATAGAAATAATTGTATGTTTTCCCCCTTTATTAATTCTAGTTGTGTGTGTGTGTGTGTGTGTGTGTGCTGGGAATCCCTTTATTTTATTAATGTTATGTATTACATTTATTTTTCTCAAGTTGAACCATCCTTGCATTACTGGGTAAATCAGATTTGTATAATTTTTTTAAATTTTTTTTATTAGTTATTGATGGACCTTTATTTATTTGTTTATATGTGGTGCTGAGAATCCAACCCAGTGCCTCACACATGCAAGTGCTCCACCACTGAGCTATGACCCCAGCCCCAGACTTGTGTAATTTTATTAATCACATTTGTTATTCTTTGACATAACATCACTTTTGTGACTTTTTATTTAAATTTTGGTTTATATTGTACTTAGCTATTTTGTTTTAGGAACTATTTGTTTCACATGGATTATTTCTCTCTTCAGTTACTTTACCAAATAACTGCCTTTTACTATACTTAAAAGACAGCAGTTTATAGATCTCAGGAGCTTTTTTTCTGGTAGGAATTGAGGACTTTCCTATGCTTCAACTATCAGTTTAGACCCTTATAGTGAAAAAATGGCTCAAGAATTTTGGAAAGAGAAAAATCTACAACATCTGCTTATTTAATTTCATGTTACATACCCCCCCAAAAATTAAAATGCCAATTCAGATGATAATATAATTTCTTCTTTTTCCCCTATTTTTAATTAATTAATTAATTAATTTAGTTCAGAGATGGGATCTTGCTGTGTTGCCCAGGTTGGTCTCAAACTCCTCGGCTCAAACAAGTAACTGTCTTGCCTCATCCTCCTGGGGTAATTGGGACCACAAGGTGTGCATAAGCATCCCTATCTAAGACTTTCTTGTTGCTTGCTTTCTTTTACAGCCTTATGAATACCATACTTAGAAAATTGCCTTGGCTCAGTCATCTCAGGTTGTTTTCTTAAGCTGGTTTATTTCTGCCATTTAACCAACTACTGAGTTTCTCCTTTAGACCATAATGACTTCTTCCTCCTAGATTTCTTGTTCTTTCTCATTATAACTATTCTTTCTTTATCTTCATGATTTCCTGTCTTTGGAAGAGACAATAGGCCTGTTTTGATTAGAGTCCTTTTATTTGTTTTACGAATGGTTTCTTTGGTTGTCCTATCTTCTCTAGGGTGGGTTTTTGCTATTTGATGATGTTTGATGAGACAAGAAAATAAATGAGACCAATTCAAAAGAATTGCAGAAAAAATAAAGAAGTGTCTAAGTGAAAATATGTTTTGCTGCCTTCCTCCCTGAGAGCACAGGATGAGTTAGGCTTTCCTGTAGATGCACTGATCCATGTGCTCATGACATATGCACTTGTGTATCCTTATGTGAATCAATTTTTTGTTCATTTGCAGTTTCTCATATGGTAAGCATCACACATTGTGCTAGGTATTAGTTCTATTGATATTAAGTTGACACACATTTATGAATATACCACAATGTATTTCAATTTTTTATTTAATTATAATAATCCCAAGGTCGCTTAACCACCAAGCCACATCACCAACCTGTTTTTCTATGTTTTAATTTGAGGCAGGTTGTCACAGCATTGCTGAGGTTAACTTTGAACTTGCGATCCTCCTTCCTCAGCCTCCTGAGCTGCTGGTATTATAGACATGCACCACCATGCGTGGCCTCTTTCTCCTTCTCCGTGTCAGCTCCTGGGGCCTCCATTTTCTCTGACCTACTCTCTGATCTCCATGTGTATGCATCTCTGTGTTTGTACATATAGGGAGGCGGAAAAAATACTGTCACATGGCAAAGGCAGGCAGGTGTCCCCAGGATCATAGAAGTTCTTTATCCAAAGGAAACACTATGGGAGATGACTGAGCCCTGAGCTACAAAGTGAGGACTCTGCCTTTTCCAATGGAGTCTGTCCTTGTCCTATTCTCTGGGCCAGTCCCTGCGTGACACTGGGTCTAAGTTTCCCACATGTCCAGTGAAGGATTAGAGAGGAAGTGACACATAAGCCTTCTGCTGCATAGTTCCCCAGGATGGGCAGAGTTGGGCAGGGTGCAGAGTCCCAGGTTACTGTCTTCCCAGGGTAGGTGTAGGTGTGCCCTGCTTTGGTGCAGCCTTGCCCGTATTCCTAGCATGTATGTGCATCCATTGGCACAGGCATGGAAAACAATAACACCCCAGACCCAGAGAGCTGGAAAGGAAGACACACAAGCAACATGAAAGGACAAGGGAAGAAAGTACTGCAAACAAATCAAGGCAACACATCATTAGAATCATTGGCAGGTACAGCAGAAAAAAAGACAGAGAAAGATTTCAGGATATACATGGTTAAAATGTTGTGTGAACTCAAGGAAGATATAAGAGCAAATACAAGCAGTGAAAGATCACTTTGACAAGTTGGTTCTTTGAAAAAGTAAAGAAAATTGGCAGACCATTAGTTACACTAACAAAGAGAAGGAGAAAGAAAACTCAAATTACCAGCAGATGTGATGAAAAGGGCAATATCACAACAGACACTACAGAAATACAAAAAAATAATTAGAAATTATTTTGAAAACTTTTTTTCTTATAGCTTTTTATTTTGTTTATTTTTATGTGGTGCTGAGGATCGAACCCAGGGCCTTGAACATGCTAGATGAGTTCTCTACCGCTGAGCCAAAACTCCAGCCCTGTTGAAAACTTATACTCCAATAAAATAGAAGACATTGAAGGCATAGACAAATTTCTTAAGTCATACTATTTGCCCAGATTGAAACAGGAAGGTATACACAATTTATACAGATCAATTTCAAGAGATGAAATAGAAGACACCATCAGAAGCTTACCAACTAAGAAAAGCCCATGACCAGATAGATACACAGCTGAGTTCTACAAGACTTTTAAAGAAGAACTAATACCAATACTCTTCAATTTATTTCAGGAAATAGAAAAAAGGCAGTAATTCCAAATCTTACACAGGAATAGAAAATTTCAATAGTCTTATGTAGTTAAAATAGTTGAATTCATAAGTTAAAGTTTTTGTACAAAGAAAATTACTGGCTTATATATGTCACCTGTAATACCAATAATATCAAACTTATATAAAACTTGTACAGAGAACCAAAACCACCAACACAAAATAAGATGGAAAAAAACAAATAAAATGAAACAATTCTCAATTCATTTTATGAGTCCACTATAATCGGAAAAAATGTCTGGTAAAGTTATTGCACTAAAGGAAACAGTATTGAAACATTACATGGTACCCCACAGAGATGTAGAAATTTTATGCTTCAGTTAAATTTGAAAATTTAAAAAATACAATAGGAAACATACAAGACAGTATGGAGAGATATCTAGATAGGGCAGCGGGGAGGGCGGGGAAGGGAGGGGGCAGGAGCTTAGCAAGGATGGTGGAATGTGATGGTCATCATTATCCAAAGTACATATATGAAGACATGAATTGGTGTGAACATACTTTATATACAACCGGAGATATGACCATATAGCTGGTCCTGGTGGTGTATGCCTGTTAATTCCAGCCACTTGAGTGGTGGAGGCAGGGGGGATTGAAAGTTGGAGGCCAGCCTCAGCTATGTTAAAGAAACCCTGACTCAACGTTTAAAAAAGGGCTAGGGTTATAGCTCAATGGTAGAGGGCCCCTGTGTCCAATTCCAGTAACGAAAAACTAAGTGCACATAGACAAAATTTGAGGGTATTATGTTAAGTAAAATATCACAAAAAATACAAAAAGTGTCTGATTCTCCTTATATTAGGTAGCTAAAGTATTCAAATTATGAAGACAGAAAATAGAATGGTTATCTCCAGGGGCTGGGAAGTGGGATGGAGATGGTGAATTGTTGTTTAATGAGTGATGGGTTTTGCAAGATGAAAAGAGTTCTGGACATGGATGGGAGTGGTTGATCCACAACAATATGAATGTCATTAACAGCACTGAATTGTACAAAAATAATGGATAAGAGGCAAAATTTAATGTTATATGCATTTCACCACAATTTAAGGAAATTTTAAAAATCAATGCTCAGAATTCAATCTCAGTAACAGAATGAGAAGAATCATTCTTAGTGTTGCAGAACAAATATTTAATGAAATTCAACAACTCTCTATGATAATAAACCTCAGAAAACTAGGATTTGAAGGAAATTTTTAAATGTGATAGACATTATCTAAAATTTACCTCATCTCATACTAACGATAAAATGATTCATTTTCCTTTAGATTTGAAAAAAAATGCAAAAATGCAAAAGTGTCTACTTCTGGAGATCCTAGCCAGTGCAATGAAGGAAAAAAAGGTATGAAGATTATAATGGATAAAGTAATAGTGATTTCTATGTGTACACAGGCTATCTGTGATAAAGTAAAAACTGAAACATAGAAAGTCCAAAAAGTGAACAAAATATTATAATTTAGACATGAATTTAGAAAGGTAACTGGTTATAAGGCTGGCTTTTAAAAAACATGTACATATATGTACAACATATACTATGTATATTTTTAAAAATTTCATTTTCTGATTATTGCTAAAATAGTCTTTTAAAATATCAATAAAGGCTAACCAAAAAACTACAACTGAAAATATAGCAAAACTCCTGAAATTGAAACAAAAGCTAAAGCAAAAATTAATGATATTAAAATATCTACAATAAATTCAACTTCAGCATGTCCATAAACTGAAAGTGTCAATATTGTTAATATGTATTTGGTAATTGTTGAGACAATTATTAGACAGCTAAAGCATTCAAATTATGAAGACAGAAATACCACTCCATGCAGAATAGTTCTTCTTAAAGAAGAGTTTGGGAGAGAGCCTTTGCAGGTCAATTTCATTAGGGGTGCTGATGTGGCCAGGAACTGCAGTGCCGGCAGTCATTTCCTACATGGGGCTTTAGATCATTGAGAAGGGTGGGGGAAGTTTTGTTTAGCATCTCATAGAGCTGAGGGTCTAAATCACGTGTATTACTTGACTTGAGTCTAGATAGGGATCAGTGGCCTAGTTCAGTTTCCTAACAAGTGGGGCCTGAAACCTTGGGGCAGTCTTGGTCTGGGAATCCCCAATATTCTCAAATTGTTATTTTTCCTGTCCTGTATATCTTCCTACATTTATGATAGGGAAAACCTTTTTCTGCCAGGTGACACTTGCTTGGCATTGCAGGGTAAATAGAGGCACAGTGGCAATTCTGTCATCCCTTTTATGTCTGGAGAAGCAGAACCTGGGGGACTAGGAGAAGGTGGGGGAACATATTCCTCAGGAGGAGTGGAGCATAGCAGGGAGGGCATGGTGGTCCTGTTGCATAGGTTTGTTCCTCATGGATGCAAAAACCATGAGGGAATGGTTCAGTGCATGTATCCATTCTGTTGCTCCCTGAGGGAGAGATGCATTTCTTAGAGGTTCATAGTGGAAAAGGGCTGTGACTCATTGTCTCAGGACTCAGTAAGACAAAAGCCACTACAAAAAGCAGCAGATTCCCCCTAGTAAGTTTACCACACTAAGTCCAATGCTAGAGCTGTCAATTTAGTCATTTGGGGCTGTTGCAGTCAGACCTATGGATAACAGCAAGGCACTTAATGTCATCAGTCTAGTCCAGCAGTGTGACATTGTGACCATTGTTCCCACTTATCCCCCATTGAATTCCTGAAGCTTCCAGGGTGGTTTGGCCAGTCAGCCTTCAGGTCTGTGACTGGGGCAGGGCTTTAATTTCCTTGGGTCCTGTGAGTTGGCACGTTAATGTCTGGGTGTGGACTCTGTAATTCATTTCTCCCCCTTGTTTTTTTCCCTTTCCCCTCACTTCCTCTTGTATGTAATTTTGTATAACCATGAAGGTCTCCTTCCATTTCCATGCAATTTCCCTTCTCTCTCCCTTTCCCTCCCACCTCTCGTCCCTGTTTAATGTTAATCTTCTTCTCATGCTCTTCCTCCCTACTCTGCTCTTAGTTACTCTCCTTATATCAAAGAAGACATTTGGCATTTGTTTTTTAGGGATTGGCTAGCTTCACTTAGCATAATCTGCTCTAATGCCATCCATTTCCCTGCAAATTCCATGATTTTGTCATTTTTTAATGCAGAGTAATACTCCATTGTGTATAAATGACACTTTTTTTTTATCCATTCGTCTATTGAAGGGCATCTAGGTTGGTTCCACAGTCTTGCTATTGTGAATTGTGCTGCTATGAACATCGATGTAGCAGTGTCCCTGTAGCATGCTCTTTTTAGGTCTTTAGGAAATAGACCGAGAAGGGGAATAGCTGGGTCAAATGGTGGTTCCATTCCCAGCTTTCCAAGAAATCTCCATACTGCTTTCCAAATTGGTCTTGGCCCTTTTGAATAACTGCATCTCTTCATTCTGTCTCTGTTCATCCCTCTATAGTAGTTGACACCTGTGATCCTGATTCTGTCACCCAACAAGAAAACAAGAATCAGCTAAGTGCAGTGGCACACACCTGTATGCCCAGAAACTTGGGAGTCTGAGGCAGGTGGCTTGCAAGTTTGAGGCCTCAGCAACTCATATAGACCCTGTATCAAAATTTTAGAAAAGGGCTGGGGATGTAGCTTTGTGGTAAAGTGCCCCTGGGTTGAATCCTCAGTAAAAAAATAAAAAAAATGAGAGAGAGGGAGAGAGAGAGAGAGAGAGAGAGAGAGAGAGAGAGAGAGAGAGAGAGAGAGAGAACACATGAATCATTCCAGTAGTTCACATCGGCTCACATGATCCTTCTCCGTCACATCCCACGGCCTACTCCCACCCAGGAACCATTGTCCTGAATCTCCTGTCATTTTTTCTTTGATTTCCTTTTTGACAGTTTCAGTTCATATATTTAATACTAAATTATATGTGTATATTTACATTTTTTACTTGAAAAGGAAAAACTGTAATCTTTTAAGTGTTTCACTTGGTGTTATGTAGTAAGAAGTATGTACACAACTGGAACTCATCCCTGTTGTTGTACGTGCAGTTATCCATTTGACTACTGAGAAGTGCTCTTTGTGCAGCTGGATCTCAGCCTAGTTATCTATGTACCTATGAGTTGTTTCTAGGCATTCCCTGTCATAATAGCTCTCCTGTGAATAAATTCAGTATGTCCCCAGTGGTATACAAGCCAGTATGTATCTTAGTGAGATTGCAAAATTGCATGGTTTGTGAATGTTTAATTTTTCCAGAGCAGTTGTGCCAACTTATATTCCCACTAGCAATGAGATTTGGACCCTGGGGATCCATCTTTGCTTCAGTGCTTACGCTACCAAATTTTAAACTCTTGTTAATTGAATGCCTGTGATATGGTATCCTGTCATTTTGATGGATGGATCTGATGACTAGTGAGGTTGAACATAACTTCAGATATTTTTCCTCCTCATTGAAAATGTGTTACATCCCTTCATCTATTTAATAGTGGTTTCATTTATGTGGTTCTTACTGAGCTGTAGGCATTCTTTGTTTCATTCTTGATATGTGGGCATTTGTTTCACATAGATTTCTATCAATTTGTAACTTATCCATCTTTTAGTTGTGTTTGGGGAATGTTGGAAGCAAACTTATTAAGTATTTGTCTCACAAAATGAAATTGGCACAACATAAAATTAACCATTTAAACATAAAAATTCAGTAGCATTTAGTTCATTCACAATGTTGAGCAGCCCCTATCTGTGTCTAGTCCCACAACTTCTTCATCACCCCAGAGCACCATGAACCCATTAAATGTCTCTCCATTTCTCCCACCCCTCTGCCCGCATTGCCTAGCAACCACTAATCTGCTTCCTGTCTCCAGGGATTTGCCTCTTCTAGAGAATTCATATAAATGTAATAATATAATTTACCCTTTTGTCTGGCTCTTTTCACTTAACCAGAAGTATGTGATGGTTCTGGTTTCTTAACATTCTTGTTCTCTGGTAATTTTTGGTTATAGCCATCCTAGTAGGTATGAAGTATTATATCATTGTGATTTTGTTTTGCATTCCCTAACAGTTAATGACATTCAACTGATATCATTGGCATGATCTTCTTTGGATAAAAGTCTGTTGAAATCTTTTGCCCATTTTTTTTTGAGAGAGAGAGAGAGAGAGAGAGAGAGAGAGAGAGAGAGAGAGAGAGAATTTTTTAAATATTTATTTTTCAGTTTTCAGCAGACACAACATCTTTATTTTATTTGTATGTGGTGCTGAGGATCGAACCCAGTGCCACGCGCATGCCAGGCAAGCAAGCTACTGCTTGAGCCACATCCCCAGCCCTTTTGCCCATTTTTAAATTGAGTCACCTTATTATTGTCACAGGAAAACACACACACACACACATAGATAGATAGGTAGTTAGATAGCTAGATAGATACTGAATTCCAGATTCTATTGGGTAGATGATTTTCAAATATTTCCTCCATTTTGCAGATTGTCTCACTTTCTTGATAGGGTCCCTTGATGCATAAAAAGTCATAATTTTGTTAAAGTCAGTGAAGCTATTGTTTTTTTATTGATCTATTTTTTTCTTTAAATATTTTGTAGTTGTCAATGGGCCTTCATTTTATTTATTTATATACAATGCTGATAATCGAGCCCAGTGCCTCACCCATGCTAGGCAAGCACTCTGCCACTGAGCCCCAACCCCAACCCCTTGATCTATTTCTTTCTCTTTTTTATCCCAATATTTGGATCAAACATAGGGCCTTTTTTTCTTTTTGGTACAAAGCTCACTATGTTTTTGGTGGTCTTGACCTCCTAAACTGAAGCAATCGATCCTCTGCCTTGGCCTCCCCAGGATTGGGACTATAGTTGTGTGTCCAGATTCTGCTGTTACTTATGTTTTTGTTGTCATATCTTAAAAAAATATTGTCAAACATGTTTAGCAAACAGGAAGGTTTGTCCCTGTTTTCTAAACATCTCACAGTTCTAGCTCTTCCATTTAGGTCTAATCCAGTTTGAGTTATTCGTTGTATATGTTGGGAGGTAGGGGTCCAATCTCATTCTCTTTATGTGGATATCTAATTGTCCAGTACCATTTATTAAAAATTATTCTTCCCCCCACTGAATGGCATTAGCACCTTGTGGTAAAAAATCAATTGACCGTAAATGTTTCATTTATCTCTGGGCTCTTGAGTTGGTCTCTATGTTTATCTTTTGCCAAGACCACCCTCAGTTTTAATTCAAATTGTGAATTATGAGTTCTCCAGTTTTGTTCTTTTCCAAGATTTTTTTGCTCTTTGAAACTTGCAACTCCATATAAATTCGAGAATTAGCTTTTCTGTTTATGCAAAAAATGGCTTTGTAATTTTGATAGGGATCATATTAGATCTGTGGATCACTTTGGACAGTATTGCCATCTTACTATTTAGTCTTCCAGCTATTAATACAATATTTCCTTCTATGTATTTATATATTAATTTCTTCAGTGTACAGGTCTTTCACTTTCTACTCTAAGTTCAGTTTATTTGTAGGTGTATTATTTTTTGATGTTACTGTAAATAGAATTTTGTTTGTTTGTTGGAGCATCCATTGGTGGAATATAGGTACACTATTAATATTTGCATATTACTCTTGTACCCTGCATTTGTGCAATATTTATTTTTTAGCTGTAGTAGTTTATTGTGTTTGTACGTGTGTTTGTATTCTTTATTGTTTCCTGTATATAAGAACAGGGTTCTTGGGGCTGGGGTTGTGGCTCAGCGGTAGAGCACTCGCCTAGCACGAGCGAGGTCCTGGGTTCGATCGTCAGCATCACATAAAAATAAATAAATTAATTAAAGATATTGTGTCCAACTACAACTAAAAAATTCTATTTAAAAAGAAAAAGAAAAAAAAGAAGAACAGGGCTCTTATATGCACCTTCAAATGACCTCTTCCTTTCCTATTTGTTTTCATTTTCTTTTCATGCCTGATATTTCTGAGCAGATCTTTCAGTGCAGTGTTAAACACTAGTAGTGAAAACATCGTCCTTGTTTCAGTCCTGAGTTTAAGGGTAAAAGCTTTCACTCTTTCACCATTAAATCTGATGTTGGCTATGGGTTTTTCATAAATATCCTTTATTAGGTAAAATCATTTCCTGGTTTTCTGAGTCTTTCTATCATAAAAAGGTATTGATTTGTCAAGTGTTTTTTCTGTATAGAAATAATTGTATGTTTTCCCCCTTTATTAATTCTAGTTGTGTGTGTGTGTGTGTGTGTGTGTGCTGGGAATCCCTTTATTTTATTAATGTTATGTATTACATTTATTTTTCTCAAGTTGAACCATCCTTGCATTACTGGGTAAATCAGATTTGTATAATTTTTTTAAATTTTTTTTATTAGTTATTGATGGACCTTTATTTATTTGTTTATATGTGGTGCTGAGAATCCAACCCAGTGCCTCACACATGCAAGTGCTCCACCACTGAGCTATGACCCCAGCCCCAGACTTGTGTAATTTTATTAATCACATTTGTTATTCTTTGACATAACATCACTTTTGTGACTTTTTATTTAAATTTTGGTTTATATTGTACTTAGCTATTTTGTTTTAGGAACTATTTGTTTCACATGGATTATTTCTCTCTTCAGTTACTTTACCAAATAACTGCCTTTTACTATACTTAAAAGACAGCAGTTTATAGATCTCAGGAGCTTTTTTTCTGGTAGGAATTGAGGACTTTCCTATGCTTCAACTATCAGTTTAGACCCTTATAGTGAAAAAATGGCTCAAGAATTTTGGAAAGAGAAAAATCTACAACATCTGCTTATTTAATTTCATGTTACATACCCCCCCAAAAATTAAAATGCCAATTCAGATGATAATATAATTTCTTCTTTTTCCCCTATTTTTAATTAATTAATTAATTAATTTAGTTCAGAGATGGGATCTTGCTGTGTTGCCCAGGTTGGTCTCAAACTCCTCGGCTCAAACAAGTAACTGTCTTGCCTCATCCTCCTGGGGTAATTGGGACCACAAGGTGTGCATAAGCATCCCTATCTAAGACTTTCTTGTTGCTTGCTTTCTTTTACAGCCTTATGAATACCATACTTAGAAAATTGCCTTGGCTCAGTCATCTCAGGTTGTTTTCTTAAGCTGGTTTATTTCTGCCATTTAACCAACTACTGAGTTTCTCCTTTAGACCATAATGACTTCTTCCTCCTAGATTTCTTGTTCTTTCTCATTATAACTATTCTTTCTTTATCTTCATGATTTCCTGTCTTTGGAAGAGACAATAGGCCTGTTTTGATTAGAGTCCTTTTATTTGTTTTACGAATGGTTTCTTTGGTTGTCCTATCTTCTCTAGGGTGGGTTTTTGCTATTTGATGATGTTTGATGAGACAAGAAAATAAATGAGACCAATTCAAAAGAATTGCAGAAAAAATAAAGAAGTGTCTAAGTGAAAATATGTTTTGCTGCCTTCCTCCCTGAGAGCACAGGATGAGTTAGGCTTTCCTGTAGATGCACTGATCCATGTGCTCATGACATATGCACTTGTGTATCCTTATGTGAATCAATTTTTTGTTCATTTGCAGTTTCTCATATGGTAAGCATCACACATTGTGCTAGGTATTAGTTCTATTGATATTAAGTTGACACACATTTATGAATATACCACAATGTATTTCAATTTTTTATTTAATTATAATAATCCCAAGGTCGCTTAACCACCAAGCCACATCACCAACCTGTTTTTCTATGTTTTAATTTGAGGCAGGTTGTCACAGCATTGCTGAGGTTAACTTTGAACTTGCGATCCTCCTTCCTCAGCCTCCTGAGCTGCTGGTATTATAGACATGCACCACCATGCGTGGCCTCTTTCTCCTTCTCCGTGTCAGCTCCTGGGGCCTCCATTTTCTCTGACCTACTCTCTGATCTCCATGTGTATGCATCTCTGTGTTTGTACATATAGGGAGGCGGAAAAAATACTGTCACATGGCAAAGGCAGGCAGGTGTCCCCAGGATCATAGAAGTTCTTTATCCAAAGGAAACACTATGGGAGATGACTGAGCCCTGAGCTACAAAGTGAGGACTCTGCCTTTTCCAATGGAGTCTGTCCTTGTCCTATTCTCTGGGCCAGTCCCTGCGTGACACTGGGTCTAAGTTTCCCACATGTCCAGTGAAGGATTAGAGAGGAAGTGACACATAAGCCTTCTGCTGCATAGTTCCCCAGGATGGGCAGAGTTGGGCAGGGTGCAGAGTCCCAGGTTACTGTCTTCCCAGGGTAGGTGTAGGTGTGCCCTGCTTTGGTGCAGCCTTGCCCGTATTCCTAGCATGTATGTGCATCCATTGGCACAGGCATGGAAAACAATAACACCCCAGACCCAGAGAGCTGGAAAGGAAGACACACAAGCAACATGAAAGGACAAGGGAAGAAAGTACTGCAAACAAATCAAGGCAACACATCATTAGAATCATTGGCAGGTACAGCAGAAAAAAAGACAGAGAAAGATTTCAGGATATACATGGTTAAAATGTTGTGTGAACTCAAGGAAGATATAAGAGCAAATACAAGCAGTGAAAGATCACTTTGACAAGTTGGTTCTTTGAAAAAGTAAAGAAAATTGGCAGACCATTAGTTACACTAACAAAGAGAAGGAGAAAGAAAACTCAAATTACCAGCAGATGTGATGAAAAGGGCAATATCACAACAGACACTACAGAAATACAAAAAAATAATTAGAAATTATTTTGAAAACTTTTTTTCTTATAGCTTTTTATTTTGTTTATTTTTATGTGGTGCTGAGGATCGAACCCAGGGCCTTGAACATGCTAGATGAGTTCTCTACCGCTGAGCCAAAACTCCAGCCCTGTTGAAAACTTATACTCCAATAAAATAGAAGACATTGAAGGCATAGACAAATTTCTTAAGTCATACTATTTGCCCAGATTGAAACAGGAAGGTATACACAATTTATACAGATCAATTTCAAGAGATGAAATAGAAGACACCATCAGAAGCTTACCAACTAAGAAAAGCCCATGACCAGATAGATACACAGCTGAGTTCTACAAGACTTTTAAAGAAGAACTAATACCAATACTCTTCAATTTATTTCAGGAAATAGAAAAAAGGCAGTAATTCCAAATCTTACACAGGAATAGAAAATTTCAATAGTCTTATGTAGTTAAAATAGTTGAATTCATAAGTTAAAGTTTTTGTACAAAGAAAATTACTGGCTTATATATGTCACCTGTAATACCAATAATATCAAACTTATATAAAACTTGTACAGAGAACCAAAACCACCAACACAAAATAAGATGGAAAAAAACAAATAAAATGAAACAATTCTCAATTCATTTTATGAGTCCACTATAATCGGAAAAAATGTCTGGTAAAGTTATTGCACTAAAGGAAACAGTATTGAAACATTACATGGTACCCCACAGAGATGTAGAAATTTTATGCTTCAGTTAAATTTGAAAATTTAAAAAATACAATAGGAAACATACAAGACAGTATGGAGAGATATCTAGATAGGGCAGCGGGGAGGGCGGGGAAGGGAGGGGGCAGGAGCTTAGCAAGGATGGTGGAATGTGATGGTCATCATTATCCAAAGTACATATATGAAGACATGAATTGGTGTGAACATACTTTATATACAACCGGAGATATGACCATATAGCTGGTCCTGGTGGTGTATGCCTGTTAATTCCAGCCACTTGAGTGGTGGAGGCAGGGGGGATTGAAAGTTGGAGGCCAGCCTCAGCTATGTTAAAGAAACCCTGACTCAACGTTTAAAAAAGGGCTAGGGTTATAGCTCAATGGTAGAGGGCCCCTGTGTCCAATTCCAGTAACGAAAAACTAAGTGCACATAGACAAAATTTGAGGGTATTATGTTAAGTAAAATATCACAAAAAATACAAAAAGTGTCTGATTCTCCTTATATTAGGTAGCTAAAGTATTCAAATTATGAAGACAGAAAATAGAATGGTTATCTCCAGGGGCTGGGAAGTGGGATGGAGATGGTGAATTGTTGTTTAATGAGTGATGGGTTTTGCAAGATGAAAAGAGTTCTGGACATGGATGGGAGTGGTTGATCCACAACAATATGAATGTCATTAACAGCACTGAATTGTACAAAAATAATGGATAAGAGGCAAAATTTAATGTTATATGCATTTCACCACAATTTAAGGAAATTTTAAAAATCAATGCTCAGAATTCAATCTCAGTAACAGAATGAGAAGAATCATTCTTAGTGTTGCAGAACAAATATTTAATGAAATTCAACAACTCTCTATGATAATAAACCTCAGAAAACTAGGATTTGAAGGAAATTTTTAAATGTGATAGACATTATCTAAAATTTACCTCATCTCATACTAACGATAAAATGATTCATTTTCCTTTAGATTTGAAAAAAAATGCAAAAATGCAAAAGTGTCTACTTCTGGAGATCCTAGCCAGTGCAATGAAGGAAAAAAAGGTATGAAGATTATAATGGATAAAGTAATAGTGATTTCTATGTGTACACAGGCTATCTGTGATAAAGTAAAAACTGAAACATAGAAAGTCCAAAAAGTGAACAAAATATTATAATTTAGACATGAATTTAGAAAGGTAACTGGTTATAAGGCTGGCTTTTAAAAAACATGTACATATATGTACAACATATACTATGTATATTTTTAAAAATTTCATTTTCTGATTATTGCTAAAATAGTCTTTTAAAATATCAATAAAGGCTAACCAAAAAACTACAACTGAAAATATAGCAAAACTCCTGAAATTGAAACAAAAGCTAAAGCAAAAATTAATGATATTAAAATATCTACAATAAATTCAACTTCAGCATGTCCATAAACTGAAAGTGTCAATATTGTTAATATGTATTTGGTAATTGTTGAGACAATTATTAGACAGCTAAAGCATTCAAATTATGAAGACAGAAATACCACTCCATGCAGAATAGTTCTTCTTAAAGAAGAGTTTGGGAGAGAGCCTTTGCAGGTCAATTTCATTAGGGGTGCTGATGTGGCCAGGAACTGCAGTGCCGGCAGTCATTTCCTACATGGGGCTTTAGATCATTGAGAAGGGTGGGGGAAGTTTTGTTTAGCATCTCATAGAGCTGAGGGTCTAAATCACGTGTATTACTTGACTTGAGTCTAGATAGGGATCAGTGGCCTAGTTCAGTTTCCTAACAAGTGGGGCCTGAAACCTTGGGGCAGTCTTGGTCTGGGAATCCCCAATATTCTCAAATTGTTATTTTTCCTGTCCTGTATATCTTCCTACATTTATGATAGGGAAAACCTTTTTCTGCCAGGTGACACTTGCTTGGCATTGCAGGGTAAATAGAGGCACAGTGGCAATTCTGTCATCCCTTTTATGTCTGGAGAAGCAGAACCTGGGGGACTAGGAGAAGGTGGGGGAACATATTCCTCAGGAGGAGTGGAGCATAGCAGGGAGGGCATGGTGGTCCTGTTGCATAGGTTTGTTCCTCATGGATGCAAAAACCATGAGGGAATGGTTCAGTGCATGTATCCATTCTGTTGCTCCCTGAGGGAGAGATGCATTTCTTAGAGGTTCATAGTGGAAAAGGGCTGTGACTCATTGTCTCAGGACTCAGTAAGACAAAAGCCACTACAAAAAGCAGCAGATTCCCCCTAGTAAGTTTACCACACTAAGTCCAATGCTAGAGCTGTCAATTTAGTCATTTGGGGCTGTTGCAGTCAGACCTATGGATAACAGCAAGGCACTTAATGTCATCAGTCTAGTCCAGCAGTGTGACATTGTGACCATTGTTCCCACTTATCCCCCATTGAATTCCTGAAGCTTCCAGGGTGGTTTGGCCAGTCAGCCTTCAGGTCTGTGACTGGGGCAGGGCTTTAATTTCCTTGGGTCCTGTGAGTTGGCACGTTAATGTCTGGGTGTGGACTCTGGAGTGTGGGTCTGAGTGGGTTTCTGGGGTTGCCCTCAGATGTGCAGGTGGTGGATTTCTCAGTATCTACTGCCTTGTATCCATGGGCTTATTCCTGCAACTTTAATGTCAGTGGGAGAGGTTAATGTGACAATATGGGGTCCCCACAGGTGGGTTGAAGTGGCAGCTCCTTCCAGTTTTTTTATCCATACAGAGTCTCTGGGCTGGTGTGGGTGCAATTGGTGTTGGAGTGAGAGGGGAGCCCTCTCCTAAACATCTCTAGATGTCTGGTGGAGAGTCCTTCCTAGGGCCTGGAGCTGTCGGGACAGGCTAAGCTTATCTATCTGACAGGGACCCCTTCTTAGTGTATTTATTGTAGGTGGTTGGGGTGTCCCAAACAGGATCTGAAATGGAGAGTACCCTGTGCCTCCAGGTGAACAGTAGACCTGGAGGAGAGCTATAGGGAAGAATCTACCCATGAAATCCCTGTTTCCTGACAGAGTTTAGCAAGGGTGGTCTTTAGGGTGTGGTTCATCCATTCAACTTTCCCTGAACCCTGTGGTCAGTAGGTGGCATGTAGCTTCCATTTGATTCCAAATATTGGGTGATTGTCTGGGTAACTTCCAGATGAAGGTGGGCCCATGGTCTGACCTGAAGAACAGGGGCAGGTGATATCTGGGGATTATTTCTTTTAACAGAGCTTTATTCACTTCTCAGGCCAATTCTGTTTAGGTGGTTATGGCCTCCACCTATCAGGTATCAGTATCCCTTTCTTGGTTTGACTTCCATAAGTCTCTGTTGTCTTCAAAAGGTGAAGTCCCAATGGCCTGGACTCCTGATGCTGGGTTGGCTGCTGGTTAGCATTATTTTGGCACAAGTTACACACCTCTGGCTCACTGAACTGAATGAAAATGAAAACAGCACTTCAGAATTTGTGATAAGCCGTTGAAGTCACTCCAGGGAGAAATCTGTAGGACTCAACACTTGTGTTAGAAAAAACTTTCCTCATTTTGTCTCAGCCATGTTTTGTCATTTCCAGAAGTTTGTCACCAGCTCGGTTAAATTTATTCCTAAGTGTTTTATTCTTTTTAAGTCTGGTGCAAATGGGATTTCTTTTTAAATTTTTATTCAGACTGTTCATTGTTGGTATATGGAAAAGACAATTGATTTCTGTGTGTTGAATGGGTCCTCTGCAACTTTGCTGACATCAGGTGCCAGCTTTGGTAGTGTTTTGGTGGATTTTGGGGAATTTTCTGTGTGTAAGTTCATATCATCTGCTAATAGAGCCTTCTTCTTCCTTTGGAGTCTGTATTCTTCCTATCTTTCTCTTTCTGGCCTAATTTCTCGGGCCAGCACAGACAGTACAGTGCTGAGGGGCAGTGGATTGAGGGGGTGTCCTTTTGTTGTTCTTGCTCTTCAGGGACAGTTTTCAGTCTTCCACCTTTGAGGGTCTTGTTAGCTCAACTATGGGTTTTCCTAGTCACCCTTTTTGAGATTGAGGAAATTTCCTTCCCTTTGTACTGTGTTGGGAGTTCTTAATCATTAGATATTAATTTCTTTTCTTTTAATGTTTTTTAAGTTGTAGTTGGACACAATACCTTTATTTTATAAATTTATTTGTATGTGGTGCTGAGGAACAAACCCAGCACCTTGCACGTTCTAGGTGACCGCCCTACCGCTGAGCCACAACCCAGCTCGAGGCTGTGTGGGCTCTCTCAAGTCCAGCAAGGAGGTCCACAGAACAAGGCAGAGGAAAGTGTGGCTGCAGAGTCCCTAATTAAGACCTCCCGAGACCAGTCAGGAAGCAGATCTAATTTTATTGCACCGTTTACCATGTATATATGCTCAGGCAGCAGCTAAGCAGATTAGAGGCACCCACCCATGCAATTTCTGCTAACTGTGCTTGAGGTGAGGAGCGGGCTGTGGAGCAAGTGCAGGGACTGCAACACTTGGCCTCGTGTCCTGGGCTGTGCCTATGGGGTAAACGGCCTGCCACTCACATGCCTAGTATGAGGGGAGTGGCCTGCCACTCAGATGCCCTTAACATATTTCATGTATGCAGTACCCCATGCACTTGTCCCCACATGAGACATTAATTTCTGAAAGGCTTTGTTTTCCTTTTTAATGTAGAAACTTTGGTGTGTGTGTTCTATTGTGACTGGTGCTTATTCTAAAGCAAGGGCTCCAATCAGAGTCATTGGCGATGCTGGAGGGGCTGCCATCACTGTGGCGTGGAGACCTTACTTTTTTGTTATTTAATTGTGGAAGGTACCACTGTTATGCAGTTGACTTACTTATTAACTGTGCACATATAAAAGGCCTGGGGGTGATGGTGGCCAGATGAGCCTTGTGTGAAATGTTGACTTTGGCTTCCAAACTGAAAAAATGCTACTTTGATCATTTATTTAAAGATTGGTAACTGCTCAGTTAAGTAATATGCAGCTGTTCATTGGTGCTAATGTAGACCATTGTTTTACAATTAAAGTAGGGTACAAAGTTGACGCGTCAGAGGCCTGGGGTGGAGCTCAGAGGCAGAGCATATGTTTAGCATGCAGGAGGCCTGTGGCCCACCATCACACACACACACACACACACACACACACACACATGCATGCACAAACTGTCTCTCTCTCTCTCTCTCTCTCTCTCTCTCTCTCCCTCTCTCTCCCTCTCCCTCTCTCTCCCCCTTCCCCCCCTCACCTCCCAGAAATCAAAGATATTCTCACACTTCATAAAACCAATGCACACGAAGAGTACACTTGCTGCCTGTTTAAAGAGCACAAGAATGAGCACCTGTGGACTCACTGCTCTACTTGAGAAGGCCATGAAGCCAGGTGCCCTGGACGCCTTCTGTGGGCTTTCTCTAACCTCTTTCTTCTCCCACATAGAGGTTGTCACTAGCTGGAGACTTGTCCACTCTTGTCCTCACTATTCCTTACAGTCTATGGTAAGAACGTGTTTCTTAGTGCTTTATTATTTTTGCTTGGCTTCTTGTTGCTGTTATCACAAATGATTTCTCTGTGTGCTCTTTAGTTCAGCACTGTTGTTGAGATTTAACTGCTCAATGACATGGAGATGGACATTACTATTTTTCACTGTTGTATCATATTCCCTGGTATAACTGTAAGACACCTGATTTATCTGTTCTCCATGCATTGAATAGAGAGGATTTTTTTTTCTATTTCAAAATAATACTGGATTCAGCAAGATGGTTGTAGGTTTGCAGGCAGCCCTAGATCCTCTGCAATTGAACAATACCCTTTCTAAAAATTCAAAAGGAAAAGGACCAGGGATATAGCTCAGTGGTAAAGAGTACCCCTGGGTTCAACACCCAGTATCAAAAAAATAAAAAACCAATAAACATAGACCTGTATGGCATTTACCCTGCTAAATAAACTTCATCAGTCCCTTCCAACATTATGTGACCAAAGAGAACACTGATTTGAAAACTGCAGAGTGAAAGAACGATCAAGGCTCATCATCAAATAAGGATCATGTGAGCCAGAAGGGCTCACCATTGGATGGCAGGATCATGTGATCCAGCAGGGCTTACCATTGGACAGCTCTTCTTAGGGGATGGGGAAGTTAGTCTTTGGAGCCGGGGTGACTCCCAACACAGACTAGGCATATCCCAGGGGTTGCTGGAGGGGAGATGGGAATGGTTGTGGGTATTAGATTCAGGGAAAAGTGCTGGAACTACACAGTGGTGATAGGTGCAGTGTTCTGAGAATGTACTTCATGCCAATAAACTGAATCTTTAACAAATAAATATTTAATTTAAAAAAGCTAATATTAAAAAATATAAATAAATACATACAATAAAAAGAATTAAAAAATAAATGCCAGGAGAGGGCAAGGGCAGCTCTGGCATCGGAATAGGTATAAGGGGGAGCTCAGTGGGTTTCGCTGGCTGAGGGGCCACCAGGAGCTGCTGGCCTGGAGATGACATTTCAGGCGTTTCCAGCTGTAGTGCTCTCCCAAATGGCGGAACGAGGCCAGTAGTCTCTCAGTCAGTAGAAGTGGCCCTGCATGTGCAAGCAGAGCAAAAGTTGCCAACTATCCATGTTCCTTCCAGGGACAAAATGCTTTCCACTGCCTTCCTCAGAGATCCACACACAAACCCACCCCTTGAGAGTGACCCCAGAATGCATGCAGAGAATGACAGCTGTGCTTCTCATTGTTTCTGCCCCGCCTATGTTTCTATGTTTTGCATGTCCAGCCCCGTCCCATCTCCATATACTCACAGCCACCACCCAGACCTTCTCACATTTGGCCTCTCCCTCCATGGGCTCTGGGTTTTCAGTAAAGCCCAGGTTGTGGTGGTCTTCATCCTCCAAGTCATGGCCTGTCACATAGACATGGCAATGGATGTTCCGAGCAGGATTATGAAGCTGCTGTAATCCAATGAGTGAGGACACCACCCTAGAGGAATGGGGATGGGGGGGAAAGAGCAGCCTGAGAGGCCTGGCCTTTCTGACCATGAGGTTGATACTCTTGTCACCCCACTGTTCAAAGGAGCAGGCTGGGCTCAGAGAGGTGCAGGGCCAGTTCCAGGACTCACAGCTGTATATGACCCTGTCACCCTGCGCAGGGCTTACCTTCTCCACATTAAGTCCATCTCCTCTTCGGTGGAGGCTCCAGAGGTGCTGGATGTGAAAGAAGAGTCATCATCTAGGCAGTCTGGCTCTAGGGTGTCCTCCAAGCTCTCTAGGGACTGTGCCTGGAACATATATAACATGCTGCTACCTCTGTAGCCACCTCTCCCTTCTGGAATGGGACATGGAGGAGATGGAGAATCAATGGCTGAAGTGTGACCCACTAGATGTATCTGGGGATGGTGTTAGTGCAAAATCCAAAGCCCTAAGGGGTTTGTCCCAGAGGGGGACAGGAGAGCCCCAGCAAAAATGGCTGTCAGAGTTCAAGTAGAATTGCTGAGGGAATAGTTGGCTACCTCAGTAGCTTCAGGCCAGTTTGTTATATGACAAGAGGTGGCAGCTCTGTGCATTAGGAGCATTATCCCCTGAGTGCCACCAGCACATCACCTTCTGGAGGTGAGAAAACAGGCTAATCCCAGACAGTTCTCGTGTGAGGACACCCAGGACATCATTCTCTGTGATGCTGTCAAAGTGGCTCCAGGAGGGAATGAGGTCCAGGTCCCAATGCTGGGAAAGGCTGAATGGCTGTGGAAACTGAGTCCACCTGGAAGGTGGTAAAGTGCTGGGGCCCCCAACACTTGTTCTGAGACTGTGGGGTGTGTTCCTTGAGATAGCAAGTGACATAGAATTGGACCAAGTAGCAAAGTTCTCCAGATGTTTTGGCTAAATGTCCCCCTACTAATCCTGTTAATGTGTAAGACTTGGAGAGTGTGTGGAAGGACAGGCAGTCCACTGCCTCCCGGACACCTGGGTCTAGGAGTTATAATCAGTTGAATTGTGGGATGCAATATCTTCAGAGAAAGGAAGTGAGAGTGTCAGTGTTGCTGTTGTGAAGTTGTCTCTAATATGGGGACAGTGACCTTGCATGTAGCCAAGGCCAAGGCTGGCAGAGAAGGTGGGGATGGGTAAGGAGTTGGTGCTCAGATTCCTTATGGTTCAGGACTCTCCCCTCCACCTTCCAGCCCCATAAGGAATGTGTTTAGGGTGGTGACTGGGCTCAATGTTGCCTTCTGTTCTTCTCTAGGTCTGGGCTGTGGAGGCCTCCCTGTTGCCACACTCACCCTGATGCCAAGCTTGTTCCCACTGGTGCTTGGCCCTGGCACTTCCAGCACAGCTCTTGATTGGAAGCCCCTCTTGCTGTCCTCCTTGAGAACCTGTGGAGAGCAGGTAAACAGAGAGCCTGGTAGCTGGCAGGGAGCCCCTGGTCCTGCCTAGCCTCTGTTCAGAGTGTTTCTGCCCCTAGTGGTATTCTCCCCAAATCTCTCGAAGACCCTGTGTCCCAGAGTTCTACCTTAGGAAGACAGGAGATGGCACTGGGGGCCAGAATGAGGCCTAGACACTCCCAATCCCCACCTCCAGCCCTGTCCTGGGGATGACCATGACAGGACATCTGCCTCACAATCTCCCAATAGCTGCTCCTGCCTCAGATCCCTGTTCCCCCAAACTCAGGAGGAAGGCATTTCCGGGTGCCTCATGGTGGTGGATGGTCTCTGCCTCAGTGGCCCTGGATTGTTGTGTGTGGGCCTGCCTTGTCCGTTTATGCAAGGGCAGAGGTGCTGGGAGCAGGATCTCCACCAGCACCCCATTCTCACCATGATATTTTGTCTTCGGGGTGTCCTGGGGTTGGGATCTGGAGAAGGGGCTGTACAGCCATAGGGAGAGCTCTGGCGGCGTGGCCTCTTAAAGAGTTGGCCTCCACAGGGGAAGCAAGAACACATGCTTTGGCATCCAAAGTATTTCACCAAATGATCTGGGGAGGAGGCTGTTGCTAGAATGTGGGTGCCTGGTTACTGGGTCCCAAGTTCTGTTTGCATCTATCACCAAGGAAGGGAGGCCATGTCTTGGGGTCCCTGGTCTGACCCCTCCTCCAGTGAAGTCCACATATGTCCCTCTGGGCTACTGTTGCCCCTCCTCCAGCCCCGTGACATATTCATATGTGTCCACAGCCATCCCCAGTACTGTCTCCCACATCCCTTGGAAGTTATACTCCCATACGACCACCACCCCAGCCACCCCCCACTTGTCACCCCCATCTGCCATGGACCAGCATCCACTTAACGGACAAAAGATTCAGCCTTTGTTTTTTTTGGGATTGGTTTACTTTACTTAGCATGATATTCTCCAACTCCGACCATTTACTTGCAAATGCCATGATTTTATTCTCTTTTAATGCTGAGTATTATTTCATTGTGTGTATATATACCACAGTTTCTTTATCCATTTATCTATTGAAGGGCATTTAGGTTGGTTTTTGTGAATTGTGCTGCTATAAACATAACTGTAGTATGCTGTTTTTAAGTCCTTTGGGTATAAACCAAGCATTGTGAATGCTGGGTCAAATGGTGGTTCCATTCCAAGTTTTCTAAGGAATCTCCATACTGCTTTCCAGATTGGTTGCACTAATTTCAGTCCCACCAGCAGTGTAAGAGTGTGCCTTTCCCCCCACACCCTTGCCAACCCTTATTTTGGTTTGTATCCTTAATAGCTGCCATTCTGACTGGAGATGAAGTCTTAAGAGTAGTTTTGATTTGCATTTCTCTAATTGCTAGAGATGTTGAACATTTTTTTAATATTTGTTGATCAATTATAGCTGTTCTTCTGGGAAGTGTCTGTTCAGTTCTATTAATAGACCATTTATTGATTGGGTTATTTGTGTTTTTAGTGTTGAGTGTTTGAGTTCTTTATATATCCTGGAGATTAGTGCTCTGTATGATGTGCATTTGGTAAAGATTTGCTCCCATTCTTAAGGCTCTATTTACCTTAGTGATTGTTTCTTTTGCTGAAAAGAAGCTTTTCAGTTTGAAACCATCTCATTTATTGATTCTTGATTTTATTTCTTGTAGTTTAGGAGTCTTGTTAAGGAAGTAGGGGCCTAATCTGACATAATGAAAATTTAGGCCTATTTTTCTTTTAAGTTCTTGATCCACTTTGAGTTGAGTTTTGTGCATGTGAGAGTTAGGAAGGAGCCAATTTCATTTTGCTGCATGTGGATTTCTAGTTTTCCCAGCACCATTTGTTGAAGAGGCTATCTTTTCTCCAATACATGTTTTTGGCTCCTTTGTCTACTATGAGGTAACTGTGTTTATGTGGGTTTGTCTCTGTATCCTCTATTCTGTACCATTGTCTACAAGTCTATTTTGGTGTCAGTACCATGCCATTGTTGTTACTATTGCTCTGTACTATACATAGCTTAAAATCTGGTATTGTGATGGGACCTGCTTCAGTCTTCTTGCTAAGGATTGCTTTGGCTATTCTGGGTCTCTTATTTTTCCATATGAATTTCATGATTGCTTTTTTATTTCTATGAGAAATGTCATTGGGATTATGATTAAATCTGTCTAGTGCTTTTGGTAGGATGGTTCTTGTCTATCCAAGAACAAGGGAGATCTTTCCATCTTCTAAGATCTTCTTTAATTTCTTTCTTTAGTATTCTGTAGTTTTTATTGTAGAGAATTTTTATTTCTTTCATTAAGTTGATTCCTCCATATTTTATTTTTTTGAAGCTATTATAAATGGGATAGTTTTTCTAGTTTCTCTTTCAGAGGATTATTTAGTGATGTACAGAAATGCATTTGATTTATAGGTATTGATTTTATATCCTGCTACTTTGCTGAATTTATTTATTAGTTCTAGAAATTTTCTGGTGGAATTTTTCAAATCATCTTAAGTATAGAATCATATCATCAGCAAATAGTGATAGTTTGAGTTTTGGTTTTCATATGCATATCCCTTTAATTTCTTTTATCTGTCTAATTGCTCTGGCTAGAGTTTTAAGGACTATGTTAAATAGGAGTGGTGAATGATGGAATCCCTGTCTTGTTCCAGTTTTTAGAGGGAATGCTTTCAATTTTTTTCCATTTGGAATTATGTTGACCTTAGGCTTAGTATAGGCTTATTGTGTCCCCACAGGGTTCCAATACCTCTCCCTTAAGGGGGAAAACAATATTAACAGATCCCAATACAAACAATATACAGACTGAAATAAAAATACTCCTATAAAGACTTTTATGGTTTTGTCACAACATACAAAAATGGTGAGTTCAATTATTAGCTACAATATAAACAGTAGGTTTGCCAAAGGGTCTGCAGTTTCTGATGGTGGGCAGAGAGAGAACTGGGGGTGAGGTGTAGGATCAGATGTTACGAGGGTAGGAGGTGAGGATACAGCTATTTATTAGATCTTGGGAAGTATGAAAGAGGAATCTAAAAAGGTTGGTTAGTAGCAGAAGAGAGATAAAGTGATTTTGGGGAGACAAGTAAGTGGGAAGGCAATAGAGAGAGTACAAAAACCAAACATAAATATTAAGAAAATTAAAAAATGTAAAAATAAAAAATAAATGAATATACAACCCAACTGTAGTATACTATTCAGACATCTCAGTCCTCAGTAGCCTAATCCATGAAAAATAATTGGTTTTGCAAATGTTGGGTTTGTGAGGGCAAGAGAAGAGAGAGAAAGAAAAGAACCACAACAAAAATTTGGAAAGAAAATCTCAGGACTGTTTCTGTTGGAGTTCACTATCTTTCTTGCTTCCCTTCTCATCTAATAGGTGGGGTTGTCTGTTATTTGCTGGTATCTACACCCTCAGGATGGTTAAGGTTATTAGGGTGAGAGGGTTAGTTTTGTGGGTGGAACTCCTGGAGATGGGATATAGCACTTGCTTGTCCTTGTTGGGAGACTGCACCCCAAGGATCTCTTTTGGGCCTGCTCATATAATGTGGGCACCTAGTCTTGCCTCTTTATATCACCTATGGGCCTCACAATTCCCGGTCTTTACCCACTAAACTGTATCACTCACCCCCTCCATATCTACTTCCCAATCAAGAACTGATCTTTTCAAATGTCTTGTGGGCTGTGCTCTGAGGCCTTCACACCTGTCACACCAGTCACATAGAGCTATTTTATATTGGGCAGATCAGGATCAGTCTTTGGGAGCTACTGATCAGCCACATAGCTGCAAGCACTATTCCCAATTAGTGGCTGTGGGGGAGTGGGAGAGTTGGGGACTATAGTTAACTTGATATTGCTTCTAAGTCCCTGCAAGTGTCCCAAGCTGAGTGTTGCCCCTATTAAATATGGTGATAATGGTGTCCCAAGATGGAGTTGGCTGGTTTCAGAGGTGGGATTTTGGGTTGGGCTCAGTTGTGGCATTGAGTGGCATTGAAGATGCAGTTCTGAATGTGCAGTGTTGTGGCTGGAAGCTATCTCCAGATCCTGCCCAGTGTCCCCAGGTGCAGGTAGCTATGGCAGTGGTTGCAGTGTCCCAAAATAGAAGCTACTGCAGGAGCCCCACACTGGTAGATGGGGGTCCACGCAGAAGTGGCTGCCAGGGGTCCTGCGTGAAAGTGGCGGACGGGGGTCCTGAATGGGAGAGGTGGCCAAATGTTTTCTCTAATATGCAGATGCTAATTCACAATAAGTGGTTGGGGGCTCTAGAGAAGAATACCATTACCTTAGGTTAGGTAGAGGGAAGTGAAAGGAGGGGAGGGGAGGGGATGTGGGGATAGGAAAGTTAGTAGAACAAAATAGACATTTTTACTGTATGCATATATGTGACTGCATGACCAATATGATTCTACAACATGTACACTCAGAAAAACAGAAATTATATCACATCTATATATATTAAGTGCATAAATGCATTCTACTGTCATGTATAACTAACTAAAACAAATAAAAAATGAAAAAACCTTGGAAATCAATCTAACAAAAGAAGTAAAAGACCTCTACAAGAAAACTATAGAAGACTAAGAAAAATGTATTGAATAATACCTTAGAAAATGGAAAGACTTCTCATGCTCTTGGACAGAAAAAATTAATAATTGTTAAAATAGCCATACTTCCCAAAGCTCTTTAAAGATTCAGTGCAATTTCCATCAAAATTCCAATGATGTTCTTCACACAACTGGAAATATCAGTTATGAAATTCATTTAAAAAAATAAGAAACCCAGAATAGCCAAAGCAATCCTTAGTGAGAACAGCAAAGCAGGAGACATCACAACACAGGACCTCAAATTATCCTACAGAGATATAGTAAGAAAGAGAGACTGGCACCAAAACAGGCACGAAGACCAATGGAGTAAAGACAGAGAGAAACCCACATAAATACGATTATCGCATACTAGACAAAGGTGCCAAAAACATACATTGGAAAAAAGATAACCTTTTTAATGAAAGGTGCTGGGAAACCTGGAAATCCATATGTAGTGGAATGAAATGAAACCCCTACCCCTCACCCTGCACAAAACTAAGTGGATAAAAGACCTAGGATTTTTACCAGAAACGCTGCAACTTCTAGAAAATAATGTAGTTCCAACACTCCAACATGTATGTTTGTTCAGGAACTGAGTTCCCTAACAAGACTCCTAAAGTCAGAAAAATAAAATAAATAAATAAACAAATGGGATGTCATCAAATGAAAAATCTTTTTCATGGAGTTGCCGGTGTAGCTCAGTGGTAGAGTGCTTTCCTAGCACATGTGAAGCTCTGGGTTCAATCTCCAGCACCACAAGGTATTGTGGCGAGCTATTCAGACATGTCAGTCCTCAGTAACCTAATCCATGAAACAATTAAGTGTGTGAAAAGAGAGCCAACTGGATGGGAGAAAAATTTTGCCACCTGCTTCTCAGATGGAGCATTAATATCCAGGATATACAAAGAACTCAAAAAAGTTAACACCAAAACAAAACAACAACAGCAGCAGCAACAGGCAAATAACCCAATCAGTAAATTGGCAAAAGAAGAAATGCAAAGGTCAACAAATTTATGAAAAAGAGTTCAACTTTTGTAGCAATTAGAGCATTGAAAATTAAAACTACACTGAGATACCATCTCATTCCAGTCAGAATGGCAATTATCAAGAATACAAGCAACAACAAATGTTGGCGAATATGTGGGGAAAATGGTACACTCACACATTGTGGTGGGGACTGCAAATTAGCCCAATCACTCTGGAAAGCAGTAGGAAAAAAAATAAAAAGTGAAACACCTCATATGACCCTGTTACCCTACTCCTCTGTATATATCCAAAAAATTTAAAATCAGCATCCTACAGGGAGGCACCCACATCAATGTTTATAGCAACACAATTCACAATAGCCAAGGTATGGAGCCAACCTAGGTGCCCTTCAACAGATGAATGGATAAAGAAAACATGGCATATATACACAATGGATTTTTATTCAGCCATAAAGAAGAATGACTTTGTGGTCTTTGCCAGTTAATTGATGGAACTGGAGACTATCATACCAAGAGACATAAGCCAGTCCCCAAAAGTAAGAGGTGAAATATTTTTTTCTGATATGCAGAAGCTAATCCAAAATAAAGAGGGCAGAGGATAAAAAAAAGAATAGAAGAAAGAGCAGTGGAGTAGACAAAGGGGACTGAAGGGGAGGGCTGGGATAGGGAAAGACAGTGCAGTGAACCTGACCTAGCTTTCCTATGTACATGTGTGACTGTACCACAGTGAATCTCATTATCATGCACATGCACAGGACACTAATTAAAAAAAACTATAAATAAATAGCAGAAATATCAGTCAAGTAGAAGGAAGGGAACATGGGGAGGGAGGAGGATAGGAGAAGAGGAAGTACTGGGGACTGAATTTGAACAAATTATATTCCATTGCTTTCATAATTATGCCAAAATGAATTCTATTGTCACAGATAACTGAAAAGAACCAATAAAAAAGTAATAACTATATGGAACATTTTTTGTGTACTATATAAACACTTTCAGGGAGATTTGGCATAGCACCCATAGTCAAATTGATTTTATAGTAAAATATCTTAAATATGTTTATACAAAGTTGTTAGTTTAGGTTAGGTTTTGCTGCCAAGTCAATTCAGACCACGTCAGTGTCTTCCATCAAATGAGTCTCCCCAATTCTACCCACAAATGGATTTTAACTCTTCTGAGATTTCAAATTATAAATAAGTGTGTATGGGTCTACAGTTAGTCACTCCACATCATGTAAAAGAATCATCTTAGGCTCTGCTGACACTGAGACCTGGGAAGAGAATTCAGCATCACCTGTTTTAGGCCTTAGAGTTAGCCGGTTTGTTGAAATTCAAGTCAGGGAGAACCAGAACCAAGGACTTGGCCTTGGAATAGAAGCCTGTGGGAGCAAAGAGAATGCAGAGGAAAGTGTGTCTGCCATGGAGATGCAGGAGTAGCCTCCTTGAGCCATGGCTCTGAGCACTTCATCACTGGCGCTTCAGCCACAGAGGGGAAGCTGGAAGATGCAGGTCCTCTTTCAAATATGTTACCCCCCACAGGAGGCAGCTTACAGTGAGTTTTGCTTCTCTGACTATGAATCAAAATCTTGCTTCTCTGACTGTGAAATTTCTTCAAAGAAGAGAAAGCACCATTCTGCAGTCATCAGCAAGTCCCTGATGTGAAGTTATTAGTGGAGATTAAGACTTGAGCTCTGGCTGTCAGCCCCAGAACTGAGCAGTGAGTGCCGCAGTCTCTGCATGCATCTCTTTTCTAAAAAGTGATTTTCTCAATCAGTCATATTGGTGCTGCTGACAGAAAGACCCTTCCCAGCTTCATGGGGTTGAAGTGGTTTCCAGAGCTCCATCCTGGTTCTCTTGGACTAAGGGTGTTGCCGGGGAAGCCTCAGTATTGGAACTCAGTGGCCCAGAGGCCTCAGCTCTCCAGTCCTCAGGGGCAAAGCCTCTCACAAGTTCCTTTGTTAGGATGAAGTCTGACTGGTTTAAGCAATTTGTAACCCCCAACCATGCTTACCACCTCCATCTTTCCTCTGAGGAGACTCTTGGGAGCTGTGTGCAGAGGCTGGATCTGGTGTAACACAACGGTGAGGAAGAGCTGTGTTGGTGGCATTATCATGCTCTTCACAGGGTACTTCACCCTCTGCTGTAGCCGAAGCTTCTGGCCTCTGAAGGTGCAGCACTGGGGTAAGTAAACTTGGTCTGGATACCACTGAAGCCAAAGTGTTGGAGACTTGGGACCCATGGCGATGCCTGCACAGATGTGGGAGGGACTCAAAGAATCCAGTTACTGAAATCTTAAAAAAAAAAAAAAAAAAAAAATCTTTTCCCTTGCCCACCTCCCACCAAAATACAAATAAAAAATCATATCAGAAAACATTTTATTCTCATTAAAGATCATATATTTATATTTGGAGGAGTGTTGGGGACTGCACCAGGACTTCATGCTCTGTCACTGGGCTACACTCCCATCCCTGAAACTGCCTTTTAAGTTGACAGTTTTCTGTAAAATCTCATTGCATTACTGCAAATGAAGATTGATTGTTTGAATTTTCTTTAAAGAATCTTATCCTATGTGGGATTTTTCTAATATAACCTATTATTCAAGACAGCTATCCCAATGATACCATTTTCCCCTATAAAAATGCATTTTAAAAAGAAGATTAAAGTACATCACACTACATTAATCTATGCAACAGTCTTTTAGGTGTAACCGTAAGAATTTTTTAAATTCAAAAATGAGGGGAAGAACACAGAGATAGGAGATGAGTGTGGTTTAAAATTTTGTTCTAATGAAGAGTCAATTTAATTTTAGGGGTGGGAGGTATCTGCATTTTTGATCGACCTTTTGTAAAATTATGTATTATTAGTTTTCTCAGTATTTCTAGTTGTAATTTTTTTAATGATTTATAGTGCTGGTGATAGAATGTGAAGCCTTATGCATTCTAGCCCAGTGATGGAAAAAATATCTGCTATAATCATTATTACCATGATCTAAGAATTATTCTCTCAGCTGGTTACATGATTTGAAAAACAAAATCTCATGAATGATCATAAGTTTTGAATAATCTAGGAATAGTCACTAAGGAAGTCTTATAGATAATATTTTGTGAAAGAATCATTAAAACAGGTATTCAATTATTAGAAACAGTTTCCAAATGTTGTATTTACAATAATTATAATCATTAGTGCATACTAATTATGTCAAATAATGAGATTCACTATGAGATTTCCATATATGCATATAACATGCTTTGATCACATCCTCCTTCCCTATTATCTTCTGTAAACCCTTCACTGTAACCGTGGTCCTCTTCCCCTTCCCTGAAGGTCCCCCTGTTGTCTTCCCCCATGCCCAGAGCCCACATGAGAGAACATCAACCCTTGTCTTTCTGAGTATGACTTCCTTTGACGTGATGATGTGCAGTTCTGCTGCCCCTGATCCGCAGGGGCAGCTGAACTTAAGGTCCCTTGTGTGAATTTCCAAATGAAACACAGATACACACTTTACCTTTAAACAAGCTTCAGGGTGGCTCCTCAGCTCTTGGCCTCAAGCTCCCCAAGTGGTAGTGCGAGGAAATGTCAAGAGAGGCTGGCGAGATAGAGAGCACGTTCTGAATTGGGCATTTATTTTGATGACCCTCATTCTTAGAAAGTTCCATCCAAAAAAGGTCAGGAAGGTTACAAAGGACAGGTGGGTGTAATTTGACTCAAGGGGTTGCAGGGCGAAGATGTGTCCTCAACTTCCATGACCGGTGCAGTGTCCAGGTCCCTATTTAGATGTAAGTGATGGTCAAAGTCTCTCTGCTCCAGGATCCAGAACACGAATCATTCAGGGTGGCCTCCCACACAGTTCCATTCACTTTCCTGTAAATGATATTTCACCCTTCTTAATGGATGGGGCTGGGGATATAGCTCAGTTGGTAGAGTGCTTGCCTCACATGCACAAGGCCCTGGGTTTGATTCCTAGCAACACACACACACACACACACAAAACAAACAAACAAACCAAACAACCCCAATAACAACTTACAAAATCTAACCAGGCATCTTTTTGGTGAGTCAGCCACGAGTAGCCACATGGATTGGTGGGCTGTGGCCTTACCAAGAGCAGGTGCATGGGGCAGGGAGCACCAAGGCTTGGTGGGCCGGAGCCCTGGGAGAGGCTGGGGTATGAGCCTTGCGCTACCAGTCAACCCCTCACTTGCTGTCTCCATCCTTCTAGACTGGGTTGGCAGGGACCAGCGCCTACCGCAGAGGCCTCTTAACAGGACCTGGAGTAGAGCAGTTTACAAAGCAGGTCCCAAGCCAGCATAGGATCCAATCTAATCTCCCATCCCTAATGTGTGCAGAGGCTCATAGGGGAACTGCTATTCCTAGATGTATTGAGAGTTTGGTGGTAGGTGTAAGAGAGTGAGGTAATAGTCCCAGTAAGTCCAATAAACATAATTAATGAGTACGTCCCTTTGGATTATGTATTATCGTAATTTGTTTTAGTATGAGCTGAATTAATCATTGTTTTAGTGAGACTAGTCAATTATTGATAAGTCGAATAGGTGGATCATTAGAATAGAGGGGAGTGAGATAATGAGGATAACAGTAGGTAATCCTGTTATTGTAGGGGTAATGAAGTAGGCAAATTTCATTCCTTTTTTTTCCCTCAAGAGGTCTTATGTGCAATGAGTTTCATATCTTTTGGTGAGGGGTTAGAGTGGTGTGAATGGTCTGATATTTTAGGTTGAGATAAGATAAATAGGGTGAAAATTATTGAAAAATGGTAATAAATCATGTTGATGTATCTAGTTGGGTCATTTCATTATGAGGAGATTTAAGCTTCTAATTTTTAACTTAAAAAGGTTAATGCTGTAGTTATCTTTGTGATGAATTTATAATATCGATGAAGATCAGTTTTCAATGTGATTCAGTGGAACTAATTCAAGGACAATTGGCATGAAGCTGACATAAGACCCACAGACCTCTGAGCCCCACAGACCTCTGAGCCTTGTCTGTAATGTAAACATGGTCATGTTGATGTTAGGAAGCTTGGGTAAGTCCACCTGGAATCGTATCTGCTTTTAGTCTGAGGGATGGGACTTCTCAAGAGTGAAGAACATCTTGGTGAAATTAACATGTGAACTGGTAATTCTATAGGTAAAACTACTCAATTCTCCAGGTTTTAAGTCAGGGGTGGGAACCATATAGGAGTCAAAATTTAAGTCTTCATAATCTGTATATTCATAGCTTCAATATCATTGGTGGCCTGTTGTTTTTTGTTAATTAAGGGTCATTAATTTCATCTATTATATAAAACATTTGCAATAAGGGAATATGGGGCAAGTGCATGGAGTACTGCATACATGGCATATGTTAAGGGCGTCTGAGTGGCAGGTCACTCCTCTCGTGCTAGGCGTGTGAGTGGCAGGTGGCTAACCCCATAGGCACAGCCCTGGGCATGAGGCCATGTGTTGCAGTCCCTGGGCTTGGTCCATGACCCGCTCCTCGCCTCAAGGACAGTTAGCAGAAATTGCATTGGTGGCTGCCTGTAACCTGCTTAGCTGCTGCCTGAGTATATATACATGGTAACTGCACAATAAAATCAGACCTGCTTCCTGCTTGGTCTCCGGAGTTCTTGATTAGGGACTCTGGAGCCACACTCTCCTCTGCCCTGTTCCGTGGACCCCCTCGCTGTACGAGAGAGCTTATGCAAGGGAAGTGCAATTAGGATGAGGATAATAGTGGGTAGAATAGTTCCGATGGTCCCCACTTCTTGAGTACCCATGGTGCCTGTGTGAGTGAGTTTTGTGGTAAGTAGAGGTGAGATAATATAAAGAACTAAGGAGCTCATCAAGAATACGGTTATAAGTGTGTGGTCATGAGAGTTTAATAGTTCTTCTATAATAGGTGATGTAGCATCTTGAAATCCTAGTTCAAATGGGTATGCCATGAGGATATAAAGGATTCTGATCTATACATTAACGTTGACAAAGTTATGTAATATTTTTATTAATATCTTATAAAAGAAAGCCATAATGGTTGTGGGCTGGCTTGAAACTTAGTCATAGGAGATTGGATTCTTCCTTTTCTTGAATTATGTTTTAACATAGGTTGATTCTTCTTCCTTTTTAAAAAATTTTATTTATTTTTTTCATGACAATCCTTATTACACATATAGAGCACTATTTTTCGTATCTCTGTACAAACAGTATGTTCATGCCAACTTATGCCATTATACATATATTCTTTTTTTGCATTATAATTCTTAATACACATATATACTGCAATTTTTCATATCTCTGTTTGTATATAAGGTATGTTGGCCCCAAAGTCAAATCTTCATCATGTATTTTGTATAAGAATGACCATCACATTCCACCATCCTTATTAGTCCCCCTCCTCCACCCTTACCCTCCCATCCCTCTTCCCTTTCTAGAATTAATCTAATCTTCCCATGCTCTCCCTCCCTATCCCACTATGAGCCACCTCTCTTATATCAGAGAAAACATTCGGCATTTGTTTTTTGGGGATTGGCTAACATCCCATAGCATTATCTTCTCCTTTTACCTGCAAATGCCATGATTTTGTTCTGTTTTAGTGCTGCATAATATTCCACTGTGTATAAATGCCACATTTTTTTTTATCCATTCATCCACCGAGGGACATCTAGGTTGGCTCCATAGTTTAGCTATTGTGAATTGTGCTGCTATAAATATTGATGTGGCTGTGTCTCTGTAGTATGCTGTTTTTAAGTCCTTTGGGTATAATCTGGGAAGAGGAATAGCTGGGTCAAATGGTGGTTTCATTCCCAGCTTTCCAAGGAATCTCCATACTGCTTTCCAAATTGGCTGCACCAATTTGCAGTCCCACAAGCAATGTATGAGTGCGCCTTTTCCCCACATCCTTTCCAACACTTGTTGTTGCTTTTCCTCATAATAGCTGCCATTCTGACTGGAGTGAGATGATGTATGGTAAGGTGAGGGATCCATGTAGTCACTCCCAGTTAGTTGTTGTCAGTCTACAGTTAGGACTTCTCGTTTTGATGTGAATGCCTCTCACATTATAACAATTATAATTATTACAGCTGTAAGAGAGAGAAATGAGCTTATCAAGGATACAGTATTTCGTGTTGTATGTGTGTCTGTGTAGTCAGAGTATCATCATGGTATGCCTGATCATCCTAGGAAATGTTGTGGGAAGAAAGTTAAATTCACTCCTACAATATAACAGTGAAGTGAAATTTAGCTCATGTAGCATCTAGGGTATAACCAGAGAACAGAGGGAATCAATGAACACATCATCCCATTATTGCAAACACAGCCCCCATGGATAGGACTTAGTGAAAATGAGCTACTACATAATATGTAGCATGTAATGCAATATCTAGTGCTGAGTCAGCTAGAACAATTCCTGTGTGGCCTCCTACAGTAAATAGGCAAACAAAACCCAGGGCCCTTTAATATTGCCACTGTGAAAAGTTGCCAGTCAGCTGAAAACTCTGGTTGGAATAGCCATAATTATGGTTGCTGACATGAAGTGTGCTCCGGTGTCCACACCCATTCCTATGGTAAATACATGGTGTGCTCATATGATGAATCCTAAAAAGTGAATGGATTTTATAGCTCAAACTATTCCCATATATCCAAAAGAATAGAATTAGAATGTATACTTCCAGATGTCCAAAGAATCAAAATAGGTGTTGATAAAGCATAGGTTCCCCCTCTGGCAGGGTTGAAAAACGTCGTATTTAGGTTTGGATCTATGAGGAGTATGGACATTCCTGCTGCAGGAACTCGGAGGGATGGGAGGAGTAGCACGGCTGTAATTATTACTGCTCATACAAATAATGGAGTCTGGAATTGTGATATGGCAGGGGGTTTCATGTTCATAATGGTAGTAATAAAATTAATTGCCCCTAGGATGGATGAAACACCTGCCCAGTGGAGTGAGAAAATAATGAGATCTGCAGAGGCTTCTGCGTGTGCAAGCTTCCCAGCTAGTGGGGGATATACTGCTCAATCAGTTCCTGGGCCTGCTTCAACTATGGAGGAGGTGAGAAGGAGAAGAAATGATGGAGGTAGGAGTCAGAAGCTTATGTTATTTATTCGAGGAAATGTTATATCAGGGCTACAATCATAAGGGGAACTAGTCAGTTTCTGAACCTACCAATCATAACAGAGATAAGTACAAAGAAAATTATTATGAACACATGTGCAATTACAGTTATATTATAAATTTGATCATCCCCTAGGGTTGACCTAGTTCAGCTTGAATCAATAGACTAAGTGCTGTTCCTCCTTATACCAGCTCAGGTGTCAAATAGGAGGTTAAGTGTTCCGATGTAAGGTTTATGAACATAGGTATGAGGTAAAATGGCTGCACATTCCGCTGCTGTTGCCGCTGCCCGGCCCTGCAGTTGTCTTCACTGGAGCTGCTGAAGTTCTAGGGTTGGGGGGGGGGGCAAATGAGAGGAGGAAGGAAGCGGCAGCCAGGAGGGCATAGCAGCTTAGGAGGAGGCCTGGTTCCTGGGAGTGTCATTGAGGCGGAATGAGTCAGGGCCGACCAAGGTGGACAAACAGAAATTAGACAACCAAGGGCTCAAGAATTTTAAGAACAAAGGCCATGACTTGGAGACTATGAGAAGACAGCGAAATGAAGTTGTTGATGAATTAAGGAAGAATAAAAGAGATGAACATTTCTTAAGGAGAAGAAATGTACCACATGAAGATATCTGTGAAGACTCTGATTTAGATGGTGATTGTAGAGTACAGAATACCTCTCTAGAAGCTATCGTTCAGAATGCTTCAAGTGATAACCAAGGAATTCAATTAAGTGCAGTACAAGCTGCTAGGAAGTTTTTGTCCAGTGATAGAAATCCACCAATTGATGACTTAATAAAATCTGGAATATTGCCTATTTTAGTCCATTGTCTTGAAAGAGATGACAATCCTTCTTTACAGTTTGAAGCTGCATGGGCTTTGACAAATATTGCATCTGGAACCTCTGAACAAACTCAAGCAGTGGTTCAGTCCAGTGCTGTGCCACATTTTCTGAGGCTTCTTCATTCACCTCATCAGAATGTCTGTGAGCAGGCAGTGTGGGCATTGGAAAATATCATAGGTGACGGTCCACAGTGTAGAGATTATGTCATAAGTCTTGGAGTTGTGAAACCTTTACTTTCAATCATAAGTCCATCTATTCCTATAATATTCTTAAGAAATGTTACTTGGGTTATGGTCAACTTAAGTCATCACAAATACCCACCACCACCAATGGAAACCATTCAGGAGATTCTTCCAGCCCTTTGTGTTTTAATACATCACACAGATGTAAATATATTGATAGATACAGTCTGGGCCCTCTCTTACCTTACTGATACTGGAAATGAACAGATACAGATGGTAATAGAGTCTGGAATAGTTCCTCACTTGGTTCCTCTACTCAGCCACCAGGAAGTTAAAGTTCAGACAGCTGCACTTAGAGCAGTGGGCAACATTGTTACTGGAACTGATGAACAAACACAAATAGTTTTGAACTGTGATGCCCTCTCACACTTCCCAGCACTCCTGACACATCCCAGAGAGAAAATTCATAAATAAGCAGTGTGGTTCCTCTCTAACATCACTGCAGGAAATCAACAGCAGGTTCAGGCAGTGATTGATGCCAATCTTGTACCAATGATAATATACCTTTTGGATAAGGGGGATTTTGGCACTCAGAAAGAAGCTGCTTGGGCCATAAGTAACTTAACAATTAGTGGAAGGTAAGATCAAGTGGCCTACCTTATTCAACAAAATGTTATCCCACCTTTTTGCAACTTACTGACTGGAAAATATGCACAGGTTGTGCAAGTAGTACTCGATGGATTAAGTAATATATTAAAAATGGCTGAAGATGAGGCAGAAACCATAGCCAATCTTAAAGAAGAATGTGGAGGACTGGAGAAAATTGAAAAACTTCAAAATCATGAAAATGAAGACACCTACAAATTGGCCTATGAGATCATTGATCAATTCTTCTCTTCAGATGATATTGATGAAGATCCTAGCCTTGTTCCAGAGGCAATTCAAGGTGGAACATTTGGTTTCAATTCATTAGCCAATGTACCAACAGAAGGGTTCCAGTTTTAGAAAGATATTGTGGAAGTTAGGTACAATGCAGCACTCAGATATATATATATATATATATATATATATTTGATCCATTAAGCTTGGCTCATGGGATCTGCTTCTGCATTAAATCGGGAAAGAAAATATGAAGATTTCATTTTGGAATCACAGGAAATGCTCAAATGAGGTCAAGATGGTGAGTGGGTGCAAGTGAGAATAGTGGCAAAACGTAATGAAAACTTTACATGGATGCTTATTTAGGTTGTTCAAAGTAAAAAGGGCTACAGGTCACAGATCTTCAGTGCTTGAGAAGGAACATTGACTTACTCTGTATCAATTGAGGGGAAAGTGAAATACTGTCATCTTCAAGCCTTGTAAGCATAAAAGAGAATAGAGTGCCCATATAAGTCAAGGAAAATGAGCCCAGGCTTTGCTATAAAGCAATGTGTGAATGGACAATGAATGTCTGGCTTGGTGATAGAGAGCCAGGTTCATCTTTCAAATCTAGGGCTCTTCACTCATGAAGCAGATTCCTAGTCCTGGAGTGACTGTGTATGAGAGTGTGGTTGTGCTGCTGTATGTGAATGCATGCGAGCTTGATTTGCCTTCAGGGGGCTGATAACAAACATAGTAAATCATCAAAGTGAGATCGTAAGTGTTAATGTACACTGGACATGAAAACAAAGACTGGTTTAGCAGCAGACGTTGGTTTATTCTGCAGCCTGTGTTTTCTATTTCCCCTCTCCCCCAAAACCCCCACCCCCATTTTTTTGTTTTGTCATCCCGCCCACACATTTTTATTTACTTTACCCAGTATGGCTCTTTTAGTTGCTTCTCAAGTCAGAAAACTTTTCAGGAAGGTTTCCCTGTGCATTTGCACCAGATGAATTGTTTGATGCTAGGAAAAGCTATCCATATCATCAAAACTAAATTTGTGTAGATAGATTTTTGCATGTAAAAAAATCATAAATTTCCCTCAAAATAGACTGTTGCAGTACACAAGTTACCATAATAATATAAAACAATGTGCTTAAAAGGCCATTCTTTTCATTTTCAGAGATAACATAAAGACCTTTGTATGAGGTAAATCTACAGCATAGTTCATCTTTAGATTTTGTTGAGTCCTGTAAAGAAGAAGAAGAAAAAAGTTTCAGTGTGATAGAATACCTTGCTGTGTTTAAATGTTACTTGTTTTCAGATTTTGTTTTCTAAGAAAATGATATGGAAACTTCTAAAATGGAATTTGGTGCATATGTACTGCTGAATAAAGACCGATGAAGAGGAAAAAAAAATCTAAGTCAGAAGTTGAGCCCTCTTTTTACCAAGTCCTGAGATGAATTATCATATTGAATTGCAAATTCAGAGAAGCAGCTTCAACTCTGCTGGGGCTTCTCCCACCTTTTTTTCTGAAGCCAGTTGAGTTAGGCATTTAGCTATTAAGTAAATTTTTATGGGTTAAAATCCCATTAGTTTAGAGAAATGGGTTAATGAAGGGCTTAGCTTAATAAAAGTAATTGATTTGCACTCAGTTGATATAAGATAAAGTCTTGCAGTTCTTAGGGCAGGAATTAAATATACTTAGAGCTTTGAAGGCTCTTGTTCTAAGTTTAACCTAAATTGCTAGCTTAAGATTGATAATAGGGATGTAAGGTGGGGGAGAGGGTAGATAGAATTATAGGATGGGTATAAAGGGGGTTGTTTTTGTACTTTCGAATTGTCATTTTATTTTAATATTATTGGAGGGTGGAAATAATATTAGGAATGTTGAGTAGATAAATTATATGTAGAACTATAGGTTTAGCAGAGCTGTTACTGCTCTTTATGGGTATAATAAAGTTATTATTTGATACGAGTTCCTTAATAATAACTCATTTTGGGGTGAACCCAGCTAATAGAGGAAGTCCACCTAGGGATATAAGTACAATAAAAATTATTGAAATTAGTAGAGGAAATTTATTTCATATATTGGAGAGTGAGAGGGTGGTGTTTTTTAATTGTAATGAATAACATGAATATGTTGCTTATAAGCATAATATAAGTAATTAGATTAAACATATTTAGTGTGGGGTTGAATGTGATGATTGCTATTATTCAGCCTATGTGAGTGAGTGATGAGCGTGCTAGGATGTTTTTGTAGTTGGGTCTGGTTTACTCGTCCTCATCCTCCTAATATAAGGATAGTATCGCTATTGTTATTACTAAGGAAAAGTTGATTGATGGAGCAATTTGAAACATACTAGAAATTGGGACAATATTTTGTCACGTCAGTAGAATTGATCCTGAATGTATGTGTTTTTTCCACAGTTTACAAAATAAATTTTAAAATAAGAAAATTTTAGTAAGTAAAGGTCTTGGAACATGGACTTGATCCCGAAAGCTCTGCAGTTTTAGAGTTGACCTGAGTGTTTGATTTTAGCATAAGCCCATTCTTCATATTCATAAAAGCTTTGCACCTTGCAACAGTATCTCCTTGTCATCATGTTCAAAGAGCCACACATCTTCTGAGCTCTCTATTTTGTAGTTGAATTGTGAGGATTTAGCAACACAGGTTTCATCACTTTCCTTCTTTTGAGAGCCTGCTCCCTTTACCTCCATGTGCAGTCAGCTTGATGGGAGCCTCAAGAAGCCAGGGGACATGGAAATCAGGGGCTTCCTGCAGCTTAGATGTTTGTAATGAGAGGGGCTTATGTATATGAAATCATGTCATCTGCAGACAGGGGTAATTAGACCTCCTTCTAACTAGGTATACATGACAGCAGAATGCGTTTTGATTCATTATACACAAATGAAGCACAGCATTGCATTTCTCTGGTTGTCCATGAAGTAGAATCTCACTATTTGAGCAGTACACCATTCGTGCAGTTGTACATGTACCTAGGATAATGATATCCATCTCATTCCACTATCTTTCCTACCCCATGCCCCTTCTCATCCCCTTACTGTCCTCTGCCCAATCCAAAGTTCCTCAGTTCTTCCCATACCCACCCCCTACCATTATGGATCAGCATCCACATATCAGAGAAAACATTTACCCTTTGGTTTTGGGGGACTGGCTTGTCACTTAACATGAAATTCTCCAGCTTCATCCACTTACCTGCAAATGTATGGCCAGTACTTCTAATAGTGTATTGAACAAGAGTTTTGTCTTGTTCCTGATCTTTTTTTTAAAAATATTTACTTTTTAGTTGTAGTTAGACACAATATCTTTATTTTATTTATTTATCTTTATGTGGTGCTGAGGATGGAACCCAGGGCCTTGCACATGCTAGGCAAGCACTCTACCACTGAGCCACAACCCCAGCCCTTGTTCCTGATCTTACAGGAAATGATTTCACCTCTTCACCTTTCAGTGTGATGTTGTTTTGGGTCTGTCATCCATTGCCTTTATTTGGTTGAGACACATTTCTCTTATTTCTAATTTTTGAGGGTTTTTCATTATAAAGGGAAATAGAATTTTACCAAATGGTCATTCTCTAATGATTTAAATGGGAATTGTGCTTTTTAGTTTTGATGCCTTTAATTTTTTTTGGTGGACACAATATCTTTATTTTATTTTTATGTGGTATAGCCTGTTAGGAAGTCCAGCAAGAAGACTGTTGTCCCTTCAAAGCCTAAGGCAAAAAAAGAACAGGGAGGAGAAAAACTGGTGCATTTTCCTGAAACAAAATACAGGCCTACGCCAGCCCTCAGAACCTACATCTCCTCAGGTGCCAGGCCTCAGGCACATGAGACAGAGAATTACATCTGGGCTCCTTGCCCTAGCCTTAGCTCCAAACAAGGGCAGCGGTGTAAATGTGGGTGGAGGAGAAGGGATCACGAGACACAGCCATTAGCACCTGAACCACATCTCTTCCTAAACCAGTAATGCCAAGAGCAGTAAGAAATAAGTGAGTGAGGGGTTGTACTTCTGTCACATTAAATAGGAGACAGTGAGGGTGGGGAAAGGTGTTTTCACATCAGGACATCAATCACTCAGGCCAAAGGGAGGGGTTATGATCAGCACAGCTTCACATGTTTTCCCTTTCTTCATTTACCCTGCTTCCGCTTAGGCTTTTTGGGGTTTCGGGACGACTCTTGGCTTTGCACAGAGGGCATATAGGTGCATTCCGGTGAATTTGCTGATGACAAGCAGGCCTTCATAGGTGGACCGCTGCGGGTGCCCAGAGGTCTCCCTTCGGCAGCTACCTCCCTCCGAGTACCTCCGCGGTAACTGGGGCTGACAAGCAGAGACCGCCTTCCAATCAGTGTCCTCCTGCCTGCTGTTCCCTGTGATGTCGCATTTGCCCTCCCACGGGTTCCTGGAGGTTTTTTCTCTGGCAGCTGCAACCACTTGCTGCAGCCACAGTAGATACCTCTGCCTCAGACCACGTGACCAGGAGATCGCCTGGTGACGCGGTCCCTACAGCGGCGCCACCGCCGGAGCCATAGCCGCCTGCGCTGCTGCCGCTGCTGGCGAGCTGCCTGCTGCGGGGTAGACTCCAGGTTTGGTACCACGTGGCTGCACCCATTTTGGGACACCAAGCAGGGCCTGAGGCCCAGGTGCCGGCATGTTTACCACCACAAAAGCCTCAGGTGTCTATTTTGTCGATATCCCTGAGGCACAGGTGGTTTCAGAGGTGGATGACCCTTGCACATTATGTGTATTCCAGGCTCCCTCCCTGAGGAGCCTGGTGGAGACTCTGGAGACAGCCTTAGTCTCTGACAGCCTCTCTTCCGGGTCTACCATCTCCAGTTTCTCCACCCAACAGGAGACAGGCGCAGTGTTGGGAAGGTAAGCCCACCCAGGGTGACAGGGTCCTGTATAGCTCTGAGTCCAGGAACTGGCCCTGTGGCTCTCAGCCTCAGCCTCCTCCTCTGAACTGTGGGGTGCCAAGAACACTGACCTCATGGTAGGAAAGGCCAGGCCTCTCATACTGTTGCCCCCATCCCTCTTGGGTGGTCTCCTCACTCCCTCACTTGCCTCACTATCCACTTGGTAATGTCCACAGCCAGGTCATTGTCACAGGCCCCGACATGGAGGACCAAGAACACCAGGTCCCAGCCCTGACAGAAAACCCGGAGCTCATGGAGGAAGAGGCCGAAGGTGAGGAGGACTGAGGTGGGGGTATGAGTATGTAGGAATGGGATGGGGCTTGAGATGCAGAGCTTTCCTTCCAGAAACTGGGGCAGGGCAGGCACAATGAGAAGCAGAGCTGTCACAGTCTGCATGCATTCTGGGGACACTGCCAGGGTTGGGCTTGTGTGTGGAACTGTGTGAAAGGCAGTGGGAAATATTTTTTCGCTGGGAGGTGTAAAGCCGGACGTGTGGGACCCAATAGACCTCCAGGAGCCGAATCCGATGCAGTCACACAAGAGTCTTTTTTGCAAGCTCGAGCCTGGACTCACAACTGTTTCTGACGCAGCAGTCCCGAGGAATAAGTCCCGACCTTTAGTTCAATGAGGATTTATAGGTTTTTTGGGGGTACTGTATGCATCACAACATCACACGGCAAATCATTTCATACCTCAGGAAAATCAAACAACTCTTAACATGATCAGCACATTCACTGGCGGGAACGAGTTGGGTAAGGGTGATTGGTTAGTTCAAGTGGTGGATACATTTGAACTGATTGGTTTAGGCCACAATGGGTGTATGCGCTAAACTTGCAGGATTACCTAATCATGTTCTCAATCACCGAAATGAGCATTTCAGATATTTTCCCTTTCTCACACTGATTGGTTGTTGCTATGGTCCAACATCATGTCTTTGGGTCTTGCATTGCTGAGTCAAAGCTATCTGGTCACTGCAGTTAGGGTATCTGGTTCCATAGGCCTTTCCTGGAATTTAGGAATGCTGGGTCATCCCCACTTGGACAGGCCTTGCTCTGAAGTAGAGGCTGTTTTTTTCAAAAATGGAGTCACATCAGTTTCTCAGAAGGAACATGGACAGTTTCTTGACCTTTACTCCTCTTGCAGCTGCGGGGCCACCTCCGGTGCTTGGGGATGCTCCAGCTCAAATTCCACCACCTCCACCACCTGAGATCGAGCTGGAGCTGGAAGGGCCTGTAATGGCAGATCCTGGCCAAGAACTCCTGCTGGACCCTGAGGCAGCGCCTCTTACTGAGACCAACTCAGAGCCTCCATTCCTCGCCCCTAATTTTCTTTTTTTCATTTTGTTTATTTTAATGTTTTATATTTTATGTATAGTTTGCTTGCTTTAAAATCAAACATTATACTTGTTTGTGAAAAGATCCAGGTTATTGGCATTAAGTGCATTCTCTGAACTGTTCACTAGTCACCACTATGTCATTCCACTGGCCCTTTGGGGAACATTTCAGATTCAAATTATAGCATTCACTGTCCTAATTGTGGTGATGATCTTACAGGTGTGAACACTGTGAATACTTGCCAAGTTGTAGGCTTTAAGTGTGTGCAGTGCTTTGTGTGGCAATCTGCTCATTCAGGAATAAATCAAATAAAAACTCTCAAATGAAAAGCTTTACAAGAGGAAGAGGGGGAATTGTATAAGATGCTGGCAATCTGGGCCCTCTTCCATGTCCAGGTCCAAGACTGCCGGGCCTTCAGCAGTTTCAGCTCCCTCCTCATGTGTGTCATCCTCAATGAAAAGGAGCACAGTGAGACACTGGGCAGGCCCACCTGTCCAGCCAGTCACCACTAGGCCTTCTGGAAAGCACCTGTCCAGCTCAGCACCACTGGCTCTCCTTCATAAGCATTGCCCAATAAATCTTATGTAAAGATATGAACTTTAGGGGCTGGGGCTGTAGCTCAGTGGTAGAGCACTTGCCTAGCATACGTGAGGCACTGGGTTGGATCCTCAGCACCACATAAAAATAAACAAATAAAATAAAGGCATTCTGTCCATCTACAACTACAATTTTTTTAAATTATTTAAAAAAAGATATGAACTTTATATCTCATACCCCATCTCCAGGTGTCTTCTTGGGTGTCTCAGCAAACTATCCTGCTGCCCTAGCACAACAGGGCCTCCCAAAACTTCAGATCCCTCTTCACCAGAGTGTGTGCTCTGAGGCATTCTGTAAAGTACATATGACTGGGGACCTGCGCTTTTATAACAAAGCCTAACATGACTTATCACAGCAAAGGAAAGTGCACTGCAGCCCCAGAGGCCAGCTGCGGTGCTCCAGGTGGTATTAGTACTGATGACATTTCCACCTCTCTCCCTTATCCGTAAAGGTGGACTGTGTTAGCCTGGGTCCTGGTGATGCAGAACACAGCAGAGGCTGCACGTGGCCACCCATCTTCAAGCTCTCACAGCAAGTATGGAGCATGAATGTCTGCCTGAATTAGTCAGTTTTCTGTTGCTATAACATAATATGTGAGCACTGTCAATCTCACACGCACAAGTCCCTGAATTAATTCCCCAGCACTACCATGCGAGGATGAATGGTATAATCTGTTTAGCTCATAGTTTGGGAGGCTGAGAGCCCAAGATTGGATAGCTCCATCTGTCTGGCCTCTCGTGAAGTCCTCCTGGCAGGCAGCATTGCAGGGGTCAGAGCATATTGCAGACGAGATCACAGGACAAGATAGGAAGCTGCCAATGCTTGAGATGTGGCTCAAGTGGTAGCGCGCTCTCCTACAATGCGTGAGGCCCTGGGATTGATTCTCGGCACCACATTAAAAAAATAAAATAAAAAGATATTATGTCCACCTAAAACCAAAAAAATAAATATTAAAAAAATAGGAAGCTGCCAGAGATAGCTATATATATTTTTAGTTATACATGAACACAATATCATTATTTTGTTTTTTTTTTAATTTATTTTTGTGTGATGCTGAGGATGGAACCTAGGGTCTCACACATGCGAGACAAGCACTCTACCGCTAAGCCACAACCCCAGGCTTGCTCTTTTTATAAGAACCTGTTCTCTAGAAACTAAGGAGTCTCCCACAATACCTTCAAAGATCCCAGCACATCTCAATGATCACCATGCTGTGGGCCAAGATTCCAGCACAGAAACTTTTGGTGAGGACTGGCAGAGGAATGAAGCTGCCACACCAGTCTACTAAAAGACTTGTGGCACTGATAAGCCAATTTACTCCAATAGTTTTGTTTCCAAGTTTTCTTTGAAAAACACAGGAAAAAAAAAAAAAGAAAGAAACTACAAAAATGTTTTCTTTTTCAGACCCAAGCAGAACGGTGTGGAGAAACACTCTTGGGAGCTCCGTTTTTCCTGAGTTCCATGTCCCATTTCCAGTGCTGACCAGGTTCCTGGGAGCAATAATGACACATAGAACTGTAGTCAGGCCCAGAACCAGGGGTACAGGGCAGGAAGAGGTCTCGGGGTGATCTGGGGCTCCCAGCCTGCTGCCAGTTTCCCTCATGCAGCCTCAGGCAGGCAGAGGAGGGGCTTCTGCCCAAACCAGCTGCAGCCCCTCACCCTGAACCCGGGGCAGGAGATAAAGACAAGGCACCCACAGGGAGGACAGGATAGGAGCCTGTGGGCAGAGAAGTCTGCTCTCTATAAGCTCTGCAGACGCAGGTCACTGCTGTGGTGACAGCTGGGAAATTGCACAGGCACCTTGATTCCTTCAAGCCCACTAACTAGGGATCCTGGGAACTCCAGTAAACCTGCCCTTTGTTGGTCCACGGGCAAAGAACTGGGATCACTACATATGAACCAGTACTCTCCAACGTGGCACATTATTTGGATGGAGGACTTCTTATAATACACTGTCTTTACTACCCTGTAATTCATTTCCAAATAAAGAAATGGTCACCTGGTCAGTAGATTTCCAAAATACCCATAAATTTTACACAAACATAGTACCAATGAGCTAATAAAATCTATGAAATGTTAGAACAATGTTTGGGATCACTCAAGTCAGTTTTCCTCTCAAAACTCAAATATGGTCAGGGTTGGGAGTTCAAGTGTGAACTCAGCAGGGGAAGAGGCAGGGAGGAACTGGACCAGACCCTGCCCTGCAAGCTGGTGGAGGAGACGCGAACACCTCTGCACACAGGGAGGTGAGGATTGTAGAAATCAGCACAGAGCATCACAGGACAGCAGAAAGGGACCTAATTTGGACTGAGAGGGAAAAATACAAGGAAAATTTCACTGAGGAAGGGAGACAAGCTGAGTCTGGAAGGAGGATTGGAAATATGTCCACCCTACAAGGAGAAGATGAGGACACACAGAGGGGAGATGGTTAATTTTAGTGTCTGTGTGGCTGGATGAAGGAATACCTAGAGAAGTGGGAAAGCGTATCTGTGGGTGTGTGTCCCTGAGGACGCTTCCAGAGGAGATGGCCTGTGAGTCAAAGTGGAAGAGGTGGGGAAGTCCACCCTCCATGTGGGTGGGCACCTGGCAATTGACTGGGGAAGTTCCACCCTCCACGTGGAACCATGCAATTGATTGGGGGCCCAGACAGAGCAGAAACAGAGAAAAGGATTTTGTCTCTCTGCTGGAGCTGAACACTCTCCTCCTGCAGCCTTGGACATCAGAACTCTCTGGCTTTGGGATCCCAGGACTTACACCAGCAGAACCGCAGGCTCTCAGGTCTTCACCTCAGACTGAGAATTACATCACTGTCTTCCCTGGTTTTAAGACCTTTATAGTTGGACTGAGCCACACTACCAGCATCCCAGGGTCTCCAGCCCAAAGACAGCTTGTTGCAGGACACTGTGCCTCCAAAAATCACATGAGCCAATTCCACCAAAAAAATCTCTCTCTCTTTCCCCCCCCCTATCTATCTATCTAACTATCTATCTATTCATCCATCCAAACCATGAAACCATGAGTTCTGTCTCTTATTTATTACAAAAAGAAATAGCCTCAGGGTGAGGATGTAGCTCAGTGGTTAAGCACCCCTGGGTTCAATCTCTGGTACAAAAAAAAAAAAAAAAAAAAAAGAAGAAAGACAGAAAGAGCCTGAGACAAGCTTAGAAGACTCTGGATGCTCACATGACAAACAAATGAAGTTACTATTAGGAAACCAGCAGGCCAAGGGCCCCTGTATGCCATTAAAAGTTCATTTTTTTTACATTTTTATTGTAAATTTACAATAAATTTATTTATATATTTTACAGTTTTAGTTGTAGATGTACGCAATACATTTCGTTTGTTTATTTATTGTATGTGGTGCTGAGGATCAAACCCAGGGCTTCACACAGGCTAGTAAATCACTCTACCACTGAGTCACAACCCCAGACATTGTTAACTTAACCACCATATTTCAGGCAACAGGCGGAGGCACCTCAATGACTGACGCTAATTAAAACATACAGTGGAGTCTCACCTCGCTGCTTTACATTCTCAGAAAAATGGTGTCCTCCTCCTCAGAATAAAGAACTCAGCTGTAGGGGCTGGGGTGTGGCTCAGTGGTAGAGTGCTCGCATAGCACACATGAGGCATTGGGTTCAAACCTCAGCACCACATAAAAATGAAATAAAAATATTGTGTCTACTTACAACTAAAAAAAAATAAATATTAAAAAAAAGAACTCAGCTCTAGATGAGCCAGGACCTCAGGGGGAAAAGCCATATGGTCAATTGCTGAGAAAGAACGGAAGGACAGTAGCCACCCTGTTTATAAATTACCTCCACAGGCTATAATCCCAGATGCACAGGAAGATAACAAGTTCAAAGTCAGCCTCAGCAACTCATAAATTTCTGTCTCAAAATACAAAAAAGGCAGGGAATGTGGTTCAGTGTTAAACACCGCTGGGTTAAAACCCTAGTACCCAAATAAATAAATAAATAAATAAATAACTTGCTTCTACAGGTACAGAAATGTGGGCATTTATGGTCATGGAAGTGATTTAAAATACCCCATTTCTTTTCAGCACTACAGAAACCAGCCAAAAATCCTTTCATGAAAAAGCAAGAAAATGAAAGTGCATTAGGGCAGTTCCATCTACCCAGGCACCCCAGAGTCGAACAGTTACAATGTTTCCCTGAGATCCTTGCACAGGAACCCCATTTTTACAAATCTTTTCACCCCACTCCAACCCTTACCAAATTCTTGTCCTCAGCTTGTGCCAAAATTAATCCCCTTTGCTTTAGGTGAGGTCACAGGGTGCTTCACAATCCCCTTTGCTTTAGGTGAGGTCACAGGCTCTGGGATTTCCTCAAAGGGCAATAGAGGGCCAAGCATCTGTGTGAATGTCACACACCCATGTGGAGGCCTGTTGGAATAACTTTCAGTTTACAGCTAGCAGCTAGCAGCTATGAGCGGTTTGGAGTGTTTGAAGAATCTACATTCATTCAGGCCTGATAGGAATGCCTGCTGGATGGGATGCTCTGCTGTAGGGAACCATTAGTGAAACCACATCCTTAGCACTTGTGGTTAGCATTGCCAAGCTGCCAGGCCAGGAAACTGAAAGCCAGGTGCTTCAGACACGGAACTCCTAACTTAGAAACCCCCTCCCCTAGGGACAAGGACCCTTCCTGATGATAGCAATATTTAGAGCATCCTCATAGTGTGGTTACATTAGGCATAAGATGATTGGCTTATAGATGTTAAGGTGCTTATGTGTGATTGGCAGGCATGCCCTACTGGAACCCTATAACAATTGTATGCATTCCAAAAATAAACTGAGCTACTGGACGATGACCTGGGGTGGGTCTCGGAGTCTGTGTATTGATTATTGATTCCGCGTCTCTACCCACCCCCCTGCCCCATGACAAGGTAGTGGAGTGACTAATTGACTACATCAGTGACCAGAACCACAGCAATTTGGTGCCACAATGTGTTTGCCCACACCCTCGCACCTCGGGACTGGCCATCCCATTGATTTCAGGTAGGATTTCGGGTAGTAGACCCTGATTGTGTTCTGTGTGCTGTCGGTTCCTTGAAGGTGAGCAAGGAACCCCCTCCTCTACCCCCTTTCCTTGTCCTTGCCATACCGTTGGTACCCCGAGTTGAGGCATACACCATCATAAGCTTTGGTGTCACCTTATGACCCCTGATTCACCCGGTGAATTCACAGAAGGCATAAGGGACTGACCAGAATTTGGAACCTTGGTTTTTTCTGTTAAAGGGAACTCTGTTCCAGAGATAACATTTGGGCACATGGCCTTGATCTAACAAGTCAAGGAAGTCCCCCACTAAGCACAAGACACTGGACCCTAAACACATCTTTTGTTTGTCTTAGGGCCCTCCATGTCAATATCTTGGGCCCCTATATTAGGCATCTTGTCAAGTCAAAGACATTGCTTTAAGAACACTTAAAAAAAAATGAGGAATTGTTCAGAAAAATGATCCAAGGCCCCCATGAATGGTTTCCTGATTTCTTATCTAGAGTAATCCAGGCACTTGGGAAGCTCATTCAACCTGGCCCTACTCAAGGCTCATTAGTTAAACAATTGGCATGGGAAGGAGCCACTGCAGGAGCTGGGGCTGCAATGCCCCAGTATGCAGCGAATCCCTTTTAAAATGGATCTCTGCTACAAAGGAAATAGCCCCCTCTTCAGGGCTCATTCAGGCATTAACAGCTTCCTTTAACAAACATCAGTTAACAAAGATCTGATCTCATTTGCTAGGGCTGTAATCAGCCAGGCCACATTGAGCGTTACTGTCCTAAGAATGGCAGCCTCCCTGGCCCCAAGACACCCTGTCCTAGATGCAAGAAAATGTCATCTCCCATCCACTTAAATGTTTTAAAATTATGGATGTTCCCATGTCTGTTAAAATTGACAAAGGGCCAACCTATACTAACAAGACATTTCAAGCAATTTGCAATGGTTGGCATATACATTACTTAGCTGGGATTCCTTATAGCCCTTAGACTCAAGGCATTATAGAAAGAACACACAAGAAACTATACCAACACCCCTCATGATGCCTTGAAAAGAATCTTATCTGATTTAAATTTTCTTTCAATTTCAAAATTTTCTATGAAAATAGCAGCATAAACATTGGGCCCCCCTCTCAGGGTCCTCCCATCTACCTATGGTCCCATGAAAGGATCCCATAACAAGTGCATGGGATGATCTGGGGCTCCTCTTAACCATGGGTGGAGGGTTTACATATGTTAACAGGAGCCTTACCCCATTTGGGTACCAGCAAGAAATGTCAGACCAGCCATCAACAGCCAGGCTTTGGAAACCAAGCCAAAAGGAGAAGAAGAGATCATTATGACCTCCCCACTGGAGGGCTCACAAGATAACCTGGGGTGATACCAAAGCCCTATCATATCAAGCTCAGACCATGTCATCTGCCAGAGACCAGAGCCCTGGTACTCTCTTCTTGCTTATGTGTGCAATTGTAACCTGCAACTCACAGGTAAGGGCACAACAGGTAATATGGCATATGAAAAGCCTCTGCCTAACAGCCTGATAACTCAAGGCCCTATGCTGGCCTGTCCAAGCAAAATGGACACACTTCAAAGTATATCCCATGAGGGAAAAATTGCTTTGCAGAGAGCTATCACTCATGAATGGCTGTCTGGGGGACAGTCCTCCTCTAGCGGAGAGCCTCTAGCACTATCTAATGGCAAAAACCCTTCAGTGAGCAAAATACTCATTCTACTGCAATTAAAAAACCTTTAGAGCAATTAATCAATTAATCATGATCAGGATTCACAGTTTCCACACCCAAATCTTGCAGAATGCATCCCAAGGACAAAACTCAGGAGGAAAACAGGAGCCTCCTGGATCCATATCATCATAAGGCTCTTGGTCCTCACAGCCACAATTGCAACTGCGACTCTTGCCGCTCCCCTGCACCTGACCAGAAGGACCACACCCAACCAATTGGAAACAACTTATGCTGTTTCTGGGACTTTAATTGGACTTTCCCTTCCTTTGCATCAATGCAGAAAAGGACCCCCTTTATGCTATTGTGCATCATTCTGTCATTTAGCCCTTAAGTACATGCTTGGTGGGTGGGGGCTCCATCTCCTGGGATTCTTTTACCTGTTGGTTTGGATGATATTCTATTGCCTTTCTTGTTTTCTACTAATGTTTCCTCACAATGCCTAGTTACATCTGACCCAATAGCAAGGCACCCTTGGAATATGTCACTCTCATTTGATCATTCATGGGCCTTTACTATATTAAGGGATGTGTCTAGGGCACAGAGGTTGTGTCAGTCTACAATTTGCCTTCACAATGATATTCTTTGGGATCCAGGAATAGGAGGCATTATAGGTTTTTGGCCACTCTCCTTAGAAGGAGAAGCAAAAGTAGTCTCTATCAGTGATCTGCCTAGTGGCATGACCAGCCCCCTCATGCTAAAGACTCACATTATTGGCCCCAACCCTTTCTGCAGAGATGTCCATGGAGAAAATTTAAGGACATCAATGAAGGCATACCTCTAAGAGCTATACCTTGGAGAGATTGTCTCTCCCTTTCCAGACCTATTTCATTTCTGATGAGCTTATTAGTTGGTCCAGACCCCATACAAAAGGATAATAGAATTTTTAACAGAAACAAATACATTAATATTTAAATATCCTACAGATTGGATAACAAATGCTCAAAATACAAAAGAAAGACAGTCAGGAGACTTTTTTGCAATTAGGCAAACAATTGTTATGTGGCTCTTACAAATGTACAGATATCAGTCCTATTGTCACCATGGATGCCATTTGGTTTAATGGCTCACCAAAAAAAAAAAAAAAGTGACATTATTCTGAATCCTGGATGTCTATGGAAATATCACAGAAGACCAGGACTACCCATATTCAGATTTTTATGTTTAAATGATATAAATTTCTGTCTTGCTTAAGCCACTTCTATTAATTTCCTTTGGCTGCTATAACAAATTACAGTCATCCATCTGTATCCACAGTTTCCACACCCACTATTTCAACCAACCTTGTATCAAAAATATTGGGGAAAAAAGTTACATTGTTGCTGACGTGTACTATATAGTAGGCCTTTGATGGTGGCATCTGCACTAAATATGTATAGACCATTTTCTTGTCATTATTCCTTACACAATACAGTATAAGAAATATTTATACATCATTTATACTGTATTAGGTATTGTAAGTATTCTAAAGATAGTTTAAAGTATACTGGACAATGTGTGTTATAAAAAGAACTTGAGCATTCTTGGACTTTGGTATACATGGGGCAAAACCCATCCCTTGTGGATACCAAAGGATGACTCATCTAAAAATCACTGAATTATATGCTTTAAAATTATGATGTATGAATTATATCTCAATTTTTAAAATAACCAAACCTGTCATCCCAAAAAAGGCGCTATGCTGGCCTGTCCAAGCAAAATGGACACACTTCAAAGTATGTCCCATGAGGGAAAAATTGCTTTGCAGATAGCTATCACAGAAGTACTCAGGTGCAAGTAGCCAGAAAGTAAAACACCAAAAACAGAGTGCCTTCAACAAAATCTGCCATAATAATAAAATTAATGTGAACCAATATTTATTGAGCACTTTCTGTGTTCTAGTGAATTTTTAAATAGGGGAGACCTCAGGGAGATTGTTCATTTTTAACACAGATTTGACAAAGATGAGACCCTGGGATATTGGGGGGAAGAATACTCCAAGAAGAAGGTGCAGGGGCATAAGGGACAGAGTGCTTTTTGTATTTAAGGCATATGGGACACATAGAGGAACACGAGGCACCCAGGGAGCAGGGCCTAGTCCTCTCCTCTTTGCTGGGACTGTCACCAGTCCTACTGCCAAAGTGTCCCCATCATTTTCATTATCTGAGCATATTTCCTAGAACAATGATTGAGGGTCAAATTGTAGTGTGCATTCTGATTCTGAAGATCCAGCACAGGCCCTGAGCATGTGAATTTCTAACAGTCTCCCAGGTGATGCTGATGTTGCCAGTTCTAACACCATGCTTCCTGCAGCAAGGTGGATCTGGTTACCTACTGCTATGCAACAAGCCTTTCCAAATTTGGAGGCAGGGGCTGGGTGTGTAGCTCAGTGACACACTTTCCTAGCAGTCATTAGGACCTTGGTCCAGTCCCCTGCACCAGATTGGGAGTGGACATGCCAATTTAAAGGCATAAGCCATGACTTAGTGTCATGGTGCTGTGAGTTGACTGAACTCGGCTGGGTGGCTCTCCTGTGGGGCCTCCAGTGCAATTGCCATCAGATGCTGGCTGTGGCTACCTGACTTGGCTTACCTTGGCACTCCTAGCCTGGGATGGCTGAAGCTACTGGAGATGGTCAAGCCTAGATCTATGCCATGAAGCCTTTCCAGGTGACCAGCTTGGGCTTTTTGAGGTTGGCCTGACACCTGACATTGGTAGTTATTGAAAGAATGAACAAGGCTTGTCATGGGAGCAAATGCCCGTTTATTGAGGAACAGCTCTGCATATTTATAGAGCCAGGGGTGGTTTGACAGTTGGCATGGGGTGCTTTTTGATTGGAGGGTAAGGATCAGGTGAGCCAGCAGGGGCTAGTCTGATTGGTGGGTAGGATCAGGTGAGCCAGCAGGGCTCTGATTGGTGGGTAAGGATCATGTGAGCCAGCAGGGCTCTGATGGGTGGGTAAGGATCATGTGATCCAGCAGGGCTCTGATTGGTGGGTAAGGATCATGTGAGCCAGCAGGGCTCACCGTTGGACGGCTCTTCTTGGGGGATGGGGAAGTTAGTCTTTGGAGCTGGGGTGACTCCCAACAGTCATCTTTTTTCAGAATGAGATTTGTAAAAGATAGTGAAAACTGCAAGGTGTTTAATGCTGTGCTTAGAAATGGGCTCGTTAACACTTCCTTGGTCTTCTAAGGGGCCCACCAAGATTTAAGGAAAGATAGCATAACTACTAGATGGGAGCAATTTCAAAAAAATTTGGGGCCATATTTAATCCTTGAAAAAGATTCTAGTAGATTTCTCTCAGGAAAGGCTCACAGGGACACCACTGCATTCTTGAACTTTACATACTTGCGTCCTTGCCATCTGGTTTCCTTGTAGATCTAGTGTGTGGGAGATGGTATGCTACCCTAGTTGCATTTTCTGGGATGGATGGATGAATGGATAGATAGATGGGTTTTTTGTTTGTTTGTTTAGGGAGTCTCATTATGTTAACCAGGCTGGTCTCAAACTGCTGAGCTCAAGCAATGCTCCCACCTCAACATCTTGAGTAGCTGGGATTATAGATACACACTACCTTGCCTGGCTCTCTCCATGTTTTTGTGATAGAATCCAGGGATATTCAAGTGCAGTATGACCACTGCCACCATCATCCAGGACTCCTTACCTCTGGGGTTTAATTTGATCTATGTTTTTTTTTGCTTTTTGTTTTGATTCCTGAAGTGATACAAGTAATCACAGTTTGCAAGCCCCTGGGCTCATAGAAACTGAAGGAATGGTCTGCCACTTAGCGTCATGTGCCTTTTGGCCCTGTGACTTCAAGAGCTTTGAACTTTCTGATGTTCTTCATCTGCAAATCAAAATACTCAGTTTGAAGAGATGCACTAGGGAATAGCAGACAAAGAGATTTGGCACATACTAGATGAGTAGGCATGAAAAAATTTAAAATATATCAGTTGTCGGCAGACAGAAAAGAAAAGAAATATTATAGGGATGGTTAGTCAGGTCATTCTTTCTAGAGCAACTGATATTATTTAACAAGAGTTGTATCACTATTCCTTTTCTTTGTCCTAGAATTTCCCCATCTGAGTAGGAATTCCAAGGAAATCACCTATCTCAGCTTCTTCAGCCACTGGGATTGCAAGTCCAAAGATAGACTCGGCAAAGGTGAGGCGCTAAGCGACTCAGTGAGACCCTGCCTCTAAATAAAATACAAAATAGGGCTGGGGTGTGGCTCAGTGGTCGAGTGCCCCTGAGTTCAATCCTTGGTATCCCCTGAATAAGACCTTCTCATTGTATTGGCACCAGGAACAAGGACCAAACTTTCAGTATCATGATGACCAATGATGCTGAGCTTCTTTTCAAGTGCTTTTGCTATTTCTATACATTCTTTGGAGAAATGACTGCTTAAATCATTTGCCTATTTTCTTTTTTGTTTAACATTTTTTATTTTTTAGTTGTCAGTGGACCTTTATTTGTGCCTCACACATACTAGGCAATGCTCTACCACTGAGCCACTGCCCAGCCCCAGGCCTGTTTTCTAATTGAATTGTTTTTCCTTTTTTGTATTTGAGTTATAGAAGATCTTTAAGTCTTCTAAGATACAACTCATTTATAAGATTAGGTATTGAAAATATTTTCTCTCATTCTATTGTTAGTCTTTTCATTTTCTTCAAGGGAGACCCCAGAGAGAGGGAGAAGAAGGGGCCACAGGGAAAATGAACCCATGCCAGGGCACATCCCCAGTGACCCACTTCCTCCAGCCATATCCCACCTGGCTCTAGTTACCCCCTGGTCAGTCCGTTCAAACTAGGATGGACTGGTCAGCTCTCACAATCCAGTCACTTCAACTCTGAGCATTCCTGCATTAACTCAGAAGATTTTTTGGGGGACACCTTATATCCAAACCATAACAGGGATATTTCTATTTTCTTTATTCCTTCTTTATTTATTAATTGGAATTCTTCTGAAAGGGAGAGTTATAACTTCATTATGTTATTTTGTTATATCACCATAGACTCAAGGGCATTTATTTTAATCTCTGGGTTATAAACCAATTCGATCATTGTTTCATTCCTCTAATTGTTCCAAACTCTTTCAGTTTGAGTTCTAGTCTTTAAACATACCTTTTAAAATTTTTTTTTCATTTTTTTAGCACTTCCTTACTTTGGGCACCACACGATGCTCCAAGATCAGTTTGTATTTTACCTGATTCAGATCCAAGGACGCAGGGTGTGGGTACCAGGTGTACTCCTCACTGCTGGAGCATCTCTCCCGTCAGTTGTCAGTGATAAGGAATATATTTGTGTTTACCCCCTGTGTATGTACACATACTCACACACACATACACACACACACACACACACACACACACACACCTGGATGTACAACTGTTTTAAGCACCATAGGGTTCATTCTAGTCTTCCCTCTTTCCTTACTGGTAGCTTCCCTCTATAACAGTGACAAGTCTGGCTCTGACTCTCTACAGTCAATTTGCTCAACTCTGGGACACATCTAAAACAGTTTTGAAATTCCTGACCTATGACCCTGTGAGAAACAAATTTACCAATAGAGTACTGCTTTTATATAGTTCTTTTTGCAAACATTAGCAATTCTTTGTTTTCTGATTTAATTAGGAAATTACATATTCTTTTAACAAAAAAACTTAATGAAGTTATAACTCTCATTCCTTTCACCTTGATTGTGTGATTTATTTGAAATATAGATATGTTTGTTTGTCACCATCTAAATTGTATTTTGCGGGGCTGGGATTGTGGCTCAGTGGTAGAGCTCTCGGCTAGCATGTGTGAGGCCCTGGGTTTGATCCTCAGCACCACATAAAAATAAATAAAATAAAGATACTGTGTCCAACTACAACTAAAAAAATAAATACAAAAATTGTATTTTGTATTGCCCCATAGCCTGGGCAGTATTTTAAAATTTGCATTCATTAAGTTTGCTCTTTGTCATGCACAGTTCTGTGGGTTTTGATAAATGTGTATTGGTCTGCTCAGATGTTATAGTACAATTCCACACACACACACTGGGTAGGTTAAATAACAGAAATTTATTTTGTCACAACCCCAGGGTCCAGAAGTCCAATATCAATATGCCATCAGGGTTGGTTTCTGGTGAGGACCCTCATCCTGGTTTAAGGATAGCCAGTTGCCTTCTCTCAGTTCCCATGTGTTCAATACACATGGAGAGAGCACTTTGGTGATTCTTCCTTTTCTTATAAGAACACTAGTCCTATAGGATTAGGGTCCCCTCCTCATAACCTCATTTAATGTCAATTACCTTATAGATCCTATCTCCAAATACACTCACACTAGAAGTTGGGGCTTCAACATATGAATTGTGGGGGACACATTTCAGTCCATAGCAAAATTATGGAGTCCTCTCCTCACACTGAAGTGCCATGCAGAAAAGTTCCAGCAACCCCAGAATTCCCTCCTGCTGCCCCTTCATAGTCAACCCCTCTTCCTACTCCCAATTCCTGGTACCTACTTATTGTTTTTTTTTAATCTCCATGGTTTTGCCTTTTTGAGTATGCCATCCAGATTTAACATTTTGAATACAATATTTTGTGTCCAACTCCCTTTCACACAAAGGAATGCATCTAAGAGTCTTCTGCCCTGTGTTCTACTTCTGACGTGACCATCTGAATAGCTCTGGGGATCTGCTCCCAAGGGAAACTGGTGAAAATTATTTTGTGAAGAAATTAGTCACTGAACTTTATCCAAAAACATGCAGCAAATGAAGAAATATTTATTCAAGAAAATTCACTAAATACAGCAAGAAAAATGAGAGTTTGTGATATTTGATCCAAAACGTGTCCTCCTCCAGAATAGGACCCAGCCACTGACCTAACCAACTCCATTTTGTCCCTCTCTGATTCCATTTGCCTCTTCAGTGTTTTTTCTCCTGAGCTACTTTCTTCTGCAATTGCACTGGATTCTATAAACCACAGGTCCAATTGGTAAGCATCTTCATGACAAGGAACTGAAACTACACTCAAAGACCAGTAAGACAGAGACCACCGTAGGGGCAAATGCACTCCTGGACCTTAACTCATGGCTCAACAGCCATTAAAAGAGAGTGTAGGGCTGGGGCTGGGCTCAGTGGTAGAGTTCTTGCCTAGCAAAATATAAAAGATAGTGTGAGTTCTCTCTTTGCTCTCCTACATTAACTTGTAGCTTGTTAGTTATTGAAAGCTTGGTATGTGCCTTATCCATTCCCCCAAATCAACCTTATCAGCTTCAGAGCCCTGTACTTCACTGGGGCCAAGATGTTCTTGCCATCATTCCCCAAGGACAAACAACATAAAGGATAAAAACTGTTAAGGAGCCATCAAAAGGACACATTCCCAGGGCCCTTGATTTGCTACTTGCTATGATTTTTGTTCTCTTCCATGGGTGATCTTAACAGCTACAGCAGTTCATTGTTGTCAGAAGGCAGAGATAAATATTTATCCAGGTTGTGGCATCAATATGAAAAATTGACATTTGGCTCCAGGATGACCAGCTGCTCTTGCTTTCCTCAGAGGTAAAGAAAACATACCTTTGAAAGCCAATTAGCATTCCTAAAGCTTAGCCCCCTTGCAAAAAGCCCTTTTACATGAATCAAAGGAACTCTTTCCCTTTATTCTGGGAGCCAGAATGGTCCATGCTGGGTCTCCCTTTAAAAACAGAAGCCCTAATAAAAGCCTTGCCCGTGTGATCATTCACCTGTTTTCATTTCTACAGTCACTAAGTCAATATTCCCATGTCCAGTGTCAACAGTGAGTCTTACAGAACATCCAATGACAAGATTGCCCCCTTTAACAAGGTGCAGTCACCTCCTGTTGGGACTGAGGTTGTTCCTCTAAGCAGGAGCAACCATCTCACAGTGGGAACCAAATTGCCTCCTTATGAAATGATGACCTTCCCAGAGCTCCACAGAACCAGCCCTGACATAATGACCAACAAGACCATGGCTTGACCAGATGTCCTACTCTGCCAGCTTTGCAAACTCCCGATCCATGCAAGCTTGTTTTTTTTTTCTACAAAACTTCAAAGTTTCTGTCAGTCCCTTGAAAAAGGATCTTTGGTCACTGTACCCCTATGTCTGTTCTTCCCAGTATGATGACCACGTTAATTAAAGCTCCTTTCTTACCCTCCTGCACTGGTCATTTCTTTGCTTGGTATATTGAAATAGGTGATTGGGGTTGATCTGTTGGGACCCCTAGAGCCAGGGCTTTTGCCCCAGGACTCAGTAACACTTCCTATTTGCAGCTCAGATAGAGAAATTTGACCTCAGTAACATTAAGATGTGACATATGAGTGCAGCTGCTGAATTTGGCAGGTCGTTTCTGATAGACAATAGAGAGACTCTCTTTATATAAGATAGTGTTTGTTTTAGTAGTCACATGAAAGCAAAAGCAAAAGTGAAAGGTGGGAGAGAAAGAGAAGAAAATACATCATCTTACCGAGAAAACACCAGCACCTGAAAGCCAGGGAGCTGGGGAGTCCCAGGGCAGCTTTCCCAACAGGGAAGTCCCAGGCAGAGCATCCTCTTCATAGGGGAGAGTCCAAAGTCTTATTCCTGGTGGGCTTCCTTAAATACAAGTTAGGACAAAGATCTATTGTAACAGCTGCATGACCTAGATCCCCTCAAGGACACTTTGTCCCCTCAAGGACTGGCCAGATCCCTAGAGAGTGCTATGCTAGTCTTGAGTAAATGATTCTGAGTTCTCATGAGTGAACCAAACCCACCAAGAAGTCAGCATTCTTTAGATGTCCCATCAAGGTTGTGTGAAGGTCACAGCAGACACATAGACAGGGAAGATCTTTAATATTTTCCTAAGCCCTTGAACCCCAGGCTGGCACAACCAAGAACACAGGACTGACTCTCTTTCCCCCCACCTCCCAATCAGAGGGCTGTCTTCTCAGGAAAGCAGAATTCTGAATTTCTCATCTTGTCTTTAACTACCAGTTTCTGGGGCTACGTTGTGGCTGAGTGCAGTAGGTAGGACCTCCTTTCCTCCACCCAGTCCCCACTGGTGAGAGCAAGGCTCTACCTTAGGCACAGCACCACTCAGAGTACTGGGCCTGACTGACCTTGCCTTGGCTCCTGGAGCTGTGCTTCCATGCTGGCAGAGGTGAGGAGAGAGACCCAGGGCTGTGTTCCCCTTCACCCAGCACCAAACTCTTAAAGTGGAAGTGTCACTCAGTCAGAAACACCCATTGTCTCTGCCCCCAGGACAGCTGTGACTCAAGAGATTTTGCCCATGGAAGGGGCAAGCTATAGGAGACAGAGGTCCAAATCTTTCTCCAAAGGCTCTACCTTCATTTGCAATGGAGAGAGTTTCAAATATAATCTCAAAAACAGTGAAGGTTGTGGTGAAAGTCAGTTGGGAAGAGATTGACAGATTTATTGGAGATATAGATAAATTGAAGGACTGCTACATAGCTGGAAGAGACATCTAAGAGGATCACTCCTGGGCAGAAGAAACCTCAAGTGCTTACCATAAGAGTTTTCCCTTTAAATTTACTGGATCAGTGAGTGGAACAATTTATGCCACAGTCCATTGTTGAAAACAACAGAACAATCAGCCAGCAATTGGTTGAGCTCCATTTCTATAACTGCTCAGGGAAAGAGAGCCAGAAAGCAATCTTCTAAAACCACTCCCAAGGCAACTATAAGGAAGTCTCCCACCCCCATCCCAAGAATCAGCATCAATGGCTTCACACTGCAAGGGGGTGATGGGGAATAGACTTCTCTAAAATAATCCATCCTTTCACTAAATAAATAAAAAAAAAATTACCAACAATAGTAAGCTCTGCAAGAGGATAGGTGACCAGTACCTAGGGTTACTACAATATATTACACACAACGTCTACTTTCAAAAAAAAAATTTCCAAGCCATGCAAAGAAGCAGGAAAGAATAATCCAAACACTGAAGACAACTGGGCAACAGAAATTGTCTCAGAGGATCAGATGTCAAATTTCATAGGTCAGAATTTCAAAGGTTTTATAAATATGTTTAGGGCTGCGGCTGTGGCTCAGTGGTAGAGTGCTTGCCTAGCATGTGCGAGGCCCTGGGTTCGATTTTCAGCACTGCATATATAAATAAATTCTTTTAAAAAAGTTCATCAACAACTAAAAAATAAAAATAAATAAATGATTAAAGAACTTAAGAAAGCCATGATTAAAGGTGTAAAGGAAATCATAGAATCAATGATTCATCACATAAAGACCATTAATAAAATGTGAAGTTGAAGTTCTCTCAAGAAGCCACATTTATATTAAAGACCCCACTGCCTGATCGCAGTAGGGTAGAACATTCTGATGGTGGAAACATGGGAGCTGCAGGTCTAGAGTCAAAGTTATCTTAAACTATCTTTAGAAAAAAGTCTACTTACTTTTGTAAACAACTCATAATGTATTGTTAAGCTTAACAGATCTCTACCTTCCACCAACCCTAAAGCTAAGGATGCTATAGCATCTGAAACCTACACATTTTCCCACTTGGCTGTAGCCCACCTAGGTAATACTCACACCAATATATTTGTTGGATGTATTGATTTCTTTCTTTGTTCAGTGCTTTGGAAGTTCATGTGAGATCTAGCGGTGTAGCTCAGTGGTAGAGTACTTGTTTGGCATGTGCAAAGTCCTGGGTTTGATCCCCAGCGCTGTAAAAATAGTTCAGGTAACTTCTTCCACTTTAGAGTACCTTATTAAAATAACTTGAACCTATGTTCCCAGAACTCATCCACTCACATTTGGCTCAGAGTAAACTATTTTTTATTTTCTTAAATTCTAGTTATTGTTTTACATCATATAAAGATAATTTATCAAAGAGAGATAAATCATTAGAAAGAACCAAGTAGAAATTCTGGACTTAAAAAGTATAATAGCTGAGATGAAAAACTCATTAATGCGGTTCAGTAGTACAGTTGAGCTGCCTGCAGTGGCACATGCCTGTAATCCCAGATACTTGGGAGCCTGAAGCAGGAGGATCACGAGTTCAAAGCCAGCCTCAGCAACAGTGAGGCGCTAAGCAACTCAGTGAGACCCTGTCTCTAAATAAAATGTGAAATAGGACTGGGAGTGTGGTTCAGTGGTTTAGTGCGCCTACTCTAATCCCTGGTACCAAAAAAAAAAAAAAAAAAAAAGACAAAGAAATAGTACAGTTGAACTGGTGGAAGAATTAGTGTACTTAACTACAGCTTCACAGCTTGAAAGAATGCAGTCAGTTGCTGAAACATCTTTTCCTTTAAGGAAGAGGAGCAAAGAATGAAGTTCAGGGAGGGAGGAACTTGATGAAATGTAGGGATAAAAATAACAGGATGGTGTAGAATTAAAAATTACGTAGGGTATGTAAAGATAAGTTTCTCCTAAATCATTTTGTTTTTCTTCATACATTTTATTATTAATTCTTTCCCAGATGGTGGTAAAGTCTTTAAGGAAGATTTGTTCTATCCCTTAAAGTGTTACAGGAGTCTTCATATTTTGCTTATTTGGGTTATAGTTGACTTCTGAGAAAATACGAATCTGTAATAGTGTCTTTTCTCTTTAGGAGATTAAGGCTTTGATCAGAGCAAAATTTTAAACCAAAATGTCCAAGTGTCCAGCATCTGTTTTCTTTTCATAAGGTTTACAACATCATTAAAAAGGAAAGTACCAGCAGAGGTTTGGATTGGAGCTGATTGCCTTGGAGAATTTTGCCAGCTGAGCAGTTTTAGAGGCCCTAGGCTCTTGCTTAAATAACAAATACTCTGAGGCGTACCAGGTCAGAGGTAAGTGTCTTCCAAGTCCTGTTTCTGACATAGTGATGTGAAGTACTCAATCAGTGTAGAATCTAAACAACATGTAAACTTCATAAAATGGGCTTCTCAGCTGGACAGAGTGGCACACACTTGTAATCCCAGTGATTCAGGAGGCTGGGGCAGGAGGATTGCAGGTTCAAACCCAGCCTCAGCAACTTAGTGAGGCCCTAAGAAACTCATATAGACCCTGTCTCTAATAAAATATAAAAATGGGCTGGGGATGTGGCTTGGTGGTTAAGCACCCCTGGGTTCAATCCCTGGTACTAAAAAAAAAAAAAAAAAGAAAGAAAACAGGCTTCCCAATTGTGGAGTCTGTTCTCTTCCACTCCTGCCCTCTTGCATAGCTCTTATGTGATTTCTAACCTGTGATACCACTGCTGTTCCTGGAGCAGGTATATTCAGGGTTGCATTTAACAGTCTTCAGGAGTTTCTAGAACAGCAGGCCAGGGTAATAAGGAGTATCATCTAGCCTTGACCGAGAAAAGATTGGTGTCCTTTGAGGGATGCCACAGAAGATGACTGTTGCTATGATCTGTATCAGAAGTGGCTGAGAAGTGAAAGGGAACTTATGGTGCAGGCTGAGTGTCTCATATGAAATGCTTGGGACCCAAAGTGTTATAGATTTCAGAGTTTTTTTTTCAGATTTTGGAATATTGCATAGACTTTACTGGTTAAATATTTGAATTTTTTTTTTTTTTTTTTTTTTTTTTGGAGATGCTGGGTTGGAAGGCAGGTCCTAATGCATTCTAGGCTCTACCAATGAACTATATCCCCCAGTTCCTTTGAAACTTTTTTTTTTTAATGTTCCTTGTGATTTCTTTCAACCATGTTCAAAGTTTTCTGGATGCATAAATTATTAGATTTGTGTTTAAGTACTTCAGTTTTGGAGGTGCTATTGTAAATGGTTTGTATTTTTTCTTATTTTAAATCCTGATTATTCCTGTGTTGCTGATATATGGGACATGAGTTGCCTTTTGTCTATTGGCCATCTACTTTAGTTCTTCTGTCTCCAACTTTCTTTGTCTGTTTTCTGTTTGTATAGCTGAATTGCTAAGACTGAGTATTTGTAAATAGAGCAATTTATTTTTATAGTTTTGGAGTCTAGGAAGTCCAAGGTCTAGGAACTGCCTCTGATGAGTGCCTTCTTTCTAGTGGGGACAGTGCAGAGTCCCAGAGCAGTGCTGGGCATCATACGGTGAGATTATGGAAACTTTTTGGATGTCATGTTGGTACACAAGAAGCTTCAGATTTGGGAGCATTTGGGTTTCATATTTTCAGTTAGAGATGCTCAACCTGTATGGGAAATTTATTGTTATAAATGTTGGATTTACATGTGCAGTGATTACTTTTCTCAACTCTTTTGAACCAGTGTAAGCCATATATGTGTGTGTGTGTGTTCATACATACATATAGACATAGGTATATATACATATAATCTATATCTATATATATAGATAGGATCTTTCTATGTTGCTGGACTCGAGTGATCCTCCTTCCTTAATCTCTCAAGTGCTAGGACTATAGGCAGTGCCACCATGTCTAGCTTAATTTTTGTTTTGGAGGGGTGGTTTGTGGTACTGTAAATTGTACCCAGGGATATTCTACCACTGAGTTACAGCCCAAGCCCTTTATTTTTTATTTTGAGACAGAGACTCACTAAATTTTCCAAATTGGACTGGAACTTGAGGTCCTCCTGCTTCAGCCTCCTAAGTTGTTGGGATTACAGGCATGCATCACCTCGCCTGGCCATCTGTTGTTTGTTTTTTACAGTCATTATCAGACAAAGAAAGTACAGAATAAGACATGATCTTGGTGAATGTTAGCATTTGTATTCCAGTGGACACAGAAAAAGAAGGGTCACCCTTGGAGAATGAACTGTCATTCTATCCTGAGATGCCCCTGAAGTTCTCTGTGGAAGTCTGAGGGTCAAATTGAAGGCTTTGTCTTTCTACTACTGTGAATAACTACCTTTGCTTTGTGCTTTGGTAGATTTACTGGGTACCAACTAATATATCTCATTGGATCCTCCTACAACCTTATAGGACAAGATGGGGAAGCTGAGAGTTGCTCACTTCCCCTCACTTCTTCCTACCTCTAAGCTTTGACCTCTGCTAGGTGCAAAAGTTGGGGCCCCTACTGGGTTTCTGTTCTCGACTAAAAGGCTCAGGGGTCAGTCCAGTTGAACTGGGTTAATTAGACTGTGTGAAATAACCACACAAGAGACACAAATACTTTTTTCTTTGGGGTGGCTATGATGGCTCCTCTGACCTTAAGGGTCCACAGGAAGAGAGAGAGAGAGAGAGAGAGAGAGAGAGAGAGAGAGAGAGAGAGAGAGAGAACACGAGCTGACCCCTTTTATTGAGGAGAAGGCATTCAAATGAGGCAAGGAGTCAGGTTTCGAGGGGCTGAGTCTATCTTCATGATGTCCACTGTTAGCAGGTTGACTGACACCTGGGTAGGCCACACCCAAGGGCACAGTAAGAGAAGGGGACACACACAAGGCACTTCCATAGAACATTCTATCCTAAACAGGGCAACAGGTAATATTACAAAGGAGCAGGTGATCGTAGCTCCACCCATGGGGCTGTAGCAAGACACACCCATGTACGAGACACCGACCTCCAACCCAAGAAGGGTGGGGAAAGCTCTGCCACATTTCTGAGACTGAGCACCTCAGCACCCAGCTGGGGAGCGTGACTCAGTCACGTGCAAGGTTGGTCTTCCAGAGCTTCCCCCACAAAAAAAAAGTGGATGTGGGCTCCTGCTTCTCTCCCACAGGTATTATGGTAGGACTGAGTTTATTGATGAAGTGGAAACACTCTGTCAGAAGTGGGTTCTGCAGGCCTATCATCGGGACCCACAGGGCTGGGAGGGTCAATGTCCAGCCCTACTCAGGTCTTTATGGTGATAGCCTTTATGGAAAGGACCTACAAGGAAGTCCTGAGCGAGAATTGTGGCCCCCATTCCTATGCATCCAAGTGCTAGGAAAACAGGGAGGGGATCAGCAACTGCTGTGTGTTGGAATGATGCAGACGCTCGGTGCATGAACCTTAATGCAAGTTTTATCATTTTAGTGGGGAATTTCTCTTTCCTGTACCTTATAGCCCATCTCTAAGCCTTGTGCCCCTTATTTTTAGATTCCCATACCTGGGAAACCACTTGAGCGGTCAGGTCCTTGGTTAGCCAGCCTGTGATGACATCTGTGCTCCAGCCTCACATGAGCAGAGAAACCCGCCCTCGATAGCTGCATTACTCTTACTCCTGGGCAGGGTCTCCTCGCCCTGCCCCAGCCAGGACTTGACCCAACGAGGTGCCCACGCAGTTTCCCAGCGCTCTCTTGTCCCTGTGCTCCATTGAGGTCCATCTTCAGTGGGGTTGATGCTTTTGAGTCAGGTGACCTGTCCCACCTGCCTAGGAGGCCTTTTATTTCTGCCATTGTATGTTAATGTGATTCATTAGACCCTCTGCTGGCTGACAGGAGCCAGAGGACAAAAGCAGATCCTGGCTCTCCCACACACCATGGTCCCAGGCTGCCTGTGCAGCTTCTTGGTGCTTCATTTCTTCACTTCTGGAGTGGGGACTGGAGTAATAGCACCTGTCTCACTGGACTGCTATTCAGGAGATTGAATGAATTTGCACAAAGTGCTCAGAGTAGTTGTTGGATCCCAAGATATTCCAAATAGGATTGTGGATGTGGCTCAATGGTAGAGTGTTTGCCTGGCATGCATGAGGCCCTGGGTTCTATCCCTATGAGCAGCAAAAAGAAAAAGAAAAAAGAAAAAGCAACAGCTCCGTAGAGGTGTTAGTATCACTTACTTAAAAAAATTTTTTTTGTAGATGTAGTTGGACACAATAACTTTATTTTATGTGTTTATTTATTTATTTATTTTGATGTGGTGCTGAGGATCAAACCCAGAGCCTTGCACGTGCGAGGTGAGTGCTCTACCACTGAGCCATAACCCCAGCTCTAGTATTACTTATTTTTGAATAGTAATTATTAAGTTATTACTGTGTGAATATTTTCTCAGAAAGAAAACTTCCCCATGAGTAGCCTTCTGAGCATTATCTCTGTTAAGTCGCCTTCCTAGTCATATTTAAAGAAATGCCAAAGGCATGTGCTTTGTTACAGTCTCGGGAGGGAAATTTCTGTTTCTTTCCACTTTAAGGCTTCATTATCGTCAGGTGTTATGAAGAAAAGAAGCCATCATAGGTGACAGGTGTACAATGGAGGTGCTGAAGCTAGGGTTCCATTCAGTGACCCATCCATGATGTCCTGTTTCCAAAAAATCCCAGCAACTCAGAAGGCTGAGGTGGGAGGATCTCAAGTTCATGGCCAGCATCACTAACTTGGTGAGGTCCTTCTCTAAATTAAAAATGCTGAGGATGGGCTGGGGGTTGTGGCCCAGTGGTAGAGCGCTCGCCTAGCATGTGTGAGGCCCTGGGTTCGAATTTTGGCACCACATAAAAATAAATAAATAAAATAAAGATGATATTGTGTCCAACTAAGAAATAAATATTAAAAAAATGCTGAGGATGTAGTTCAGTGGTTCAATCAAAAATAAACAAACAAACAAACAAATAAATAAATAAAAAATAAAGGGGGGGCAGCAGCAAGGGCTTCCTCTGCTGCATAGCCTTACAAAGCAGCTGTAAGGCTGACTTCACGCCAGAAGTCAAGGTGCATACTACACCATTGAGTCCCTAGGGAGAAGATGAAGGGCTCAGCCTATAGGACTGCATTTTGATGGTATTTTTTACCCAGGAGTGTGCAGTGTGGATCCCAAGACCGGCAAAGAGATTCTGTACAACCTGGAGTCTCTCATCAATTCCGCTGTGTTCCCAGGCCTGCAGGGAGGTCCCCACAACCATGCCATTGCTGGTAAAGTATCACCAAGCCTACCCCAGAGCCCTTGGGGGGCACCATCAGCCATGATGACCTCCCATTTGCTCCAATGGTCATCCCATGGTCTCTAATTCCTACTTCACCTGTCTTCCAAAAGTGTGAGCCAGGACTTCCACTGGGGAGGGAACTTGGGGGATAATCTCTGTCCAGAAGATGCTAACACAGAAGAAAAGGTTGATTACTGTGATTGGTATAAGATGAGGACAGGAAGGAAGTGGTTCTGCTCCACTCATGGCCATCCTCCAGTGAAACTGGGTCAGGCCAGAGCCCCCTGTGAGAAACAACAGGGAAGAACTCAGACAGAAGAGGGCTCAGCAAATGTTGAGGAAGATTAGGATCCAAGTCCTGCCAGACAAGCTGCCTTTCCCCTGGTGGATCCTGCCTATCTAGGTGAAGCACCTGTGTCTGACCCTCACACCTGGGGCCACACCGATAACTCCTGTGTTGATTCTGTGACTACCCAACAGGCTCTCATTGATATATTTCTTCTATTTGGACAAGTGATCTAGGACGTCTGTGATGGCCTGAGTTATCCCACTGCTCTCTTATAACAAGACGATTAGTGGAACTTGGGCCCAGGAGCTCAGGATGAGATGTGGCTTCTCGGTTAAGGAGAAGTGCCATTGTTTTCAAGGAGGAGTCCTAAGAAAGCAGCCAGTGGTGGAATCTTAAGCATAAGGACGTGGCAGGCATTGGGAGCCTAAGGCACACTCATACCCTGTTAGTGGGACTGCAAATTGGTGCAACCAATATGGAAAGTAGTATAGGAGATTCCTTGGAAAACTGGGAATGGAACCACCATCTGACCCAGCTATCACATTTCATGGTTTATACCCAAAGGACTTAAAATCAGCATAGTATAGTGATGCAGCCACATCAATGTTTATAGCAGCTCAATTTACAGCTTAATTCAAGAAAAGTAAGCCTAGTGATCCCTCCAAGTGGAAGGTTGGAAGAGAATGGTGGAAACATTTCAAAAGACTCAGTGAGGAGCCCTTGCCCTCTTTTCCAGTGACTGTTACAGTGTTTTCAAGGAGAGATGCTGCTGAGGTCCCTGGGGTTTGTTTAATTTTTGCCTTCTTTGGAATGATGCACTGGAAAATATATTCTATGATAAGTGTCTGTGTTAAAATGCACGGATTAGGGGATTTTCAATTTCCTTCCTCTTTGTGCAAATGCTCTGCGATAACTACCTTATAATCATATACCCACAAGCACACTCATGGACATATGTGAATGTTGGCACATGTACAAACATCCATTCACAATGGAAATTATGTAGGACATTTAAAAACAAGGGGAATAATGAGGATGCTACCCAAGAAAGCATAACACAAAACAATACATATGATTTACAAAATATGCCTCTCTGTCCTGGAAAGGGAAGAGGCCAACACACAAATAGTTGCCATGTTAAAGCAAAATCAGGATTCAGAATGACTGTTATGCTTCAAAACAACTTTAACATGATTGTAAATTGTTATTTCAATATAAATTTAAATTGAAACAAACTGTTCAGGAAAAAAATGAAAACAAAATTGTTCTCATTATCTCCATGTTGAGGGAGTTGGAAACAGAATTCTCTGTAGAATTTCTAATTTTACTAGTCCCCCAATCCCACCCTTTACCTGTGGCTTTGCTTTCTGAGAGTTTAGTTACCTTTGGTCCAAAAGATTATATGGAAAATTCCAAAAATAAACAATTAATAAATTTTAAACTGCACATCATTCTGAGTAGCACTATGAAATCTCATGATATCCAGCTTTGTCCTTCTAAGGAGGTACGTCATCCCATTATCCAGTGTATCTATGCTATCTATGTTATCCACCTGAAGTCACTTGGTAGCCATATCAGCTGTGAGATCTGCTGTCCCAGTACTGCAGTGCGCCTATAGAGTTTACTAGCACTCACTGTTTCAGTGACACTGGGTGTCGAGGCACATCTCTCTTGTGGAGAAGGATGGACTGCACAAACTAGTGGGGTTTAAAAGCAGCATCACTGTTTTTCCTCGGTTCAGCATTCTCATTTGCTTAAGAGAATGCTTTGAAATGATTTCTGTAAAAATAAACTCCCAAGCTCCCAGTCAGTTGTCAAGGATCTACCTTTCTTACCAGCTTTGCACATCATGGAGGCCAAGAATTTAGAGATGATGGAGCCTCTTTTCCTCATCTTGCTCTATGTGCTGTAAGGAAAGCAGGGGATCACGCCAATGATGCTCTTGGCACAAGAGGTCTTACACGCGTACACCATAATCAGGAGCTCCACGATGGAGGTGTTCACATCCCTGTAAACCAGGAACAGAAAATCCCATTGAGGGGTGTGAGACTAAAGATTTCCTTCCTGACCTGGGGATGTAGCTCACTAGTAGAGCATGCTTAACATGCTTGAGGCCCTGGGTTCCATCCCCAACACCAAAATAATAACATTATTGTCTTCATGTTCCAAGACTTAACGTGCAAGACCCAGAAACCATTGATGTCTTCTCTTCTCGTGTCTCCATGAGTTGTCCACACATTTCCTCTCAACTGATGATCTAGTTTCTTTTTCACTGAGACCAGTGTTGTTCAGCAGGAAAGAGGCAATGAGAATTAGAGTTAATTTTGGAGTATTTCTGTGTACAAAGTTACTCTCTGACTCATGGCTTAGCACAGGCCAAATGCAGGGTGCAGATGCACCTGGTGGTAGGATCCCATGGAAGCTGTCTTCTCACAGAGTACTGGTCTCAGAGATTTCTCATTACTCCCTTACACACTACTCCCCACCCACTCCTGCCTTTTAGAAGACCCTGTTCCAGCAATCCTCCCTCCCTGCTTGCACCATCATCTGTCGCACTCCTTTGGCTCATACTTATCAGCTTGTAAAAATTCAGCTCCTTCTTCCATTAAAAATGACAACTCATAACCACCTTCTCTGAAGCCCCAACTCTTTGCTCCCCTTTGTGTATTTCAGGAGAGTTCTCTATCCTCACTGTCTCTGACTCAGACATTCTCATTCTCTCCCACATACATTCCAAAGACGCTTTGGTCCCAGAAACAACCCCAAAACTATTCTCACCAAGGTTGATGGCCTGTAAGTGGTTAAATGCACCAGTCAACACTCAGTCCTGACTATTTCTCAGCCCCTCAGCAGCATCTGCTGCAGCTGCTCACCCCTGTCCCTTCAGATGCTTAATGCACCCCACTTCCAGGACACCCCTCTCTGGTCTCCCCATGCCTTCCTTGTTTCTTCTGCTGGTTTCCCTTTGCCTGACCTCTACCTAAGACTTTCATTTGTCTGTTCCTGTCTCCCCTCATCCCTTGAGCTTCTCATCCGATTTCATGGCTTTGTAAATGTTGGTGACTCTCACATTCCTACCTCCAGCTATGCACCTCTGAACTTGGATCTCAAAGGCCCATTGCTGCTTGATGGTTCCACTGGAATGTGTATCAAGGCATCTCAGGACTTAAGCTACCCTAAGGCACCAATCTCCACCACTGTCGGCTTGGGAACTGACTTCCTTAACCAGACTCCTAAAGCATAAGCAGTAAAATCAAGAATCAATAAATGGGGTGGAATCAAACTAAAAAGCTTCTTCTCAGCAAATGAAACAATCAATAATGTGAAGAGAGAGCCTACAGAATGGGAGAAAATCTTTACCACACTCATCTCAGAAAGAGCACTAATCTCCAGGATATATAAAGAACTCAAAAAAACTTAACACCAAAAAAGCCAAATAACCCCATCAACAAATGAGCTAAACAACTGAACAGACACTTCACAGAAGAAGAAACACAATTGATCAACAAACATATGAAAAAATGTTCATCTCTAACTATTAGAAAAATGCAAATCAAAACTTCTCTAAGATTATTTTCTCACTCCAGAGTGGCAATTATCAAGAATACAAGCAACAGTAAGTGTTATCGAGGATGTGGGGGAAAAGGTACACTCATACATTGCTGGTGGGACTGCAAATTGGTGCAATCACTATTGAAAGCAGTATGGGGATTCCTCAAAAAACCTGGAATGGAACCACCATTTGACCCAGCTATCCCATTCCTCCTTTATACCCAAAGGACTTAAAATCAGCATACTATAGTGATTCAGCCACATCAATGTTTATAAGCAGCTCAATTCACAACAACTAAACTTGGAACCAACCTAGATGTCCTTCAACAGAGGAATAGATAAAGAAAATGTGGTATTTAAACACAATGGAATATTACTCAGCCTTAAAGATGAATGAAATTATTGCATTAGCAGGTAAATGGATGGGCTGGAGAATATCATGGTAGGCAAAATAAACCAATTCCAAAAAAACCCAAAGTGCTGCATTGCTTTCGACTAAAACACTCAGGGTCATTCCAGGGGAACTGGGCTGTGCGAAATAACCACACAAGAGACAGAAATACCTTTTTCTTTGGGGGATGTTGTAAAGGCTCCTCTGACCTTAAGGGTCCGCAGAAAGAGAGAGAATGAGCACACGCTGACCCCTTTTATTGAGGAGAAGCCATTCAAATGAGGCAAGAGGTCAGGTTTCAAGGGGCTGTCTAGCTAGCTTCATGGTGTCTGCTGTCAGCAGGTTGACTGACATCTAGGAAGGCCACACCCAAGGACAGAGTCAGAGAAGGGGACCCACAAAGGGCGTTTCCATGGAACATTCTATCCCAAACAGGGCAAAGGGGTTATATTACAAAGGAACAGGTGAGCGTAGCTTGACCCATGGGGCTGCAGGAAGGCATGCCAACGCATGAAGACACATTTGGCTGCATTTTTACTACCCTAAAGATCGGGCCACCGTCTTCAGCAACTTAAGAGAAGCCAGATCATGGGGTAGGGTGTGGAGGGGAATGACCGACTGTGCTCAACCAATCAGGAGGGGAAAATGCTGGTTACGTGACATGACGGCCTCCCACACCAAAGGCCAATTGTTTTCTCTGATAAGTAGATGGTAATTTACAATAAGGGGGCAGAGCTAGGGAAGAATAGAGGTACTGTGGATCAGGCAGAGGGGAATGAAGGGAGTGGAGGGGGTAAAGGTGTAGCAGTAGAATGAATTGGACCTTATTACCCTATGAATATATATGATTACATGACCAGTGAGATTCTACACCATGTTCAATACAACCAGAGGAAAGAGAAGTTATACTCCATATGTGTGTGTGTGTGTGTGTAAATATGCATTCTACTGTTATGTGTAACTAATTAGAACAAATTAAAAAAAAAAAAAACTATAGCAAAGATTTTTTTTTTTCCTTCCAACAGTCCCCTTCCCAAGTACTTGGGATTGAACCCAGGGCTTCATACTTGCTAGGCAACTGCTACACATCCAAGCTGTATAACTCAGCCCTTTATTATTTTTATTATGTTTAATTTTTCAGAAAGGGTTTGGCTGTGTTGCCCAGGCTGGGCTCAAACTTACAATACTGCCTCAGCTTCTTGACCTGGTGGGATTACAGGCATGCACAACATGCCCTGCTTTCTTCTTGAGTTGAAGGAAAGTGTCTTTGACTTGGGCATCTTGATTCATATTCTGTAGGCAGCAATTTGCTCTTGAATATGGACAGTGATGTGCACTGGCAAGCTGGGCATTTCCATTCTATGCAAAAGCCCATTGCAAACCCCCAAATGGGCAAAAGATTAACAAGATTAACAACAAAGTAACCAAAGATAGCTTCAGCATGCAACTGCCCACAGACTTTAAATTGGGGTCTTATTCCTTTCCTGCTTATTACCTCTTACATAACAAAGAGACCCCAAAACACAGTGCCTTAATTCAAAATTTTATAATTATCTCTCAATTTTCTCTGCGTTGACTGGACTTACCTGACTGGTTCTTGTTTAGGGCCCACACTGTTGCAGTCATCCTGTGGGTCATCTGGGCTGGACACCCATTATGGCTCACTCCTATGGCTTATATCCCAAGAATAAAGAGGTGGGGAGATTTGACATCAGCCTACGAAAGATTTCCAGAAATTTTGGAGAATTAAAGCAAATAGAGAAGTCGTATCTACTATAAGAGATCCAAGGAAACACCATCTTAGTGCCTGCATGGAGAGGAACCAATGAGAAAAAAAGCCACTTCACTATGGACCCCTGCGAGCAGTGATAACCTGCAGCCAGCTCAGCATCATTCTTTGCTGCTGCTCATCTCCTTTCCACCAAGCAAAGAGCACTTGTTGAGAGCCACAGCTGAAGGGGCCCCAGCAAACTTTCAGCTGCCAGCTGATGATTGGCTCACAGCGACCCCAGCAAACTTCCAGCTGCCAGCTGATTGGCTCCTCTGTGGTGATGCTCATTGGGCTGTTTCCCCACCCTTTCAGACCATGGACCTGCTCACTGGGGGACTCTTTTGGCTCCTCCCATGCGACCCAGCCAATCGGCCTCAAGAGCAGGAGGAGTGTGGGGGGGGGGGCGTTGAGAGACTTGTGGGAAGCCGTTGGTGGCAGTTGGGCTCTGAGGGAATTCCTGAAGAGCTCCTGTGGTGGTCATGTGTGTTCTAAAAATAAAGTTCGTTTGTGCTTGATAAGTGGCTCCTGAATTGTGCCCAGCCAGACTGCGGCAAGCACTCACTTAACAGACATTTCCTGAGTACCATACTTATTCCAGGCACATTGCTAGGTACCATCAAACAGCAAGTGAAACAAAAAGCTTGCCATTGTGGTGCTTAGTCTTTAAGGATTGGGTTAGGGATATTTACCAAATCATCGCCCAAATATGGGTTGAACATTCCTAATTCAAAAATCTGAAACCCAAATTGCTCCCAAACCTGAAATGTTTTGCCACTGACATAATGCCATGAGTGGAAAATTCCACATCTGTGTCTCATCCACAGCCCAGTTGTGCAAGGGCAGTGGAGTAGGTTGCAGGAAAGACAAAGAAAGTGCCCATAAATGGCATGGGAGACATGGTTTATGGACAAAAGCTTGCAAGAGATCAGTAACTGCTCCAAGAAGAGTTCAGGGGTGACAGACCAACAGCACCTCCATCCCTCAAGGTGCTTCACCAAGTAGCGCCTCCTCTCCCTCACAGCATTTTGTCCAGTGGAAACTGGCTGGACGAGCGACACACTTTCCACAGTGACTTCAGTTCTGTACCAGTCCCCACTGAGAGAGAAGTTTTATATGTTAGGCTGTAGAATCAGTGACACAAGAATTAGCTTGCTTTGTTTACCTGTATGAGCAGCAGTCCAAGTAGCAACTGTTCTGGAATGTATGCAAGAAATATCTTTTGACAGATAACAGTAACTTGCCCCAGTTGCCCGTGTTCACAAGACAAAGCCAATTTCCTTCAAGATAACCTGTCTACTGCCCAGGCTTGCGTTCATCATTCCCTTAACTTGGCTAGGGTTTGGGGAACAGAGAGAAGATATTCAGTAACATGGTGTTTTACTGTCCCCATTATCTTTAGGAATGATACTTTGCTTTATGCACAGAATTGTTTAAAATGTTAGCAAAATCCTAGACAACTTAGGGAGACCCTATCTCAAAACAAAACATAAAAAGGCTGGGGATGTGGCTCAATAGTAAAGCACCCCTGGGTTTAATCCCTGGTACAAAAAATATTTACAATGTTTTGTAAAATTATCTTCAGGATATGTGTATAAGGTGTATGTGGAACAAACATATTTCATGTTTATAGTTGGTCCCATACCCAAGATATTTCATTATATACATGTGAATATTCCAAAATCCAAGAAAAAATCAGAAATCCAAAACACTTCTGGTCCCAAACATTTCTGATAAGGGATACTCAAAGTGTAAATGCTTAATTAGTAACTGTGATAAGTTCAAGGAAGAAATAGTTTTATTTGGTGAGGGGTGGGTTTAAAGAAGGCTTGGCAGTGATAGTCGGCTGAGATATAAAGTTGAAGTCAGAGTTAATGGAAGATGCAGGACAAGCACTGGAGTCAGCAAAGAAAGAACAACAAAAAGACTCTGTAAATGTCAGAAACCCAATCTACACTGCTTTCAGAGGAGGCAAGGGAGGGATTTGGTGGATTCCATCACTAAATAGTCCAGGGACTGACTGACTTCAGGATTCAGCTGAAACTCATTGGTCCTGGTCTATATCCTCTGATTTCCTACCTTCTTTGGGTAGTTTTCCTCCTGGCAGAACAGCAACAATGGTGGCAACAGCAGCAGACCCAACAGGAGAGAGAGAGAGAGAGAGAGAGAGAGAGAGAGAGAGAGAGAGAGAGAGAGAGAGAGCGAGCAGAACGAAGACTTTCTCTGGCCAGTTCTGACCACAGGTCAACATGCGGGGGTGGAGTCAATACCATCTGTTGCAGATGGTAGGGCTGTGTAGAGAATTCTGTCAGAACACAGAAAAGAAGAAAGCCCTCCAAAGGTTCTCTGAAAGAGAATCAGCTTTGTCATGAAGATATATCAGTGGGCTCACAGACCTTGCAAAGAGGCATGTCTCAGTAAACTGTCAGACAAAGGAAACATCTCAAACAACTACATTCCATGAATTGTCACGGAATTTATAATCCGTAATTTGAGATGCTTGTATCCTTTGTCTGTAAAATAAGATATTGGATTATAAAGACCAGTTCCCTGTACAACCTCCAATCAATGATTTCATGCCGTACTGTTGTGAAAACTTTAAAGTAGAATTGGAGAGGTAGTGTGGTGTGGGGATTAGCTACATGCAGAAGTTTTATAGGGCCTCCCAAGTTAAAATTCATCCATTATTCTGTTATTGGAAAAGTAAATAATGTCAGTGCCTCAGTTACCAGAACTATTAAAATCACAAAATAATAATACCTACTTCATACTCTTGTAAGGATTGAAGAAATTGCTGCAAATATATGCAAAACCTTTAAAGAGGACCTGGTCTGACACTTGGTAAGTGCTATGTATATATTTGTTATGATTCTTTTATATACATATGATAAAGAATAAACATACTTAAGTTATAAAGAATTGAACCAATGGATTCCCAATGGATTCTTAATAATAAGAAAAGGGCAGCAAAGCAAATAATAATAATGATAATAACTTAGCATTGATGATATGCCAGGAACCTTGCTGAGAGCTCTGCGAGTATCTCATTCCTCTAAACAATCCCATGAAATGAGATCATAAGATCATCTGTTTTTTCTTTCTCTTTCTTTTTATTTATTTATTTTTTGGTAGTGCTGGGGATTGATCCCAGGGCGTTGCACATGCAAGGCAAGCACTCTACCGACTCAGTTATATCCCTAGCCCTGTGATCATCTGCTTTTCACAGAAGGAAACTGAGGGTCAGAGAGATGAAGTGGCCTGCGTGAGGTTGCAGGCCAGTAAAGACTTGAACTCAGACACCTATAACTCCAAGCCTCACTCTCACTTCCCACATAATCCTTGAGAAACTCCCAGGGACAAACAGGCATAGCCCTGTCTTCCGCCACGCCCCTCCACTCTGGCCACGCCCACTGCCTCTTCTCCCTTGGGAGGGCCACGCCCACAAAATCAAGCCAGCCATCTCATTGGTCCCAGCTCCAGGTCGTAGTTCTTGATCCTCGCCCCCTGGTCCCACCCCTATGACCCTAAGATCCGCTCCTCCCTCTGGGGTAGGCCACGCCCCAAGCCCAAGCCACGTGCGTCCTCCGGCCCCGCCCCGCGCCATCCTGGCCTCTCAGGCGCTGCGGTTGGGGTATTTGAGCCGGGATCCGCGGTTTTGCTCCTAGAGACGCCGCCCCGGGAGAGCCGCTATTTCTTCTTCTTTCCACAGCAGAGGGTGAGTTGGGGTCGGGGCTGGAGTCGGGGGTTGGTAAGCGGGCGGGAGCCAGCGGCGAGCGGCGGTGCGGATTGGCGGGCTCTGGCGTTACCGGCCGGTGCACGGGGCTGGGTGCACAGCGGCTGGAAGGGTCCGGGTCCTGCAGGGGAGGCTGCGGTACCGAGGGAGACTCCAGCGTCGCGCCCTCAAGGATCCCCTCACTCTCTCCCTCCTTCCTTCTCGAGTGGGCTGGCGGGGACCGGGACCTACCGCGTAGTCCCGGGGTCCCCCGCCCCCTCTAGGCGACCTGTGGGAGGCAATTCCTGATTGTGGGACCTGCGGCAGAGCCCTTCAGAAAGCAGGTACCGAGCCAGCAAGGGATCTCATCTCCCATCCCTAATGTGGCTCAGCCCTGAGTTTTAATTTGCTTGGTGTTGCTAGTTGTGGACGTTTACCTACAAGAGTGGTTTTATTCCACTCCATACTCAACCCCGCAGAGGTTGAGGGAGCGCCGAGATGTGCTTTCTAAGCTACTGTTCTACTTTAAAATGTTTTACCCCCGATATTGTATATTGATGAAAAAGATTTAGTTTTCTTGTTTTAACGTTGGCTCATTTTGGGTAATTAGGGTGTGTAAGGCACATGGAAATGTGGAGAGGGGCTTTGAGGCAATAGGAAGTACGATCTCTAATTATTTTTTTAAAGAATTTAAATACCCAAATACAATCAGAGAAATGAAGAGGTGTGCAGCAGTTGTGTACAATGAATTAAAATGCATTCTGCTGTCATATATACCTAATTAAAACAAATTAATTAATTGAATAATTTACCCATATTATCGATCCCCCCAATACCTTTCTTGTCCACATTCATTCTCTGCCCTGGTATGTACCTTTATTACCTAGTTCTGCCTCATTCCTAAGCATTAAAAAATATATAGTATTGAACATTTATTTTATCGAATGTATAGTCTCAGTTGTACTTGATTACCCCACTGTGGAACCTTTGCATATGGCTGGAATTTCTGCTCTTTTAAAAAAAATCTTGCAGTTTCCCTCATTAAGCGTAAAGTTTTGTCCTTCTTTCCTTGGGGTAAATTCTGAGAGTTGAAATAATGATTCTTTATTTAGCACTCGATATGAATTGTTTTCTAAACAAGGAATCTTTGCAATAGACATTTTTCCAAATTAGGATATTTGTCTAGTTCTGCTCACCATATGTGGAATAAAGCAGGTGGCAAGTCATTTTCTGTGTAAGTTGAGGCAGTTTGTGCAGCTAGTGTTGTATACTAACAACTCCTACAAATCAGGCCAAGATCAAGTTTTCTGTCTGCTACTGAGAAGCCATGTAGGCTTGAGTAAGGTTTTTCATCTCTAAACTTCCCCATTTCTAAATTAAATTCAGATATTTATTTATTTGATGCAGTGCTGGGGATAAACCCTAGGACCTCACATATGCCAGGCAAATACACTATCACTGACTTACACCCCAGCCGTTTTCAACATTTTTTTTCCTTTTCCAACATTTTTAATAAAAATTTTCAAACACATGAACATGTGTTAGGGTACCATTTTTTTGTAACATGAAAGTTAAAAAAAATGGTACCCTAAGCACCCACCCATATGTATATTATGTACAACATAGAGTCAACAGTTAACATTTTGCCATCTGAATATTTATGTGTGGAATCATTTGAAGGTAAATTGTAGACATTGAGACACTTGGTGCTAGATATTCGACCACAAATCTCCTGAGAATAAATTCTTTCTCCTGTATAAATATAATATCTTTGTCACATTTAAGAAATTATGGTATTCCTTTAATCATGTAATATCATTCTATATTCAGATTTCCACAGTTTTCCTAAAGAATTTGGTGCTGGGGATGGAGCTCAGGGTCTCATATCTGCTAGCATGTTCTCTACCACTGAGCTATACCACCATCCCAAACAGCTGTCATACCCACCACACACCAGGACTCTTAGTTCAAATGATGTGTTTTATATATCTTTAGTCTCTTCTAATCCAAAATAGCCCCCTCATGTTTTCTTTATTTCTTCCTGTGACATTGTCTGATGAAGAAGTTGTCTTACAGAAATTTATCCAATTATTCCCTTGCAACTGATCACAAATGTTTTGATACTAGATCTCATTTCTCTTTTCTGTTATAGTGTACAAACATCTTGTTCCTGAGTTCTGAGTTGTTTGGGTCAAATGAATGAATGTGTCATTTCTTGTACAGGTCCTATGCTGAGCCTAGCACAGCTCTTACTGCTCACCTGTAAGGGCTGAGAAGCCTAGATTTGCTTGTTTCAAGTCAGAAAGGTAATTCCCATTTAATGCTGTCATGTAGCCGAGCCTGTTTAAAAAGTACAATTAATAGCATTCTGTTTATTATCTGGGGTAGCTTCTAAAGCCTCGTGGGTTTTGTAATAGTTCCAGTTTTCATAGATTATAACATAGGGATATGATGCTGACACTTTTTAAAAATTTTTTAAAATTTTAATTTGTTATATATGACAGCGGAATTCATTACAATTCATATTACACATATAGACCACAGTTTTTCATATCTCTAGTTACATACAAAATATATTCACACCTTTCATATTTTCATATATGTACTTTGGATAATGATGTCCATCTCACTTCTAACCCCAGACCTCCTCCCTTCTCTCTCATCCCTTTGCTCTATCTAGAGTTCGTCTATTCCTCCCATGCTCCCCCTCCCTACCCCACTATGAATCAGCCTCCTTATATTAGAGAAAACATTCGGCATTTGGTTTTTTAGGATTGGTTAACTTCACTTAGCATTATCTTCTCCAACTCCATCCATTTACCTGCAAATGCCAGGGCTCTATTCTCTTTTATGGTGTATATGTTCCATTGTGTATATATACACATTTTTTTCCTCCATTCATCTACTGAAGGACATCTAGGTTGGCTCCACAATTTAGCTATTGTGAATTGTGCTGCTATAAACATTGATATGGGTGTGTTTCTGTAGTGTTTTTTTTTTTTTTAGAGAGAGAGAGAGAGAGAGGGGGGGAATTTTTTAAATATTTATTTTTTAGTTTTCAGTGGACAGAACATCTTTATTTATTTTTTTATTTTTATGTGGTGCTGAGGATCGAACCCAGTTCCCTGCACATGCCAGGTGGGCGTGCTACCGCTTGAGCCACATCCCCAGCCCCCCTGTAGTATGTTTTAATTCCTTTGGGTATAGACCGAAGTGGGATAGCTGGGTCAAATGGTGGTTCCATTCCCAGTTTTCCAAGGAATCTCCATACTGCTTTCCATATTGGTTGCACCATTTTGCAGTCCCACCAGCAATGTATGAGTGTGCCTTTTTCCCTACATCCTGGACAACATTTACTGTTACTTGTATTCTTAATAATTGCCATTCTGACCAGAGTGAGGTGAAATCTTAGAGTATTTTTGATTTGCATTTCTCTAATTGCTATTGATGATGAACATCTTTACATATATTTGTTGATTGATTGTATATCCTCTTCTGAGAAGTGTCTATTCAGGTCCTTGGCCCATTTATTGATTAGGTTATTTGTTTTTTTCGGTGTTTAGCTTTCTGAGTTCTTTATATACCCTAGAGATTAGTGCTCTATCTGAAGTGTGAAGGGTGAAATTTTTCTCCCATTCTGTAGGCTCTCTATTCACCTCACTGATTGTTTCTTTTGCTGAGAAGAAACTTTTTAGTTTGAATTCATCCTATTTAGTGGTTCTTGATTTTTAATTCTTGCACTATAGGAGTCTTATTAAGGAAGTTGGGGTCCAATTCGACATGATGGAGATTAGGGCCTACTGTTTCTTCTATTAGATATAGGATTTCTGGTTTAATTCCTAGGTTCTTGATTCACTTTTAGTTGAGTTTTGTATATGGTGAGAGATAGAGGCTTAATTTCATTTGTTGCATATGGATTTCCAGTTTTCCCAGCACCATTTGTTGAAGAGGCTATCCTTTCTCCAAAATATGTTTTTGGCACCTTTGTCTAACATGAGATAACTATATTCATGTGGTTTGTCTCTGTGTCCTTTATTCTGTACCATTGGTCAACAAGTTTATTTTGGTGCCAAAACCATGCTGTTCTTGTTACTATTGCTCTGTACTATAGTTTAAGGTCTGGTATAGTGATGCCACCTGCTTCACTCTTCTGCTAGGATTGCTTTGGCTATTCTGGGTCTCTTATTTTTCCAGATGAATTTCATGATTGCTTTTTCTATTTCTATGAGGAATGTCATTGGGATTTTGATTGGAATTGTATTAAATCTGTATAGGGCTTTTTGTAGTTTGGTCATTTTTTTGGGGGGGGGGAGGGAATTTTTTTTTAATATTTATTTTTTAGTTTTCGGTGGACACAACATCTTTGTTTGTATGTGGTGCTGAGGATTGAACCCGGGCCGCACGCATGCCAGGTGAGCACACTACCTTTTGACAATGTTAATTCTGCCTATCTAAGGACAAGGTAGATCTTTTCATCTTCTAAGGTCTTCTTTAATTTCTTTCTTTAGTGTCCTGTAGTTTTCATTGTCTAGGTCTTTCACCTGTTTTGTTAGGTTGATTCCCAAGTACTTTAAATTTTTTGAGGTATTGTAAATGGGCTAGTTTTTCTTGTTTCCCTTTCAGAGGATTTGTCAGTGATGTACAGAAATGCCTTAGATTTTTGGGTGTTGATTTTATATCCTGCTACTTTGCTGAATTCATTTATTAGTTCTAGAAGTTCTCTGGTGGAATTTTTTGGATCTCCTAAGGTATAGAATCATATTGTTGGCAAATAGTGATAACTTGAGTTCTTCTTTTCCTATCTGTATCCCTTTAATTTCTTTAATTTGTCTATTTGCTCTGGTTAGAGTTTCAGAAACTGTGTTAAATAAAAGTGGTGAAAGAGGGCATCCCTGTCTTGTTCCAGTTTTTAGAGAGAATGCCTTCAATTTTTCTCCATATAGAATGATGTTGACCTTAGGCCTAGCATAGATAGCTTTTATGTTGTTGAGATATGTTCCTGTTATCCCTAGTTTTTCTAGTGTTTTGAACATGAAAGGGTTCTGTATTTTGTCAAATGCTTTTTCTGCATCTAATGAGATGATCATATGATTCTTATCTTTAAGTCTATTGATGTGATGAATTTATTGAACCAACCTTGCATCCCTGGGATGAACCCCAATTGATAGTGGTGCACTATCTTTTTGATATGTTTCTGTCTTTGTTTTGCCAGAATTTTATTGAGACTTTTTGCATCTATATTCGTTAGAGACATTGGTCTGAAGTTTTCTTTCTTTGTTGTGTCTTTGCCTGGTTTTTGTATCAAGGTGATATTGGTCTCATAGAATGAGATTAGAAGTATTCCCTCTTTTTTTATTTCATGAAATATTTTGAGCAATATTGGTATTATTTCTTCTCTGAAGGTCTTGTAGAACTCTGCTGTGTATCCATCTGGTCCTGGGCTTTTCTTAGTTGGTAGGCTTCTGATGGCATCTTCTATTTCATTGCTTGAAACTGATCTGTTTAACTTGTGTAGCTCATCCTGATTCAATATGGGCAAATATATGACTCAAGAAAATTGTTGATACCTTCAGTATTATCTATTTTATTGGAGTACAAATTTTCAAAATAATTTTTAATTATCTTCTGAATTTCTGTAGTGTCCATTGTGATATTTCCTTTTTCATCATCATGTATGTTAGTAATTTGGGTTTTTCTCTCTCCTTCTCTTCATTAGCATGGCTAAGGGTTTATCAATTTTATTTATTTTTTCAAAGAACCAACTTTGTTTTGTCATTTTTTTTTAGTTGTTTCTTTTGTTTCAATTTCATCTCAGATTTTAATTATTTCCTGTCTTTTACTACTTTTTGGTGTTAATTTGTTCTTCTCTTTCTAGGGCTTTGAGATGTACTGTTAGGTCATTTATTTGTTGACTTTTTCTTCTTTTACGGAATGAACGCAATGCAATGAAATTTTCTCTTAGTACTGCCTTCATAGTGTTCCAGAGATTTTGATATGTTGTATTAGTGTTCTCATTTACCTCTAAGAATCTTTTAATCTCCTCTTTGATGTCTTTTGCAACCCATTGTTAATTCAATAGTATATTATTTAGTCTCCAGGTGTTGGAATAGCTTTTATTCTTTATTTTATCATTGATTTCTAATTTCATTCCATTATGATCTGATAGAATGCAGGGTAGTATCTATTTGTTTGTGTTTAGTCAGAGTTGCTTTGTGGCATAATATATGGTCTGTTTTAAGAAGGATCCATGTTCTGCTGAGAAGAAAGTGTATTCTCTCATTGATGGATGAAATATTCTATATGTATCTGTTAAGTCTGAGTTATTGATTGTATTATTGAGTAGTATAGTTTCTTTGTTTAGCATTTGTTTGAAAGATCTATCCAGTGGTGAAAGAGGTGTGTTAAAGTCACCCAGGATTATTGTGTTGTGGTCTTTTTGACTCTTTAATTTGAGAAGAGTTTGTTTGATGAACGTAGATGCTCCATTGTTTGGGACATATATATTTATAATTGTTATGCCTTGGTGTATGGTTCCTTAAGCAATATGAAATGTCCTTCGTTATCCCTTTGATTAACTTTGGCTTACAGTCTACTTTATTTGATATGAGGATGGAAACCCTTGCTTGTTTCTGCAGTCCATGTGAGTGATATGTTTTTTTCCCCAATGTTTCACTTTCAGTCTGTGGATGTCTTTTCCTATGAAATGAGTCTCTTGAAGGCAGCATGTTGTAGGGTCTTTTTTAAAAATCTGATCTGCCAGTCTATGTCTTTTGATTGGTGAGTTTAAGACATTAACATTCAGGGTTATTATTGAGACATGATTAGTATTCCTAGTCATATTTGTTTATTTTTGGTATTTAACTAATCTTTGTTTCTCCTTTTTAAGAAAAATATTTTTTTTTTTTTGTAGTTGTACATAGTAACTTTCATTTATTTTTGTGTGGTGCTGAAGATCGAACCCAGGGTCTTGCACATGCGAGGCGAGCGCTCTACTGCTGAGCCATAAGCCCAGCGCTGACTTTATTTCTCCTTTGATTAGTATTTCCTTTAGTGTAATACCTCCCTTTGCTGATTTTCATTGTTGTTTTTTGTTTCCTCCTCTTGGAATATTTTGCTGAGGATGTTCTGTAGTGCAGGCTTTCTAGTTGTAAATTCTTTTATCTTTTGCTTATCATGGAAGGTTTTTATTTTGTCATCAAGTCTAAAGCTTAATTTTGCTAGATATAAGATTCTTGGTTGGCAACCATTTTCTTTCGGAGCTTAGTATATGTCGTTCCAGAATCTCCTGGCTTTGAGGGTCTGAATTGAAAAATCTGCAGAGATCCTAATTGGTTCCCCCTATATGTGATCTAATTTCTTTCTTCTGTGGCTTTTAAAATTCTCTCCTTATTCTGTATGGAAGTGATACTGCTGGTTATTGGTGATGAGTCTTACTTCCTCACATGTTGAAGTTTGAACATTAAAGAAGCAAGCTGAGACAAGCATATGAAGCAGGGTTTATTTAAAAAGGGGTAACAGACTTCTCCCGGGAGGGGGAAGGGGGCCATAGCTGGTATCCTGGTAAACCAAGAGGCTAGGTATTTTGCCCTTTTTATATGTCCTAGCCTTCCTTTGTTCTCCTGCCTTTCCCCCTTATCTTTCTCCTTCCTGGTAAATGACTAGGCCCAGGATCTCCACGTGTATGCATCTCTGTGTTTGTACCTGTTGGGAGGCTGAAAAGAAATACTGTCTCATGGCAAAGACAGGTAGGTGTCCCCAGGATCATGGAAGTTCTTTTTCTAAACCCCATGGGAGATGACTGTGTCCTGATCTTGGAAGTCAGGACCCTGCCTTTTCCTCTGGAGTCTGTCCTGGTCCTGTTCTCCGGGCCAGTCCCTGCGTGACACTGGGCCTCAATTTCCCAAATGTCCACCGAAGGGTCAGAGGGGAACTAACACAGGCCCTTCTGGTATATGCTGCATAGTTCCCCAATCTGGGCAGGGTTGGTGCAGGTTCTTGGTGCAGCCTGGCCTTATGTTCCCAGCATGTGTGTGCTACCATTGGCACAGGCATGGAGACAGTGCCACACACCACATGCTGGGTCTCCCATCCTTCTTCAAATGTGAGATCCTTTTGTCTCATCTCACCAGAGTCAGAAAGTGTAGTTAGCCTCTCTTCACTGCATGGATGTGGGGGGAGGAGTGGATCCCCAAAGTGAATGTGAGGTGCCATTAAGCAAAAGGAAAATGGAAAGAATATCTTCCTTTGCAGAGTGTGTCAGTGTGCTATGTAAAAACAAATGCTCAGGGCTGGGAATGTGGCTTAGCAGTAGAGCACTCGCCTAGCATGTGCTGGGCCCAGGTTCGATCCTTAGCACCACATAAAAATAAAGGTATTGTGTTGTGTCCATCTACACCTAAAAAATAAATATTAAAAAAATGCTCGCCATAGTTTCTTTTACAAAAAATGCACATGAGCCATCATGGTGAAGTAGGGCTGGCAGTAATTAAGTTTGCAGATAGTTACAAATTAAATCAAAGCAGGATGGGCAGTATTACCATCAGACAGGTGGACTCTACAGGTCCAACATGTGGTGTGATGTAGTGATGGAAAGCAAAGTTGCAGCAGAAATAAAGCAGTGAGGAGCCTGCCTGGAGTAAGCCAGATGATGGCCAAATTCCCAAAGCCAAAGCTGCTAGAAATGGCAGGCAGCTCAGTAAAAACACATCGACAGGGAGTGGCTTCAATATGTTTCTGTCAAAATTAGATGAAGTAAAGAGAGAATAATATCTTGGATTTAGTATGTAGGTTGTTGCTCATATAAATAGAAAACAATATGTTATTTGTATGTCCATGGAATCACTGCAAAAGTTAATTATGTATTTGACCACAAGAAAAACCTTAACCAATACATAGAATAGTGGAAAAAGACATATTTTTATCAAGGTCTAATAAGATTAGTAATAAATAATAACATGACCAGTAAGTTATCATTTAGAATTCAAGAAATACATGTTTCAAATACACTTGGATTAAAGAGGACTGACTAGGCAGTTTTGAAATCCGTTGTGAAAGCTCTGGAAAGAAAAGCCCTTCATTCTGAAACTCTTGGGACATAAAAAAACTGTAATTAGTGGAGAAATTAAACTTATGTGAATTCCATATTGAAATAGCAAGACAAAATAGCTGGACCTACATGTTTAAGTACCAAAGGAAACTGGGAGGAAGTAACTGATAAAGACCTAAACAAATTACTGAGCTGGGAAACCAAGATGTGTGTATATTTACAATTATGGAAGAAAGGTGAGCAATCCCACCATGGGTTGTCTTAAATAGCAAAAACTCGATCTCATCACTAGTTGCACTTTCCTTGTAAAGGAAGAGGGAAGTTACAGACACATAGGAGATGACGCATGAGAAAGGAGACCTAAGTACAGATCCAGAGCATGTGTGGGCAAGAGGATGATTAAAGACATACCAGACAGTACCGTGCACCCATCAGGCCATGTGTACCCAGGACAGGCTGACAGGACCACCCTTAGTGGAAAGCCATGTGGCAGCATCAGGAAAATGAAAAATGGGGCTGGGGATGTGGCTCAAGCGGTAGTGCACTTGCCTGGCATCGTGTGGCCCGGGTTCGATCCTCAGCACCACATACAAACAAAGATGTTGTGTCCGCCGATAACTAAAAAAAATAAATATTAAAATTCTCTCTCTCTCTCTCTCTCTCTCTCTTTTTCTCTTTAAAAAAAAAAAAGAAAATGAAAAATGCAAGTATCCCAGAAACTCTTAGATAGAAATAAAAACATCAGTAAGTTCAAGGGTATTTATGACATTGTGTCAAAAACTGGCAGCACATTGTTGTATGAGCAAGGAACATTGTGGTCACATGCCTGTTGCACATTATTAACATTGATATCAGCTAGGAGATGGAATGGAGTTGACTGAGGAGCTGTGTTGGAGGGATTGTCCCCATCACCCTTGAGTGGGAACAGAAGATTCAGAAAAGTGTGATAATGCCCCATTTGTTTTGTCTTTTTTTCCCCCCTGGAATCTGCTGAGCCATTGGTATTATTGGCTTTGTTTGTCAGTTTTTCATGACTGTTAGAAATACCTGAGATAAGTCTCCTTACCAAGAAATAAAGTTGTTTTGGTTCATGATTTCAGAGGTTTCAGACCATGTTCAGTTGGCCCTGAGGATTTTGCAGTCCATCATGGCAGGAACAAGGACCCAGGAAGCTGCTGACATAATGATAGCCAGGAAGCAAAAGAGAAAGGCAGGAGTCATAATATTCCCTTCTTTTGAACACTCCTACTGACCTGTTTCCAGTAAGGACTCCCTGGTAGTGATTCTACCAAGTCCAGATAGTACCTCAGGCTGAAAGGGTTAAAACCCTTGGGCCTTTGGGGACACTTATCATAGCCTTGACACTGTCTATTGTGGCATCCACAGACCACCATGAGGAGAAGACACCACCTACCAGACCCCCTTTCAGAATCATGACAATCAGCAATGTGTTGTGTATGTTTTTACTCATTTTTTGTATGTCATACATACATGTTAGAAAAACATCAGGACACACATAGGAATATTCATGAGATGCTGATGTTGAGGAAGGAGCACATCAGCTAAGTGTGACAAATGCCTGAGCTAAAACTTGTATGACTTTCTGCTTCTGTGCTAATTGACATCTAGGTGATTGTGGCAGAGAAAGAAATGTTTCCATTTTTTGAGTGCATATTTCTTGAGTTATGAGGGTGTACTTGTTTTTTGTTATCCAGGCTGATCAAACCCAGGCTGATCAGCAGTGTTAACTAAAGCACGTCCTGTTATGTTCTGGCCTGCTTGGCTCTGCCTATCGCAGGAGCATGGGCTAGCGGGTGGAGGGGTCTCCAGCTGGATGGGGCCAGGCAGCATCTCAGGTGGGCTTTGCCTGGGTTAGGTTGGCTGGGCCTTCCTGCTGCCAGGTGGCTGGTACCTAACTCATGGAGATGTGCACTTTGCCACACCCTTCCCAGCAGGCCGACCTTGCTGGGACAGTCCTGGCACTGCCTACTCCCTGCTTTCTGCCCCAGTGGGCTGCCCTTAGTTTTTTAGGAAATTTGTTCTTTTTAGGTATAAATGATAATGGAGTATATTTTGAGATATCATACATACATGAAATGTAACTTATTCTAACTAGGATCCTTTCCTTTTGGTTGTACATGATGTGGAGCTACACTGGTTGTGTGTTCATGTATAAGGAGAGGAAAGTTATGCCTACTTCATTGCACTGGCTTTCCTATTTCCATTTTTCTTCCTTCCCCTTTCTTCCCTTTTGTCTAATGAATGAACTTCGTTCTTCTTATCTGCCCCACTCCTCGTGGCTTAGCATCTACATATCAGAGAGAACATTCGGCCTTGAGTTTTTGGGATTGACTTATTTCACTTCCTGAAACATTCTTTAGTTCCATCCACTTACCAGCAATTCCATAATTCATTCCTCTTTATGGCTGAGGAATATCCATTGTGTATACAGACCACATTTTTTTCTCCATTCATCTGTTGAAGGGCAGCTAGGTTGGTTCCATAGCTTGGCTATTGTAAATTGAGCTGGTGTAAATATTGATGTGATTTTTGAAGGTGGATTCTGTCTCCTGAACCTTGACTGAACTTGTAAATTAGTCCTAACAGTTTTTAGTGGAGATTGTAGCATTTTCTATGAATAGGAATTATCGTCTGCCAACAGAGACAACTCTTTCTTCTTCTTTTTGGTTTGGATGCCTGTCATTTCTTTTTTCTGACTGACTCCTCCAGCTGGGACATCCAGCACTATTTGGAAAAGAAGTTGTTGAAGTGTAGGCATCCTCACCTTGGCCCTGATCTGTAGGTATTGCTTTCATTTTTGACTTGTTTGATATGGTAGGTCCCATATGACCTTTGTTGCCTTGTAGTCCATTTCATTTTTGCCAGATTTTTGGAGGACATCCATCATGCAAGAATGTTGAATCTTTTCAGAATCATTTTTCTACACCTATTGAGATAATATGATTTTATCTTTTATTCTGTCAGCATGGTTTATCACATGAATTATTTGTGTGTTTTGAAGCATTCTTGCATCCCTGGTATAAATCCCTCATGATCCTAGTGTATGATTCTTTGAATGTGCTGTGAATCAGTTTCCTTGTATTTTGTTAAGTATATTTATGTCTAAGGAGATGACAGATATTGGCATGTAGGTGTTGCTATTGTTTTATACTATCTGCATTTGGCTTTGGCATCTCATAATTCCTTGCTCATAAAATGAGTTTGGAAGTGCTTTTTCCAATTCAATTTCTCTAAGGTTTTAAAAAGTATTATTATTAATTCTTACTTAAGTGCTTGATAGAATTCACTAATAAAGCTGTCTGATTCTGGATTTTGCTTTTTGGAGAGGTTTTTGATTATTAATTAAGTGTCTTTGTTCATTATTGGTCTTTACACCTGTTCTCTTTTTTTCCTGATTCAGTCATGGTAGGTGTAAGGAGACCTTTTACCCATTAATCCCTATCCTCAAATTCCAGTGCATAGGCAAATTTTCATCTACTTTCTATCTCTTTCAATTGACATATTCTGAGGATTTCATATAGATGTAAGCGTACAAAATATTTTTGGCATAATTTTTTTCACTTTGCATGAAAATTTTTAAGACTATTTTTTAATATTTATTTTTTGTTTTTTTAGATGGACATAATATCTTTATTTTATTTTTATGTGGTGCAGAGGATTGAACCCAGTGCCTCACGCATGCCAGGCGAGCGCGCCGCCACTTGAGCCACATCCCCAGCCCTTTCATGAAATTTTAAGATGCTTTGGCATCTCATAATTCCTTGCTCATAAAATGAGTTTGGAAGTGCTTCCTCAAGGGGGCTGGTCCAGTCATTCCCTGTCCCTCGGTTCCTTACCAATGACCACGATGGCCTCCAATACCGCATGATCTACTCTTAGCTTAGTGCCCTTTGGTGCTGCCAGCCCTGCCTTCCCCATGAAGGCTTCAACTCCACAAAGAGACTTCAGGTGTGAAGACTGTGGCTGATATACTAAAACATGTACAATTTACTACTATTATAACATTATAATGTTATATATTGTCATGTTATTATAATTTTTATAATAATAAAGAATGTACAGACCTGCACAGGATGAAGAGGATAGGAAGGATGAATATTTCATGGGGAGTGCATTGTTTCATGATAAGAAGACTGTGTCTTTCATATTCTTAATGCATATTGAATTCTGCACATTTTTAGTTTGTTTTGTATTATTTTGTTTTTTGGTGCTGATTTAACCCAGGGGTACTGTACCAAAAGCCAAATTGCCAGCACATTTTATTTGTAATTCTGAGTTAGGGTCTCACTGAGTTGCTTTTGACCTAGCTACTGTGCTCGGGCTGGTCCTGAACCAACCATCCTCCTGCCTCAGCCGCTGTAGTTGCTGGGATCACAGGTGTGCAACACCAATACAGACATGCAGTTTACTCCTAAAAAATGTTACTGTTTTTTGAGTAAATGCCCTTAACAATGAAACCCCAGAACTTACTGTTCGTGTGACTGGAAAGGGATAAAATTTAATGAATGCAGTTTTATATAATTAAATATTATTTTATTATAAAATTATTTATCAATTTATTAAGAAATAAAAAATCCCCACTTTTTGCCCATGAGAGCATCATTGATGACTGGGCAGATCACTTAAGGTCCCTGTCATGAGTCTCTCTGTGGCCCTTTCAGTCTGTCTCACATTCTCCCACACAGGTGCATTTATATATGTTTCTGTGGCTGTTTACACCATAGAAAAATGGTGACCTCGGTACAGACATCATGAATGCATCTTTTTTTTCCAGGTAACAGTTTCCTTGACCCCTTTGCTTGTGGGCACAGACAGACCCACCTCAGCAGGTGCACAGCATGTCTGCAGCAGATTTTTCCACCAAAAGCCTCCACATGGATATTAGTGAGGACTCCAATTCCTTGCTGTTCCAACTGTGATATGAAGGAGTCTTTCAAACACATCTTGTAAAATGCTACAACTCCATAGTTGGAATTTATCCCTGGCATTAGCCATTCTAGGCAAAGGTACACACTTCTAGAACTTTGATGGTTGTTGACAAAGAGTTCTGTGTCCATGGACGCATCTCCCAGGGAATCTACCAGAGTCTCTGCCTCCAAATTTTCACTAGTTCTGGTCTTCAACCAGTCAGTCTGAAGGAGGCAAATGCTACCTCAGTATCATGTATTTTGTATGGGTTCATTGGGAAGTTGAATGTCTGTGACATTTTCTAACCAATGTGGTGATTTTGTTTTGAATTGCAGGAGTTTGTTTTTGTCCTAGAAGGAAAGTTGACTCAGGAGGTTTGGGTATCCCTAGGAGCAATAGTCATTTCCTTTGTGGCATGTGACACTTATGTCACAGAAAGGTAGTTCCCCGCCCAGTGTTATAAAAGCATTTACTGTGGGGCTTTACTTTTTATATAACTTTGACATATCTGGTTTTTCCACTTCTAACAAAACAAAAATGTACCCAATCCCTCAATAGTATGTGGCTAACGGAAATCTTAGTGCACTGATGTGAAAAATTCAGAATAGGCATCTCACAGGGACAGAAGGATGAATGATCACCCAGGACCAGAGGAAGGGAAGGGAGAGGGACTGCTTATGGGTAGAGGATGAGGAAATGGCTGTGGACCTAAACAGGGGTGATGGCTGCCTGACATTGAAAATGGACTTCATGGCACTGAACTAAGCATTTCAAAGTGAGTAAAATGTTAAATTTTATTTAAAATTAATGATAAAGTGAAAAGAAACTAGTCAAATAAAAAGGAAAAGGAATAAAATGTCAAGGGAGGGGAAGGGTCACTGTGAGATGGGAGCAGGTTCAAGATGCAGCTCAGAAACTGGCACTAGCTTCTGGAGGGTCTGCACTAGTTGGCCAGGTCTAGTCCATCCCCATAATCTCAGGCCCCCATCTTCCTCACCTTCGGGCTCTGCCTCAGTGGTTTCTAGATACTCCAGCAGGTGTGGGAATCAGTGGCCTGGCATGTGGCCCTGGCTGTTCACTCTGCTGCTGGACAGTGATCCAGACAGGAACCAGGAGGGATGTGGGTGGGCCACAGCAGGAGAGGCCTCAAAAGTGGCGGCAGCTCCCTGCATTACGAGAGTTATCCCAGGAGTAACTGAAAACCATCTATTCTAGAGGAGTAGATGGAAGTTTATCTTCAGCAAGAGGGTCCTGTATGAGTCACCCAGGCTGTCATCACACAGCCCTGAGCGTCTGGATGATGGTGGTAACTGTTTCCCTTCTGGAATGTGGGGCAGCTCAGGGAGGGCAGCTCCTGTCCACTCAGCCTGCGGTGTGTGTTCCTTATTGGACAGTGTAGCAAGAGTCTCCTGATGTTTTGGCTCAATACAGCTAACTGTGTAATATTTGGAGAGAATGTGGCAGGACAGCCAGGCCACTGCCACATGGACAACTGGCACTGGAGTTAAAATGAAGTGAAATATTTTGTCAGAATGGAGAGGAAGTGAAGTGAAACGATGACAATGTGGCTTTCCAGAGGTTTCCACCAATATGTGGACGGTGACCTTGTACTTGGTGAAGGCCAAGGCTGGGCACAGAGTATGGGGGTGGATGATGAGTTGAAGCCTAGTTCCATAGGGTACAGAATTGTGGTCCTTCCATCCCTCAAGACCTGTAGGGAGGTGGCCTTTGGGCTCCAGATACCCCTCTGTTCTTCTGTGCCCTGCATGTGGAGTCCCATTTGTACCCATTTTCACCCTGAGATTAAGCTGGTGCCTCCTCCTCACTGAGACAAACTTGCACTCTACATCTCCTCAGTGGTAATCTTCCATCCCCTCCCCATGAGTGCTTGAGTGTAGACTGGCTTTAGTGACATACTTGTAACCTATAGAGTATGACAAATGGCATGTGGTATCATTTCAGCATGATTTACTTGACCTTTTGTGCTCTGTCTCTATTATTTTCTTCATTTTTCCCTCTCTGCCTCCCTTGGATCTCTGGCTCTGGGGAAGCTGCTGTTCTTTCATGGTGCCCTAAGAGAGGCTTATGAGTCTTAGGACAGAGTCCTAAGATAGTGCCTGGCAGCTGGCAGGAAGCCCCCAGCCCTACCTGAATGTTGTTTAGGTCATTTTTGCCCCTGGTGAACTCTGTTCCCCACTTCCAATACAGACCCTCTGTCACACAGGCTTCTATCCTGGGAGAACAAGAGATGACACTGGGGGCCCAGGCTTCACCTGTGTACTCCCTTTCCCCACCTGTCAGCTTTGTCCTTGGGTGACCATGACAGGATACCAGGCTCACAATCTCCCACCACCTATTCCTGCCTCATGTTGCCCTCACTCAAAAGGAAAGGTGTGGGGCTACTCAGGGGCCTTTACTGTGTGGACTGGCCTGGATGGACCTGCCCTTGGCTAATTGGTATCACCCATTGGTTCCTCCTCATAGATACCCTGATGTCTAGAGCAGAGTCAGAACCAGCATAGGACCCTTTGTGGGAATCTGTCTTTGTGATCATCCTGAGTCTGGTCCTTGAGAGGTGGGATATAGCCCCCAATTCAACTCTCATTCTGGGGCCTCCTGAATCCACCCATGACCATGGGAAGTCAGGATACAACAGAGCATGTCACTCCCTTCACTATATGTTGGTTTCTTTCTATGAAAACCCTGATGTTTCCTGGGTAGCTGCTGAACCAGGGTAGTACTTTGTGCCTTAGGTTGTGGCTTTGAGATGTCCTGAGGCTGGGTCCTGGGATAGGGGAATGTAGCACCAGAGACTGCTTGGCTGTGGGGTATCCTGAGGCTTTGGCCTTAGAAACTGAGAGGTAACTAACATCCTTCTGCATCCCCGATGTCTGGCTGAGTGAGCTAGGGAGAGGACTGTTGCTGTAATGTATGTGCCTGGGTATTGGAGTTTCTTGAGTTGCTTGGATCTGTCCCATTGAAGTGAAGTCATGTCTTTGGGACCCTAACCTGACTCCCTCTTCTGATGAGACCACATACGTCCCTCTGGGCCACTGTCTGCTCTTCTCAGCCCCTGTATATTTTTGTATGCACATACAGTATCTCCATCCTTGGCCCTTGAATTTCTGTGACAGTCCTGGGTACCTGCAGTGTCCCAGCTCCAAGGAACATACCTGGATTAGTTCCACCTTCTCTTCCTGACCTCTCCTGTGACCCTGTTCAAAGCATCATATCTTTAGGGCTTCCCTAGTCTCCCTGCACACTGGTGGTCATCCTAGCATCTGTTTCCGAATGACATCATCAGGCATGTGTGAGAAACATTGTGGGCTGCTGTCACATGTAGGTAATGCACAAAGTTGGAGGTGAAATAGTGGAAGGTTTTGGATGTGGCAAAGAATATAGCTAAAAATAAGTCTGGGCTCCTATGTTGTGACCTTGGAAATGTTGCTTCCCTTCTTGGCCTTCTCCTGTTTGCATCATGAGAAGGTGGAAATTCAGTTAATTCAGATATCTTCATGGTCCATAAGCCTTCTGAATGCTTCCCATTATAGATTCAGATCTAAGGACCTCAACTTGGCCTTTGTGGCTGGACCTAGTGCTTAATAGCTCCCAGTTACCCTCACCCTGGTGTGCACATCCTAAGCAATCCCCTCCCTTTGAGTGCTTGAGTGTGGACTGGATTTAGTTGTTCACTCCTTAGCTATGGAACATGACCAATGGCATATGATGTCACTTCACCATGATTTACTTAACATTTTTGCTCTGTCTCTATTATTTTCTTCTCTGCCTCCCTTGGAACTCTGGCTCTGGGGAAGCTGCTGTTCTCTCATGGTGCCCAAAGAGAGACTTATGAGTCTTAGGACAAAGAGAGCAACCCATGAGGAGATATTAGGTCTCTGTCCTGAGTCCTTCCAGTAACCATGGGACTCAGTGTGGAAGCAGATCTTGCAGTAACTGAACCTCAGGTGAGTCTGTAGACCAGGCCTCCTGAGAGACATCAGGAGCCTCCAGCTGAGTCCTAAATTTCTGTTTCATAGAACTGTGAGACCATAAATGTTTGTGTTGCATCCTTTAAGTTTGGGATAGCATTTTCCCAGAGTAGTGTGTCAGTGGTATAGTCTAGAAGGCCCTAGAATTTGTCCTTCCATCCCACTCCTCCTGGGCTTTGTTCAGCCCCACTGGTTGCTCTTGTAACTTCCTTTCTGACTGAACTCACTTTTGACTTTGACTTCCTGAACAGTTGATCCTTCCCTCTGGCACACTGTGCCCAGGGTTGTGCAGGGCTGCATCCCTCTCAAGTCTATGCTTGAGTGATTTCAAGGCCTCCGTTTTATGAAGGAGCCAAGGACACAAAGGAGCAGGACACCAGTGTCCAGGGGCATTAGGAGGGACTGCAGGAGCTGCCCTTTCCCCTGCTTACAAGTCTTTTTCACTATGGCCACTTCCAGGGTCTTACCCTCCAACAAGGTGGTCCTTGACTTGTCCAAGGATGAGTGGGTCAGTGCTCTGCTACCTTGTGTCCTTGCCAAGTTTTTGGCTGGCTCTGTAGGACTTCCAGGAGGCTGACAGCATTTGGCAAGGACCTGTGTGCACCAGGGGCTAGAGGTTGGTGAGCCTTGTGATCCTTGGAGTGAGCAGCGGCAAACTCCATGTTATGTCAGGAAGGACACTGTGGCTTCTCATGGATCCCCTCCACAATAGGCAGGTGTTCCTAGAGAAACATTCCCATGCTGGTGGTAGAGGAGCCAGGAACAGGCATACCCCTTGTTTTCTTTAGGGATTTCCCAGCCCTGAAATCCTGCCATCTCTCCTCCTTCCACACTGTGGATCCTGGATATGCTAACTGGATATGGCTAGTCATGTCCCCTGGAGGTACTGCCTCTAGCATCTTTCTCCTTTTCCTTTGTTACTTCCCAGGGTCCATCCCCACTGTTGAATACCACTTTGGCCCCCAGTTGTGGTGTTATTTTGTGTATGTGTGTGTGTGTGTGTGTGTATGTGTATGTGTGTGTGTGAGTGTGCACACACATTTCTTCATACATCCTTGGAATGTTTGCGGTTCTCTTTTTTTATTTTTTATTTATTTTTTTATGCCTATTTTTTAAATTTTATAAAAATTGAATCATACTACTTTTTTTAAAATTTTTTTATTGTTGGTTGTTCAAAACATTACATAGTTCTTGATATATCATATTTCATACTTTGATTCAAGTGGGTTATGAACTCCCATTTTTTCCCCGTATACAAATTGCAGAATCACATCAGTTACACATCCATTGATTTACATATTGCCATACTAGTGTCTGTTGTATTCTGCTGCCTTTCCTATCCTCTACTATCCTCCCTCCCCTCCCCTCCCCTCCCCTCTTCTCTCTCTACCCCCTCTACTGTCATTCATTTCTCCCCCTTGTATTATTTTCCCCTTTCCCCTCACTTCCTCTTGTATGAATTTTTGTATAACCCTGAGGGTCTCCTTCCGTTTCCATGCAATTTCCCTTCTCTCTCCCTTTCCCTCCCACCTCTCATCCCAGTTTAATGTTAATCTTCTTCTCATGCTCTTCGTCCCTACTCTGTTCTTAGTTACTCTCCTTATATCAAAGAAGACATTTGGCATTTGTTTTTTAGGGATTGGCTAGCTTCACTTAACATAATCTGCTCTAATGCCTTCCATTTCCCTGCAAATTCTATGATTTTGTTATTTTTTAATGCAGAGTAATACTCCATTGTGTATAAATGCCACATTTTTTTTATCCATTCGTCTATTGAAGGGCATCTAGGTTGGTTCCACAGTCTTGCTATTGTGAATTGTGCTGCTATGAACATCGATGTAGCAGTGTCCCTGTAGCATGCTCTTTTTAGGTCTTTAGGGAATAGACCTAGAAGGGGAATAGCTGGGTCAAATGGTGGTTCCATTCCCAGCTTTCCAAGAAATCTCCATACTGCTTTCCAAATTGGCTGCACCAATTTGCAGTCCCACCAGCAATGTACAAGTGTACTCTTTTCCCCACATCCTCGCCAGCACTTGTTGTTGTTTGACTTCCTAATGGCTGCCAATCTTACTGGAGTGAGATGGTATCTTAGGGTGGTTTTGATTTGCATTTCTCTGACAGCTAGAGATGGTGAGCATTTTTTCATGTACTTGTTGATTGATTGTATGTCCTCCTCTGAGAAGTGTCTGTTCAGGTCCTTGGCCGATTTGTTGATTGGGTTGTTTGTTCTCTTATTGTCTAATTTTTTGAGTTCTTTGTATACTCTGGATATTAGGGCTCTATCTGAGGTGTGAGGAGTAAAGATTTGTTCCCAGGATGTAGGCTCTCTATTTACCTCTCTTATTGTTTCTTTTGCTGAGAAAAAACTTTTTAGTTTGAGTAAGTCCCATTTGTTGATTCTAGTTATTAACTTTTGTGCTATGGGTGTCCTATTGAGGAATTTGGAGCCCGACCCCACAGTATGTAGATCGTAGCCAACTTTTTCTTCTATCAGACGGCGTGTCTCTGATTTGATATCAAGCTCCTTGATCCATTTTGAATTCACTTTTGTGCATGGCGAGAGAAAGGGATTCAGTTTCATTTTGTTGCATATGGATTTCCAGTTTTCCCAGCACCATTTGTTGAAGATGCTATCCTTCCTCCATTGCATGCTTTTAGCCCCTTTATCAAATATAAGATAGTTGTAGTTTTGTGGATTGGTTTCTGTGTCCTCTATTCTGTACCATTGGTCCACCCGCCTGTTTTGGTACCAGTACCATGCTGTTTTTGTTACTATTGCTCTGTAGTATAGTTTGAAGTCTGGTATCGCTATACCGCCTGATTCACACTTCCTGCTTAGCATTGTTTTTGCTATTCTGGGTCTTTTATTTTTCCATATGAATTTCATGATTGCTTTCTCTATTTCTACAAGAAATGCCGTTGGGATTTTGATTGGGATTGCATTAAACCTATAGAGAACTTTTGGTAATATCGCCATTTTGATGATGTTAGTTCTGCCTATCCATGAACAGGGTATATTTTTCCATCTTCTAAGATCTTCTTCTATTTCTCTCTTTAGGGTTCTGTAGTTTTCATTATATAAGTCTTTCACCTCTTTTGTTAGGTTGATTCCCAAGTATTTTATTTTTTTTTTTGAGGATATTGTGAATGGAGTGGTGGTCCTCATTTCCATTTCAGAGGATTTGTCGCTGATATACAGGAATGCCTTTGATTTATGTGTGTTGATTTTATAGCCTGCCACTTTGCTGAATTCATTTATTAGCTCTAATAGTTTCTTTGTAGACCCTTTTGGGTCTGCTAGGTATAGAATTGTGTCTTCTGCAAATAGTGATAATTTAAGTTCTTCTTTTCCTATTTTTGTGCCTTTAATTTCTTTCGTCTGTCTAATTGCTCTGGCCAGTGTTTCGAGAACTATGTTGAACAGAAGTGGTGAGAGAGGGCATCCCTGTCTTGTTCCAGATTTTAGAGGGAATGCCTTCAGTTTTTCTCCATTCAGAATGATGCTAGCCTGAGGCTTAGCATAGATTGGTTTTACAATATTGAGGTATGTTCCTGTTATCCCTAGTTTTTCTAGAGTTTTGAACATAAAGGGATGCCGTACTTTGTCGAATGCTTTTTCCGCATCTATCGAGATGATCATATGGTTCTTATTTTTAAGTCTATTGATGTGGTGAATAACATTTATTGATTTCCGTATATTGAACCAGCCTTGCATCCCAGGGATGAATCCTACTTGATCATGGTGCACAATTTTTTTGATATGTTTTTGTATCCGATTCGCCAGAATTTTATTGAGGATTTTTGCATCTAGGTTCATTAGAGATATTGGTCTGTAGTTTTCTTTCTTTGAAGTGTCTTTGTCTGGTTTAGGAATCAGGGTGATGTTGGCCTCGTAGAATGAATTTGGAAGTTCTCCCTCTTTTTCTATTTCCTGAAGTAGCTTGAAAAATATTGGTATTAGTTCCATAAATCAGTTTTATGCTTGACTCAGGCATCTGGGAGGCAGCTGAAAGGTCACAGGGAGGTTTATGGGAAACAGTTTTTACAGGAAAAACTGGGTGTAGGCGGGTCGTTTATTTTTTTGTTCAAGGATCGATGAGTGCATATCCTTGCTCATGGCTCTGCCATTTTTCTGTGTGTTAATCCAGGAGAAATTTGACTTCAGAGAATAAAAAGAGGTCGTCCACAATTGACTTTAAGCAGCAAACAGTAAAGCATTGGGTTCTTGAGCTCCACCTTTCTTGTAAGTTCATTATTTATTCCCAGTGGTTGTGACAATTAGTTTAACTCCTTTGACTTATTTCCATCAATTTGGAACCCTAAAACCCAATGAACTTTCTGTTTACCCACATATGTATGTATCTCCCTCTAACATAAAGACACCATTATGGTGAAAACTGATTTCCTTCAGCTGAAGTTATTTGCTATTTATAAAAATTCTTTGAGGTATATTTTATATCATTGGCAATTCTTAATATATATTGTCCTTCTAGGCTCCGAGAATTGGAAAACCAAAAGGTTTTGAAGTTTTGTGTGATGCCACCTGAATTGGAAACCAAGATGAACATAACTGAAGGAGGTGTGTTGCTGTTTTCAGCAAATTCTAATTCATCATGTATGGAGCTTTCAAAGAAAATTGCTGAGTGAGTTATAATTTTACCATTAAATTCTAGATGGATTATGTGATATAAATTTGACAATCAGATATGCAGTGATTGTCAAGCTTGAACACAGTTAAGTTGTAGTTCATTTCTGTATGATTCACATAAATTAAAGGCTAACCTTTAGATAAACTGTCCCACCTCCCTACATAGTCATCCAGCACACATTGATAAGTGCCAGAGATTGTGTTAGGTGCTGTGTGTTCATAGAATGATTTTAGTATGATGAAAAGTGAAGTGTATTAGTAAATAAGAAGAGTTCACAGTTTGCACTTCAGTATAATTTTAGATAGCCATTTAATGAATATTAAACCTCTGCTCTGTATTGGGGGTTAGCAGGGAGCAGGCCAATCAACTTTCTTCTTTCTTACAAAGTTTACATTTACATTTCAGCTGCCTCCCAGATGCCTGAGTTATGCATAAAACATAAGTGTACAGTTTTGAGAATGCACTTAATACCTAAAAACGGAATCTTTTAAAATTGAAGAGAATCTTCAATTTTAAAAGAAGCTCATTTTAACAAAATATAAATATTTAAGATAAAAATAAAAATAAAAGAAATGTCAGTAGAGGGTAAAAGCAGCTCTGGGGTGCAAACAGTTGTAAAGGTGTGCTCCATGGGTGTTGCTGGAGAGGGGCCCCTAGGAGCTGCTGGCCTGGAGCTGCCATTGCAGGTGTTTCCAGCTCTAGCTCTCTCTCAGGTGGTGGAGGTCCTGGAAGTTGAGCAGGAGTCTCCAGAAGCACCAGAGGAGGCCCTGCACATGCCAGAGTAAAGGTTGCCAACTATCCCTGTTCCTCCCAGGGACAAAATACTTCCCACTGCCTTTCACAGAGCTCCACCTAGGAACCCAATCTTGGAAGAGTTTCCAAAATGCATGCAGACAAAGCCAGCTCTGCTTCTCATTGTTTTTGCCCTGCTGTGTTTCTGGAAGATCTGCTCTGCTAGTCCAGCCCTGTTCCATCCCCATATGCTCATATTCCCCAAATGCAGACCTCCTCACCTTTGACCTCTTCCTCCGTCACTCTGAGTTTTCTGGTGGGACCCCCTGGCCTTTGTTGTTCATGTGGGGGCCTGTGACACTGACTTGGCTGTGGATATTACCAGATGAATGTTGAAGCAAATGCATATCAAGGAGGGAGGAGACCACCCTAGAAGGAGGGGTACAGTAGTATGAGAGGTCTGGTCTTTTCTATCATGAGTTTGGTTTTCTTGGCACCCCACTGTTCAGACTGACGCTCAGAGAGGTACAGGGCCAGTTCCAGGACTCACAGCTGTATGTAATGGTGTCACCCTGGGCATGGCTAACCTACCCAACACTAGGTCCAGCTCCTGCTGGGTGGAGAATCTCGAGATGGTAGACATGGAAGAGATAGTAAAGAAGAGATAGTATAGAAGACAAGTAAACCCACTGGATATCGTGACAAATTGCTGGTATCATCCACCTGTGTAGCCACCTCTCCCTTCTTGGGTGCGATACTGAGGAGATACAGAGTCAGTGCCAAACTGTGACCCACCTGAAGTGTCTGGGGATGGAATCCTGGGCAATATTGACAGCTCACAGGGGCTTGTCCCACAGAGGGATAGGAGAGGCCAGCAGAACAACCTTGGGCAAGTCATCATGTCTCTCAAGTCTTCCCCATTCTCCATCACACAGTGTGGAGATCTTAGCCTTTGTTTCCTAGTGATGTCACCAGGCGAATGTGAGATAGCACTTAGAAAACCTGCTGCCTCGTGTGTGTGATGCACAGAAGTAGAGATCAAATATAGGAACAGTTGGGATGTCACATGGTAGAGCTAAAAACAGACCTAACCTCCTTCCTTATGATACGAGTTCTCTTCATGATCTCTTAACATCTTTTCTTCATTTTGCTTTTACCTTTAGCATCAGGAATTTTAACATGTCATGGAATGATGTGAAAGAAAAACTCCATTAAATGTATATTTGGGCATTCATTTCAAAGTATATCTGGAGAGCAGATGTAAAGGAATTATAATTTATTTCATTTTGATGTATGGATATAGTGCCACAGTCTATAGCACATAAATATTTCCAGAGGGCTTGGTTCACATTTGGAATTTCTATGCTAGTACATACTATTCCTGTATTTTATGGTGACATAAGGGACAAATTAATGTATTTATATTCTGCCAGGTTTCATAGAATTTTATTAGAGCCTAGCACTTTTAAAATCCCATGTTTCTTTGAGTGCATAATAATATGTCTAAATAAAGCTACTTCAAAAAGATAAACAAAGTTAAAATTTTGTTATCTGGGTGAATAATAAAAAAGACTCAGATTACTAAAATCAGAAATTAAAATATTAATTTTAATGTAAATATTAATGTAAAACTGTCAGTCTTACATTAATTATAAAATGTAATCAGGCTCAATGGTGCACACCTGTAGTCATGGTTACTCCAGAATCAAAGGCAGGAAGATCAGTTGAGCCAGGAGTTCAAGGTCAGTGTATTTATTATCACTGAACTGCACCCTTAGAAATGGTAATGATGGTTAAATTTTAAAATAAGAAAATTTTGGTAAGTAAAAGTCTTGGAACATACACTTGATCCTGAAAGCTCTGCAGTTTTAGAGTTGACCCTAAGTGTTTGGTTTTAGCATAAGCCCATTCTCCATATTCTTAAAAGCTTTGCACCTTGCAATAGTAGCCCCTTGTCATCATGTTCAAAGAGCCACACATCTTCTGAGCTCTGTATTTTGTGGTTGAATTGTGAGGTTTTAGAAACACAGGTGTCATCACTTTCCTTCTTTTGAAAGCCTGTTCCCTATCGTCCATGTGCAGTCAGCTTGATGGGAGCCTCGAGAAGCCAGGAGACATGGAAATGTTTGTAATAAGAGAGGCTTATGTATATGAAATCATGTCATCTGCAGACACGGGTAATTAGACCTAGTTCTAACTAGTTATACATGACAAGAGAATGCATTTTGATTCATTGTACACAAATGAAGCACAGCAGTGCATTTCTCTGGTTGTCCATAAAGTAGAATCACACTATTTGTGCAGTACACCATTCCTGAACTTGTACATGTACCTAGGATAGTGATATCCATCTCTTTCCACTATCTTTCCTACCCCATGCCCTCTCCCGTCCCCTCATTGTCCTCTGCCCAATCCAAAGTTCCTCAGTTCTTCCCATACCCACCCCCCACCATTATGGACCAGCATCTACATATCAGAGAAAACATTTACCCTTTGGTTTTGGGGGGTTGGCTTATTTTGCTTAACGTGAAATTCTCCAGCTTCATCCATTAACTGTAGATGTATGGCCAGTACTTCTAATAGTATATTAAGCGAGAGTTTTTTTCTTGTTCCTGATCTTACAGAAAATGGTTTCACCTCTTCACTTTTCAGTGTGATGTTGTTTGGGGTTTGTAATTCATTGCCTTTATTTGGTTGAGGCACATTTCTCTTATTTCTAATTTTTGAGGGTTTTCATTATAAAGGGAAGTAGAATTTTACCGAATGGTTATTCTCTAATGATTTCAATGGAGTTGTGATTTTTAGTTTGGATTTCTTTACTGCAGCATATCACCTTTTTGTATTTACAGAGGTTGAAACATCGTTGTCTCCCTGGGATGAATCTCTTTTGATGGTGGTGAATGATTTCTTTGGTATGCTATTGGATTAGGTTTGGGAGCATTCTGTTGAATATTTATGCAACTGTGTTCATCAGGTATATTAGGTCTGTTGTAGTTTTTGGCTGTGGCATCAGAATAGTTCTGTGCTCAGAAGATGAATTTGGAAAGATTTCCTCTTCTTCAGTATTTTAGAAGAATTTGAAAAGGCTTTGTGCTCTTTGTTTCCTTTTTAGTTTTTTTCACACATAGGGATTAAACCTTGGCCTTAGCCATGCAAGGCCAGCACATTACCACTGAGCTACTGCCCTTGCCCTGAATACTTCTTTAAAGAGTTGTTAGAATTCAGCACACAAGCCATCAAGTCTTGACTTCTTCTTTACTAGGATACTCTTCATTATTTATTCAGCATCTTTACTCACCATTGCAACAAGATTTTCCATTTCTTCATAATTTCTCCTTGGTAGATTGCATGTGTTAAGGTATGTATCCTGCTAGATTATTGAACTTGCTGGCATATGGTAGTGGTCTCTTCACAGGAGTTTCTTATGATTCTGTTTCTTTTGTGTCAGTTGCAGTGTCTCCTATTTCATTTCTCATTTCATTTGAGTCTTCCTTTTTTCCCCTTTATTTAGCTAAGCATTTGCTGATTTTACTTCTAAACACCTGGTCTGAGTTTTGTTGATCTTTTTTATTATTCTGTAGTTTTAATTTCACTTATTTCTGCTCTGATATTTACTATTATTGTTTAAAATCAACTCTTGGTTTAGTTTGTTCCTCTTTAGTTCCTGGAGGTATTGCTTTAGCTTTTGTCATCTTTGATCTGTTCTGATGTGGGTGTTCACTGCTATAAACATCTCTCATTGAACTTCTTTTGCTGCACACTACAGGTTTTCATGCAGGGCAAAGGCACCAGGTAGGAGGCTAAGTGCTGGACCCTGCCCTTCCTTGGTGGGTTTCTCAATTGTTGGGGCTTTTGGGGGGACCAACAGGTTGGGTGAGGCCAGGGCCACAGAAAGTAATTATGTTGAGCTTTCTGACAAAGTTTCTGTTTTCTGTCTGAGAAACAACATTCTGAACCCATCTTGGCCTGGCTTGAACAGCCCAGGCTTTAATATTTTGAATTAATTGAAGGTGGAATCTAAATCTGTTTTTCAACATATGCACCAGCAGAAACTCCAGAATGCCTTCCTCCATCACCAGAGCAGCTGGCCCCAGATGGTCTCAGGTGTTCATGTTTCCTCTTGGTCAATTCTAAGTATTAGAGTTATGGATGTTAGGAAGTAGGACTTTCAAAATATTAGAATCCATTTAAGTAAAGCTTAATGACAGAAAATAATTTGCAAAACACTTACATCGACAAGTACAATAACAAATGCCTGTATGTCTGTCTTCTTTGAGATGAGGTCTCACTAAGTTCCTCAGGTCTTGCTAAGTTGTCCAGGTTGACTTTGAACTTGTGATTCTTCTGTCTCAGCCTCCTGAGTCCCTGGTATTACATGTATGTACAAGCATACCTAAATATATGTCTATGTCTTAGTGGTAATATTTTCATTGAACAATTTGTTTTAAATTAAAATGTCCTGAAATAATTACATTCTCCAGAAAATTGGGCATGCTTGGTGAATTTTATCCTTTTTTTGAGGTGTTATCAAAACCTTGATCTTGTAGAAGAAGAGAAATGAGTTGTAAAATTATATATTAGATAATAGAGGTGAACATAGATTACCTGATAATTCTGAAAACTGATTATCTTATTTTGCTATACTGAAATAAGAAGATCAATCTATTTGTCTTACAATTTCTTTTACTTAGGAAAAGATGGTGTATGTTTAAAATGTACAACTTAATATTCTGTTATCCATGTACATTGTGAAATGATTACACTGTCAGTCTAATTTACATACATATCCCCTCTGATACCTAAACAGTTTTTTTTGTGTTATGAAAATTGCAGATACACACTTTTAGCAATGTTAGTTGTACCGTACATCATTCTTAAGTATATTAACTTCTGTACTTATGATCTGTTATTGAATTGTATGAGCTCCTTATAGAGTTTTGGTGTTAGCCTCCGTCAGATACATGCTTTGCAGATGTGACTCCCACTGTATCTGTGGCCTTCTCATCTTGGTGCTTGTTTTCCTTGCTGTGCAGAAGCTTGTCAGTGTGATGTCCTGTCACTTGGTTATTCTTGCTCTCCTGAATGTGCTTTCAGAGTCATAGTCATAAAGTCATTGCTCAGAGCTATATTATGGAGCTTTCCCTCAGTGTTTCTCTTAGGATTTTTATACTGATAGGTTGTATGCTTGGTGTCTCATCCATCTATTTGTTTATACATTTATTATTGAATTGATGCCTTATAATTAAATATATAATTAAAATACATTGTGGTATATTCATAAATGTGTGTCAATTTATTCCCCAGTTCTTCCTGTTGTCTATGTCTTAGTGGTACTATTTTCCATGTTCCTTGATTTCCTGCTTCTACTCTATTCCTCTCCATTGTAGTTTTGCAAGATTACCCCCATTTTTTCCCTTTTTTTCTTTAGATTCCAGTTATGAAAGAAACCATTTGACTCTTGACCTTGTGAGACAGGCTGATTTCACTTGGCATGATGTTCTCTAGTTCAATCCATGGAACCAGCAAAATGACAAAGTTTAATTTTTCTTCATGGCTGAGTAGAACTGCATTGTGTTTATAAACCACATCTTCTTTATCTTTTCATCTATTGGTGGGCACCTAGGCTGGTTCCATAACTTGTCTGTTGTGTACTGTGATACTATATACTTTGCTATGCATATATCACTTTAGTATGTTAGATTTTAAATCTTTGGCATATTACCAAGGAGTGGGGTAGCTGGGCCACATAGTGGATCCATTTGTAGTTTTTTGAGGAATCCCCATAGTGCTTTTAAAAGTGGTAGTAGTAATTTGCAGTCCCATCAACAATGTATAAGTGTACATTTTTCTGTATATCTTCACCAACAATTATCATTTGTATTTTTTAAAAAAATTTTTTAGTTGTCAGTGAACCTTTATTTTTATTTATTTATATGCTGTGCTGAGGATCGCACCCAGTACCTCATACATGCTATGTAAGTGCTCTACCACTGAGCTATAATCTCAACGCATCATTGTATTCTTGATAATTGTCATTCTGACCAGGAGGAGATGAAATCTCAGTGTAGGTTTTTATTTGTTTGTTTTTGTCCCAGAGATTAAACCCATGGGTTCTTAACCACTTAGCTACAAACCCAGCCTCTTTTTTCATTTTTTAATTTTGAGACAGTATCTCACCAAGTTTCTGAGGCTGGTATTGAACTTGCAGTCCTCTTGTCAGCCTCTAAAGTTACTGGGATTATAAGTGTGTGCCTCTGTGCCTGGTATCAATTTGGATAGATTTGCATCTCCCTGATGGCTAAGGATGCTTAACATGTTTTTATATGTTTTATGGCCATTTGATTTTTTTTTGAGAAATATCCCTTTAGATTTTAGCCCATTTATTGGGTTCCTTAAGATTTTCCAATTTTCAATGTATAATATTTAATTATTATTTCTGGCTATTAATTCCTTTTTGGAAGGGTATGTGACAAACATTTTCTTTCATCCATGTAGGCTCCTTTTACACTCTTAATTGTTTTCTTTCCTGTTCAGAATTTTTTTAGTTTGATGCTTTCACGCTTACTAATTCTCACTTTTATTTCATGAGTTTTAAGAATCTTATCAAGGAAGTCAATACCCTTGTGTTGGAATGTTCCCTATATTCCTGTAGCAATTTGGTGTTTCTAGCCTAATTCCTAGGACTTTCATCCACTTTGAGTTGATTTTTTTGTTTTCTCTTCTTTGTGTTAGCTTTCATGTCAGTATCTGAGTGGATTTTATTAGAGTCCTACAGTATACTCATAATCACATACTGTGATGCCTCTCTTTTGTCCTTTTTTGTCAGGACGAGATGACTATTCATGACCTTTTGTGGTTTTATTGAATTTAAGGATTTTCTTTCTATATCAAGTAAGATTTTCATTGCTAGATCGACAGGAATGTCACTGAATCTCTTGCTTTGAGTAAGCTGGACATTTTAACAATATTTATTCTTCTACCCATAAGCGCACTATATCTTTCCATCCATGTCTGAGTTCATTTTCTTTCATCAGTGTTTAAAAATTTTCAGTATGTAGATCAATTTGCTTTCTTTGAATAATTTGGCTCAACTTGTTCCTAAGTATTTTGTTCCTTTGGATGCCATTGTAAATGCAATATTATTATTATTATTATTATTATCTTGTATTTATTTATTTTTATTTATTTCTTACATACATGACAATAGTGGAATGCATTACATTCATTATTATCCATTTACAGCACAATTTTTGTAACTCTGTATATAAAGTATGTTCATGCCAAATTATGCCATTATACGTGTACTCTCTTTTTTTGCATTACAATACTTAATATCCATTTATACCACAGTTTATCATATCTCTGTTTGTATATCAGTTATATTGACACCAAATTCACATCTTCATACATGTATTTTGTATAATGATGACCATCACCTTCCACCATCCTTGCCATTCCTCTTCTCCCTCCCTTTCCCTCCCACCCCTCTTCCCTATCTAGAGGTAATCTTCCTCCCATGTTCTCCCTCCCTACCCCACTTTGAGTCACCCCCTTATATCAGAGAAATATATTTTTGGGGGGATTGGTTAACTTCACTTAGCATAATCTTCTCTAATGCCATCCATTTACTTGTAAATGGCATGATCTTGTTCTTTTTTAGTGCTGAGTAAAATTCCATTGTGTATAAATGCCACAATTTTTTTTAATCCATTCATCCACTAAAGGACATCTAGGTTGGCTCCACAGGTTAGCTATTGTGAATTGTGCTTTTATAAACATTGATGTGGCTGTGTCCCTGTAGTATGCTGATTTTAGGTCCTTTGGGTACAGTCCAAGAAGAGGAATAATTGGGTCAAATGGTGGTTCCATTCCCAGCTTTCCAAGGAATCATCGATACTGCTTTCCAAATTGGCTGCACCATTTTGCAGTCCCACCAGCAATGTATGAGTGTACCTTTTTCCCCACATCCTCGCCAACACTTGTTTTTGTTTGTCTTTATAATAGCTGCCGTTCTTAATGGAGTGAGATGGTATCTTAGAGTAGTTTTGATTTGCATTTCTCTGATTGCTAGAGATGATGAGCATTTTTTCCGTACATTTGATTGATTGTATATCCTCTTCTGAGAAGTGTCTGTTCAGGTCCTTGGCCCATTTATTGATTGGATTATTTGTGGGGTTTTTTTTGTGCTTATCTTGTTGAGTTCTTTATATACCCTAGAGATTAGAGCTCTGTCTAACATGTGAGGGGTAAAAATTTGCTCCCAGGATGTAGGCTCCCTGTTCACCTCACAGATTATTTCTTTTGCTGAGAAAAAACTTTTTAGTTTGAATCCATCCCATTTGTTGATTCTTGGTTTTAATTCTTGTGCTATAGGCGTCTTATTAAGGAAGTTGGGGCCTAGCCCCACGTGATGAAGATTAGGGCCTACTTTTTCTTCTATTAGACACAGAGTCTCTGGTTTGATTCCTAGATCCTTGATCCATTTTGAGTTAACTTTTGTGCATGATGAGAGATAGGGATTCAATTTCATTTTGTTGCATATGGATTTTCAGTTTTCCCAGTACCATTTGTTGAAGATGCTATCTTTTCTCCAGTGCATGCTTTTGGCACCGTTCTCTAATATAAGATAGTTGTAATTTTGTGGGTTAGTCTCTATGTCCTCTATTCTGTACCATTGGTCTACCAGCCTGGTTTGGTGCCAGTACCATGCTGGTTTTGTTACTATTGCTCTGGGTAGTATAGTTTAAGGTCTGGTATAGTGATACCACCTGTTTCACTCTTCCTGCTTAGAATTGCTTTAGCTATTCTGGGTCTCTTATTTTTCCAGATGAATTTCATAATTGCTTTTTCTATTTCTATGAGGAATGCCATTGGGATTTTGATTAGAATTGCATTGAACCTATATAGTGCTTTTGGTAGTATGGTCATTTTAATAATATTAATTCTGCCTATCCATGAGCAAGGTAGATCTTTCCATCTTCTAAGGTCTTATTCTATTTCTCTCTTTAGGGTTCTGTAGTTTTCATTGTATAGATCTTTCACCTCTTTTGTGAAGTTGATTCCCAAGTATTTTATTTTTTTGAGGCTATTGTGAATGGGGTATTTCCTCATTTCCTTTTCAGAGGATTTGTTACTGATATACAGAAATGCCTTTGATTTATGGGTGTTGATTTTATATCCTGCCACTTTGCTGAATTCATATACTAATTCTAGAAGTTTTCTGGTGGAGTTTTTTGGGTCTTCTTGGTATCGAATCATATTGTCAGCAAATAGTGCTAGTTTAAGTTCTTCTTTTCCTGTAGTTATTCCTTTAATTTCTTGCATCTATCTAATTGCTCTGGCCAGTGTTTCAAGAACTATGTGGAATAGAAGTGGTGGGAGAGGGCAACCCTGTCTTATTCCAGATTTTAAAGGGAATGCCTTCAGTTTTTGTCCATTTAGAATGATATTGGCCTGAGGCTTAGCATAGACTTTACAATGTTGAGATAAGTTCCTGTTATCCCTAATTTTTAAAATTAGAGATAACAGGAACTTATTTAACTTGACTTGATTTTCTTCTTTGATTAGTTATTCTTTTAGTGTACAACCTCCTACTGTTGGTTTTCATTGTTATTTTTCATTTCCTCTTCCTGAAATGTTTTGCCAAGGATGTTTTGATGTGCCGGTTTTCTAGCTGCAAATTCTTTTACCTTTTGTTTACCATGGAAGGTTTTTATTTCATCTTCAAACCTGAAGCTTAATATTGCTGGATACAAGATTCTTGGTTGGAACTCATTATCTTTGTGTTTTGAACATAAAGTGGTGTTGTATTTTGTAAAATGCTTTTTCTGCATCTATCGAGATGATCATATGGTTCTTATCTTTAAGTCTATTGATGTGATGAATTACATTTATTGATTTCCATATGTTGAACCAATCTGGCATCCCTGGGATGAATCTCACTGGGTCATGATGCACAATCTTTTTGATATGTTTTTGTATTCGATTTGCCAGAATTTTATTGAGGATTTTTTATCTATCTTCATTAGAGATATTGATTTGAAGTTTTCTTTCTTTAAAGTGTCTTTGTCTGGTTTTGGAATCAGGGTGATATTGGCCTCATAGAATGAATTTGGAAGTACTCCCTCTTTTTCTACTTCCAGAAATAGATTGAAGAGTATTGGTATTCGTTCTTCTTTAAAGGTCTTGTAAAACTTGGCTGTATATCTGTCCGGTCCTGGGCTTTTCTTGGTTGGTAATCTTTTGATGGCTTCTATTTCCTCACTTGATATTGGTCTGTTTAAGTTGTGTATATCTTCCTGACTCCATCTAGACAGGTCATATGACTTTAGGAATTTATTGTCTTCTATTAGAGTATAAGGTTTCAAAATAATTTCTGTTATCTTCTGTATTTCTGTAGTATCTGTTGTGATATTGCCTTTTTCATCCTGTATGCTAGTAACTTGGGTTCTCTCTCTCCTTCTCTTCATTAGCATGACTAAGGGTCGGTCAATCTTATTTATTTTTTCAAAGAACTAACTTTAGTTTTGTCAATTTTTTTGATTGTTTCTTTTGTTCGATTTCATCTCTGATTTTAATTATTTCTTGCCTTCTAGTGCTTTCGCTGCTGATTTGTTCTTCTTTTTCTAGGGCTTTGAGATGTGGTGTGAGGTCATTTATTTGTTGGGTTTTTCTTCTTTTAAGGAATGAACTCCATGCAATGAATTTTCCTCTTAGTACTGTTTTCATAGTGTCCCAGAGATTTTGATATGTTGTGTCTGTGTTCTCATTTACCTCTAAGAATTTTTTAACTTTCTCCTTGATGTCTTCTGTAACCCATTGTTCATTCAGTGGCCTATTGTTCTGTCTCCATGTGATGTAGGAATTTTTCTTCCTTATTTTATTGTTGATTTCCAATTTTATTCCATTATGATTAGATAAAATGCATGGTAGTATCTCTACTCCTTTGTATTTGCTGAGAGTTGCCCTGTGGCATAATATATGGTCTATTTTTAGAGGGATCCATGTGCTGCTGAGAAGAAAGTGTATCTGCTTGATGTTGGTTGATATATTCTATATATGTCAATTAAGTCTAAGTATTAAATGTGTTATTGAGTTCTATAGTTTCTTTATTCAACTTTTGTTTGGAAGATCAGTCCAGTGGTGAGAGAGGTGTGTTAAAATCACCCATGATTATTGTGTTTGATTTGAGTCTAGAACTTGAGAAGAGTTTGTTTGATGAACATAGCTGCACCATTGTTTGGGATATATATATTAATGATTGTTATGTCTTGTTGGTGTATGGTTCCCTTGAGCAGTATGTAATGTCCTTCTTTATCCCTTTTGATTTACTTTGGCTTGCAGTCTACTTTATTTGATAAGAGTATGGACACCCCTGCTTGCTTCCGAAGTCCATGTGAGTGGTATGATTTTTCCTAAACTTTCACTTTCAGTCTATGTATGTCTTTTCCTATCAAATGAGTCTCCTGCAGGCAACATATTGTTGGATCTTTTTTTTAAATCCAGTCTACTAGCCTATGTCTTTTGATTGGTAAATTTAAGTCATTAACATTTAGGGTTACTATTGAGAGATGGTTTGTATCTACAGCCATGTTTGTTTCTTTTTGTTATTTAACTTGGTTTTCCTCTTTGATTAGTTATTCTTTTAGTGTACTACTTCCCACTGTTGGTTTTCATTATTATTTTTCATTTCCTCTTCATGAAATGTTTTGCCAAGGATGTTTTGATGTGCCGGTTTTCTAGCTGCAAATTCTTTTACCTTTTGTTTACCATGGAAGATTTTTATTTCATCTTCAAACATGAAGCTTAATTTTGCTAGATACAAGATTCTTGGTTGGAACCCATTATCTTTCAGCATTTGAAATATGTTGTTCCAGGATCTGCTAGCTTCAGGGTCTGTGTTGAAAGATCAGCCGTTAACCTAATTGGTTTACCCCTAAATGTAATCTGCTTCCTTTCTCTTATGGCTTTTAAAATTCTCTCCTTGTTCTGTATGTTGGGCATTTTCATTATAATGTGTCTTGATGTGGATCTGTTGTGATTTTGCACATTTGGCGTCCTGTAGGCTTCTAGGATTTGGATTTCCATTTCATTCTTCATGTCTGGAAAGTTTTCTGATATTATTTCATTGAACAGTTGCTCATTTCTTTGGTTTGTACCTCTCTACCTTCCTCTATCCAAATAACTCTTAAGTTTGGTCTCTTTATACTATCCCATATTTCTTGGATATTCTGCTCGTGGTTTCTTATCAGTCTCGCTGTGCAGTCTATGATCTTTTCAAGATGATATACTTTGTCTTTGTTGTCTGATGTCCTATCTTCCAAGTGGTCTACTCTGCTGCTGATACTCTCATATGAGTTTTTAATTTGGTTTATTATTTCTTTAATTTCCAGGATTTCTTTTTCTTTTTTTTTTTTTTTTTGTATAACCTCTATCTCCCTGTAGAGGTGGTCTTTTGCTTCTTGGATTTGCTTATGTAATTCATTGTTAAAGTGATCTTTCATTGTCTGTATTTGTTGTCTGATGTCTTCCTTGAGACTCCAAACCATCTGACCATGTATATCCTGAAATCTTCTTTTTTTAATATTTATTTTTTAGTTATAGGTGGACACAATATCTTTATTTTTTTTTATTTTTATGTGGTGTTGAGGTTCGAGCCCAGCACTCCATGCATGCCAGGAGAGCACGCTACCGCTTGAGCCACATCCGTAGCCCCTATCCTGAAATCTTTATCTGACATTCTTTCTGTTGTAGATGTTACTTCTTCTAATGTTGTGTTGTCTTGCATTGTTTGTGGTCCTTTCTTTCCTTGTCTTTTCATGTTGCTGGAATTTCTTTCCAGCTCTGTGATTCTGTTATGCTATTGTTTTTACCCTATTTGTGTTATTGTCTTTACCCTATTTGTTTATTTTGTGTTATTGTTTTACCATATTTTTTTACCCATTTGTACTCGTCTTGTATAGTTCCAAGATCTTTCCTTTGAGGTGAAGGACAATGTTAACAGTTCCCAATATCAATAATACATCATCTACGAGCAAGTTTTTGTTATTAATACATTTATAGTTAGTCTCTATGTCTAGAAATGTTGGATTCAATTACTATTTAAAATATAGTCATTAGTTTCATAAAAGTTGTACAGTTTCTGGTGGCATATAGAGAACTGAGGGTTGGGTGTAGGAAGTTATGTTAAGGGGGAAAGATGTGAGGGTATGGGGTTAATATATCTTAGGAACTTTGGAGAACTCTAATGAAGGGGGTTATTAGCAGGGGAATAGACAGGAGGTATTTTAGGGTAAACAAGTACATGGGAGAAAAATAAGCATAGAAACAAACATATATGCATTTAGTAAATTACACATAGTAGCAATAGTAACGATTGGGAGGCTGAGAGAGGAATAGAAGGAGGAAGAAAAATAAAAAGAAAAGAAGAAAAAAAGGGAAAAAGAGATAGAAAGAAATGAAAAGAAAAAGGAAAGAAAAAAGAAGAAAAAGAAAAAAAAATGCTCTTAGAATTCTGTTTTCTTCTCTTCCAGTAGGTGGCATTATGCATTCCAGGTTGAGACTCTGTCCTCAGGGTGGTGGAAGCAACCTGTGTGAGGAGGCTCTCCCTCTCCTGCCTGGTGCCTCTTCGATTCCCATATCTTGGGTTGCTCCGGGTCTCTAGCCCCCTCCCCTCTCCTGCCCACCAGGTCCCAATTGCGGGATCTCTTGCCCACAGCCCCCTGTTCACTCCAGGCAGTCACCGCATCATCACAGCTGGGGGAGAGGGAGGTGGAGACCAGGCACCTTGTCAGTTGCACCCCACTCTGATAGCCACGCCCACTGAAAGCTGGCGAGAATGGTTTTGAGTTATCACAGCTGGATGGGGGGGTGATGGGAACCACACACCTGTTCAGACGCTCATCAAGCTGTCAGCCACACCCACTAAAGGTTGATGAGATAGATTTTCCAAGGTGGAGACCAGCTGTTTCCCTCACGGGGGTGTCTGATGAAGTGGAGGGAGCTGGGCTGTCCCTATGCTACATCCAGAACTTGGTCCTTGGTTAGGTGTCCTGCACTGACTCGGGTTGCAGTCTGGAGTGCTTCAGCCCTGAAGGGGCATCTCCTGCATCTCCGCTTTACTGCCAGAGAGCCGCCATGCTCAAATTCCGTCTATCCATCCCATCTACAGTGGCTCCGGCGCTGCACCAACTCCCCTTTCCTTGCATTCTGTGCTGCAGAAAATCCGCTGTTTAGGATCCTACTACACTCTTGGAGAAGCTTCAGTTTGTCAATGGGAGCCCACGTGGGGAAGCTGTCTGATCACTCCCTGGGATTCACGCACAGAGCAGCCAGGAACAGGTTCTCCTCTACTCCGCCATCTGGATCCAGCCTTGTAAATGGAATATCATTATTTTTTTTTTCTGGTAGATGATTATTAAGGACAAGGAAATGCATCTGATTTTCTCAGGTGGGTTTTGTCTCCTGAACTTTAACTGAGCTTGTTAATTAGTTCTAACAGTTTTCATTGGAAAAGAGTGTAGCATTCTCTATGAAGAGGACTTGTCCTCTGCCAACAGAGGCGGCCCTTCCTTATTCCTTTCTGGTTTGGATTCCTGTGGTTTCTTTTTCCTCACAGATTCCTCTGTCTAGGGTCTTAAGCACTACATGGAACAGACATTGCTGCAGTGTGGGCAGCCTCATTTTTTTGGAGGACGTCCATCATGAAAAAGTATTGATTTTTTTCAGAATCATTTTCTACTCCTATTGAAATAGTATGATTTTTTATCTTTCATTCTGTTCATATGGTTTATCATATTGATTTGTTTATGTGTTTTGCAGCATTCTTGCACTTTGGGATGAATCTCACTTGATCCTAGTGTATGATTTAGTGAATGTTCTGTTGAATTTGCTCTACCAGTATTTTGTTAAGGATTTGTGGCTACAGACATGAGGTATATTGGTCTGTACCTGTAATTTTTATTGTGTTTTTTTTTTTTAATATTACAGAAACTTTACAGTCTGGCCTAGTTGAAAGTCATCCAAGTTGTGTTTAGAATGCTGCTTCTCAGACAGGAAAGAGAAAGCTGAGCAGAAGTCCCATCATAATTCCTTTCTGTGAACCTGAACTTGCCCTTCCTTGCTGCTCCATGGGTGGACTCCACACATTGACCAATCACTGTGGGAGGCCAGGCCTTAGCACTCAGCCTGTCACCTGGTACCATTAGTCCTGAACCAAATCCTGTGGGAAAAAGCCAAAGCAGTTTTTTACTTGCATTAATTGCAGAGTTATATCTTTAATGTGTCCTTTATCAAATGAGGTCTTCTCTAGAGAGACCCTGAACTTGTCAATGTGTTTCTTCATGTAAGAGCTTCCTTGACTTCTCTCCTTGTGGGCACAGATAGACCTCTCTCAGCAGCCACAGTGTTCCTTGGTGGGTGGGGAGCAGATTTGGCCATCCACCCCTCTACGTGACTCCAGTTCGGGCCATTTCTACCAGTGCTGGCAGGATAAATAACTAGCTTTCTACATGCTGGATGAAGGAAAGGACACATGCTAAGGACATGGAAGGGTGCTGCAAGATGATTCTGAGGAGTATCCGTGACCACATCTCCCAGGGGATCTGCCCAGGCCTTCGTCTCCTGTATTCTAGACACCAGGGCTGTTTAGCACCAGCCATCAAACCTGCCCACTCAATGGGGGACAAATGACATCTCAGTAATATACAGGTTGATATTCAGAGGTTGAACATCTTTAACAGTTACTCTGTGCAGTGATTCACTTTTGAATTGCAGGGATTTGTCTTTTGTCTCCCTAGAAAAATGATTGACTCCTGAGGTTCTATGAGTCCCTGGGGTATTAACCTTTTATCAGTCTAGGGTTTTAAGGAACACTTTACTAGTTGTGATTTTTCTAAGTATCTGTGTTCTTTTTGTTTTTCCATCGGGGGTTAGTCATTTCCTATGTGACTTCTGACCCTTAAGTCAGAAGAAAATACTTTCAATTTCAATGTTATGAAAGAAACTCTACTTTTTCTAAATGAACTTAGACCTGCTGGATGGGTGGCACATAACTCTATCCAAGTGACTCAGGATACTGAGGAAGGAGGATTTGAAGTTGGAGGCTAGTTTTCCCAACTTAGATGCTCAGGAACTTAGTGAGACTCTATCTCAAACAGAAAAACAACTGGGGATGTGGTATAGTGTTAACGTGCTCCTGGGTTCAATACCAACTTCTTAAACAAGTAAAATAAAATAAACAAAACAAATAATACAAAACCTAATAATCTTAGCTGTACATGGGATTTACCATTCAAAGAAAAGTGTAAACAGTCCTTCCACTACTATATGGCCAAACACTGCAGTTGGACTGCAGTGATGTGAAAAACCCAGAGGAGGCAAACCCCAGGGAGAGAATAATGACTGTTCCCTGGAGACTAGCAGGAGGGAGAAGGGGAGGGAGTGGGTATGGGTACCAGATACAGGACAAGGAATGCAATTAAAGCCCATAAGCTGGACATTTTTTAAAAATACAGTCTTACATTTTAAAATAAAGTAGTATGAACAAAAATACAAAAAACCAAAAGGAGAAAACAATGAAAGGGAGGAAAAGGAAAGGGCAGCTCTGGGGTGGGAATAGGTGCAAGAGGGCCCTCAGTGGGTGGTGCTGGCTGTGGGGCCACTAGGAGCCACAGGCTTGAGGCTGCTGTTAAAGGTGTTTCTGACCCTGGTGCTCTCTCAGGTGGTGGAGGTGGTAATGGAAGTTGAGGTGGGATTTTTTTATCTTTTCCTTTATCCTAACTTACAATCCCGTACAGTCCACTACATATATTTTTCCAAGTGCTTTATTATTCTGCTTGTCTTGTTGTTGGTATTACCATAAAGGGTGTCTCTGTGTACTCTTCCGTTTGGCACTGGTGTTGAGACTTACCTGCCTGATGTGTGGAGCTGGATGTGTTCCCTGTTACAAAGTGAATTTATCTTTTCTCCAGCCATTGAACTTAAGAGTTCTTTTTTATTTTCATTTTTAATTTTAAAAGGTTTAAGTTTAGGCCAGCTCAGCAATGGAGTCCTGCCTACGACCTGCACAGACAGCTAAACTAGAGGTCGCTCTAGTCAACTTCCTTAGGCATCAAATAAAACACAGACACACAATTTACCTTTAAATCAAGTCCTAGGATGGCTCCTCTGCCCTCCGTCTCAAGCTCCCAAAATGGAAGAGCGAGGAATCTCATGAGAGGCTGGCTAGAGGGAATGAGCACATTTTGGAGTAGACTTTATTGGGGGGAACTCTATATTCTTTAGAAATTTCCATCCAATGAAGGTCAAGAGGGTCAGGACAGGTGAGGTAACTCGATCCCTGGGGATGTAGGAAGGCATGCCCTGGGGGATGGAAGTCCAAATTTTAATGCTCCAGTAGGTTGAATTGCAGGATTTATTGCCCTTAAATCTTGTATTAACCTCCAATTACCTGAATTTTTCTTAATTACAAAAATGGATGTGTTCCAAGGGCTAAGTGTAGGCTCTGAATGACCAGCTTTAAGCTATTCTTTGACTCAAATATGAGCTATTTTAAGTTTTTCCCCTGTTACAGGCCACTGACTAACCCAAATTGGCTCTTCTGTGAGCCAAGTGATCTTTTTTGCTACCTTTATTTTTAGAGAGAGAGAAGAGAGAGAGAGAGATTGAGAGAGAGAGAGAGAATTTTTTAATATTTATTTTTTAGTGATTGGTGGACACAACATCTTTGTATGTGGTGCTGAGGATTGAACCCGGGCCGCACGCATGCCAGGTGAGCGCGCTACCGCTTGAGCCACATCCCCAGCCCTTCTGCTACATTTTGTACCGGGAAAAAGTAAGGGCCCCTACCAAAAATTTTGGTTGGGTGCATTAATTAATCTCTGTCGAGGAGACTGGTTCATAAGTAGAGATTCATCCTGTAAATTTCTTTCACTATCCCTAGGAATAAACCATTGATTAAATTTCTCAGATGACTTGATAGAATTTGGAGTTACTAATAATAATCCTAAACTGCTTAGGATATCTCTTCCCCATAAGTTTACTGGTAAAGAATCTAAATCATATGTCTTAAAAATTTCAGTATTTCCATCTCAGTCCTCCCAGTGAAGATATTGGGCACTCTGGGCAGGCTGACAAATCTGTCCTATTTCTTCTAAATTGGCTGGCGCAGTATGGAAAGGCCAGGTTTGGGGCCAAAATCAGTGAGACAAAACTGATTTATCTACTGCCTTTCATAAAATTCCACGCACAAACCCAACACCGGGCAGTGTTCCCAGTATCTATAACTCCTTGAAATTTTTTATGATTAATTTTTAAGTTCCAATAGGGGGTGCTCCTGCCAAACTAATTGGGCCCAGTATGCTCCGCCTGGCGATTTGGAAATTGAGATTTTATCCGGACTGTCCACGGAGCTGCAGGGTAAAAGAATTAATTGGGCTAGCGCGTTTTTAGTAGAAAGCTGAATGGCATATTCTGATTTTACAGTAACTGTTATTTCACCTCTAAAACAAGTATCAATAATTCCCAGTAATACTTGGATTGACTCTTTAAATTTCATTCCAAAATTAATCCTATAGTGCCTGGGGGTAATGGCCCATGAATTCTGGTAGGAATCCGCTGGGGTCCCATTTCAGGTGTTAACATGGCTAGTTGAAAGAGTACTGTGTGGGTGGTGCCTGCTAGTAAAAATGGCGGTCCGCCATGGCCAGCTATCATGACATCAGAGCTTGTGACTCCTCCAAATCCCCTTCTGTTTGGCAGGCCTGGGGAAAGGCAGGGTTAACTAGGACATGTGAGGTAACTCAATCACTGGGGATTTAGGAAGGCATGCCCATGCAAGAAGACACATTTGCGTTTTTCTGCCCTCAAGATGGGGGCTATTGTGTTCAGCTACTTAAAAGTAGCCACATCACCGGGGTGACCATCAGTGCCATAGCTAATCAGGAGGGGAAGCAAACGCTGGTCACATGCTATGGCAGCCTCCAACAATGGAGCA